>NC_081842.1:106287173-106587173 GCF_963259705.1 Myotis daubentonii
CCCAGCCTGAAAACAGCCCTCAGCACCTCACCCAGACTGGCCAGGCACCCCAGTGGGGACCCCCACCCTGAAGGGGGTGTGACCAGCTGCAAACAGCCATCATCCCCTCACCCAGGCTGGCCAGGCACCCCAGTGGGGACCCCCACCCTGAAGGGTGTGTGACCAGCTGCAAACAGCCATTATACCCTCATCCAGGATGGCCAGGCACCCCAGTGGGGATCCCCACCCTGATCCAGGACACCCTTCAGGACAAACCAGCCAGCCCCCACCCATGCACCAGGCCTCTATTCTATATAGTAAAAGGGTACTATGCCTCCCAGCACCGGGATCAGCGGAGCCATGAGGCCTCCTGGCACCAGGATCAGCGTGACATGGGGCAGTGCCCAACCCCCCTGATCGCCCTGTGGCTCTGTGTGTGACAGGGGGCAGGGCCACAACCTCCCCATTGGCCCTGCTCTGTTCCTGACAGGGGAAGGCGCCCCAACCAACTGATCTGCCCTGCTCTGTGCCTGATAGGGGGGAGCTCCCCAACCCCGTGATCGCCCTGCGGCTCTGTGTGTGACAGGGTGTGGCGCCCCAACCCCCCCACCCCACAGGGCCTGCTCTGTGTGTGACAGGGTAGAGCCATAACCTCCCCATTGGCCCTGCCCTGAGTGTGAGAGTGGCGGCGCCCCAACCCCCTGATCGGCCCTGCTCTGTGGGTGATAGAGGGCGGTGCCCCAACCCCTTGATCGGCCCTGCTCTGTGTGTGACAGGGGGCGGTGCCCCAACTCCCCTATCGGCCCTACTCTGTGAGTGACAGGGCGGAGCTCCTCAACCCCCTGATGGGCCCTGCTCTGTGAGTGACAGGGGGGAGCTCCCCAACCCCCTGATCGGCCCTGCTCTGTGCGTGACAGGGGGGAGCTCCCCAACCCCCTGATTGATCCTGCTCTGTGCGTGACAGGGGGCACTCCCCAACCCCCTGATTGGCCCTGCTCTGTCTGTGACGGGGTGGTGCCGCAACCTCCCCATCGACCCTGCCTTGAGTGTGACAGGGGCGGTGCCCCAACCCTCCAATCGGCCCTACCCTGAGCATGACTGAGGGTGGCATCGCAACCTCCCAATCCGCCTTGCTCTGTGCATGACAGGGGGCGGCGCCCCAAGTCCCCAATTGGCCCTGCTCTGAGCCCGACCAGGGGCTGCACCTAGGGCTTGGGCCTGCCCTCTGCCACCCGGGAGCAGGCCTAAGCCAGCAGGTCATTATCTCCCGAGGGGTCCCAGACTGTGAGAGGGCACAGGCCGGGCTGAGGGACTCCCCACTCCCCCCGAGTGCACAAATGTTCGTGCACCGGGCCTCTAGTCCTATATAACAAAAGCCTAATATGCTAAGGGTCCTGTCATCCTGTCGTCTATTCAACCAATCAAAGCATAATCTTACCTAATAATAGCCAAACATGAAAATTGACCGTACCTTTGCTATGGCCCAAGCCACGCCCACCATCCAATCAGAGCGACCATATGCAAATTAACCCAAACAAGATGGCGGCCGTCAGCCACTGAGCTGGAGCAAGCAGGAGGCTTGGTTGCCCCAATGATGGAAGAAGCCAAGCTTCCCGCCTGCTACTGCCTCCTCTCAAGGCAACAAAGTTTCAATTATAGAAGGTAAATAAAGCCCAGATATCTGCTTCCAGTCACCATGGCCATGGAGCTGGAGCAAATAAAAAAAAAAAAGGAAAGGCTGGGAGCTTCGGTCACTGGGGGGCTTGGTCAGTCTGAAAACAGCCATCAGCCCCTTACCCAGGCTGGCCAGGCACCCCAGCAGAACCCCCACTCTGATCCAGGACACCCTTCAGGGCAAACCAGTCAGCCCCCACCCGTGCACCAGGCCTCTATTCTATATACTAAAAGGGTAATATGCAAATTGACCCTAACAGGAGAACAACTGGGAATGACTGGTCGCTGTGACACACACTGACCACCAGGGGGCAGATGCTCAATGCAGGAGCTAACCCCTGGTGGTCAGTGCGCTCCCACAGGGGCAGCCCTGCTCAGCCACAAGCCAGGCTGATGGCTGCCAGCACAGCGGTGGTGGCGGGAGCCTCTCCTGCCTCCTCAGCAGCACTAAGGATGTCCAACTACAGCTTAGGTCTGCTCCCTGCTGGCAAGTGAACATCCCCCGATGGCTGCCGGGCTGCCAGAGGGATGTCTGACTGCCAGCTTGGGCCTGATCCCTCAGGGAGCGGGCCCAAGCCAGCAGGTGGACATCCTCCGAGGGGTCCCAGACTGCAAGAGGGCATAGGCCGAGCTGAGGGAGCCCCCCAAGTGCATGAATTTCGTGCACCAGGCCTCTAGTAGAATATATAAGGAATCCACAGGATTCTTCACATGTGTGGATGAAAAGGGGATTTTTACCTAAGGTAACCTCATAGGATGATATGATCATGAATTCCTAACTGGGCAAGTCATGATAGGTAGTCATGCCCCACCATATAACTTCTTTAGTGAAAGGTTTTTAAGCAAATTCTGTTCATTGTTTTTGTGCATCTAGGTTAACACACCTTTGAAATAACCCTGGAAGGTGTAACCTCCCTCCAGAGAGCACATAATTTTGTTAATTATAGTGTTATCTAATCCCCATCCTGTTTTCTCCCACCTTCACCTACTCTTCTTTACTTCCCTCTATAACTTCAAATGTATAAGAAAAACTGCAAAACTGTTTTTCTCAGAAGCATTTGAAATCTTGGTTCCCAGCAATTGTCATCAGTGTGGCTCAAATAAACTCTTATAAAAGCTCTCTGCAGGTTTGAATGTTTCTTATGTCAACATAGGTAAGGAATGGGCACATTTGAAAAATCATCAAACAGAACTTTAAAAAACTGCTTTAGGACATTTCTGGCCAAAGATTAAAACAGACTCCCATTTCCTTATAAACATTCTAAGCTAAAAAAATAAGTTCATTTTGTAAGATAGTGAAAGGTTCAGAACACAAAAAGTCAGGTATCAGTCAAAAGAGTTTTTCAAAAAAAGTGTATTTTCCAGTTGAGAAAGTTCAGACCAAAAAAAGGGGGGGGTGTATAAAGTTAAATGCCTTTAAGAAATGACCTGGTCATTGTTTCCCTTGAGATGAATTGTACCCCTCTCTTACATCTAACATTGTTAGGGGCAGAAATAGAATACTGGGGACTATCTACAATTAAAAAGTATTAATCATGCTCTGTTGGTGATGGTTCTGTTCTGATTAGAGAAAAAACATTCTACCCTGGTTGAGAGTTGTATGCCCTGGGACATGGGAGCTAACATTGGGAATGCAGTCCATCCTCCTTTCCCAAGAACTGCCTATCATTATGGAAAGATTTACAACTTCGTGGCTGAAACAATCTAGTTTCAGATGTGCCCACCTTCTGCAACCTCCCCCCAATCCAGCCCACATAACTTGTAATCTGTAATGATTATACCGTGCCTACTTTCCATGCCTGTAATTCTTACTTTTCCACATAATCTTTGTCCTTCTACCCAATATAAGCAACTGGTTTATGGGGAGAGACAGAGCAGATTTTTGTGAATGACCCGCTGCCCTCCCATACTGCCAGCACTATTGGAATAAACACTCATATATGATTCAACCCTGTTTCTGCTTAATTGGCTGAAGTAGTGACAGGTAGCCCAGACCCCTTGGTTGTCAGATTACATAATCTGGTAAATCTGGCAACTTTGGTGGATACAAGCAGGGAGTCCTCTTGGGTGAGTACCGGGGATCCAGCTTGCTGCCTGGACTGGGGGTTCCTGAGGTTGAGGCCTGGACTATTTTACTTGCAGCACTGCCAGGAATTTTCCTGTTTTGAGCCCCAGCCTCAGCAATCCCCGTCATCTCACCTAAAACTTAAATTGAATGAAGCTTTCTGTAACTTTTTAATGGGAAGTCAGTTGTCTGTTGCCCCCATTGGGGTGAGCCTAATCAACTCCTGGTTGCAAGCGGCCTCTCAAGTTCCTTGCCTTTTCTCCACACCCAGGCCTAACCAGCTTAGGTTCCAGACAAGGTCCTGAATGATGCAGGGCTTCTGTCTGGTATTCCGTCTAGCTGTGCATGGTAAGGTGTGGTTGTGCATGGAAAGCCACAAATGGTTGTCTGTCTGTTGTAAATACAGGTATTATATATTGGGGTGGTTTTTGCCTGGTGTAACTTTGCCTGTAATCTTGCTTAAATTGTTCAAGGATGGGTGCTGGTGGCTCGATCCCAAAAGACACTCCATTGGGACAGATCTTGGGGGATTAGGCTACTTATCCTTATTCGCCAATAAACAACAAAACCAAAAAAAAAAAAAAAAAAAAAAGGAAAAGGGTGTTTTACTGCAATACTGCTTGACCTCACTCTTAAATATCCTCTTCACTGGGCACAAGTGGAGATTAGTGTTTGGAAAAGCATGGTGTGAAGCTCTTGTCTGTATGTTGTGCACGTTATAAATATTATATGTAAGAGTGTCTCTGTTGATTGTTGCTCTGTCTCTTTGTTGTTGGGTTTGTTTAAAGATGGGGCATATTCCACTTTGTTTGGGTGCCCCAGCTGCTTGTGACAGGCTTAACCCATGGCAGGGATTGCAGGAATTTGCCAGCAGCTTCAGAGAGTTCTTAATCTTGGGGATTCTCCCTGCTTTCTCTCTCAAGGCATCAGCTGCCAAAATGCTTAGCTAGTGAGAGTTTTCTCTGTCTGTCTGGTTAAAGATGTTCTTTGCTTTCTTATCTTTTGGGGACTTAGTTTACTCTTCGCTCTTTTATGAACACAAGGATTCCTCTGTCTCTGCTATTTGGGGTTTGTGCCACTCAGAACCGAAGGTCATTTTGCTGTTTTGGAATAGCATAAAATATGATTCTAAAGGTAATGTCCCAGACCCTCCTTTTGGGAGTACTCATTTATTTACTTTAGGGATTGTTTATGTTTCTGTTTTGAATAGGATAAGATCTCTTCTATATGCAAGATTTCATGTTGTTATAGTCTACTCAGAAAGAAAATTATGGAAAATAAACCTTCTAAGCCCCCCCAGTTTTTCTCCTTTGAGGGCCTGAGCTGTAGAAATGCCCTCAGGCAGGGGCCTCTCCCATGTTGTAAAGGAAAAAAACAAAGCAAAGTCCTTGGTAACTTAAAACTTTGTAGTTCTGCTGTATTAAATAGTAGAAATTATTAAATATCAGGGTATTTTGAAATAACAGGATACTGAAATATTAATTCAACTGAGTTTGCCTACTTTTGACCTTTTATTACAGAAAAGGTAGAAAGTACACTTGAAACTGTTAGTGAATGTTTTATACTTTATTAGAAGCTAGAGGCCCAGTGCATGAATTCATACATGGGTGTGGTCCGGCCAGCCCCGCCCGTGATGGGGGCCCATCAGGGGTGGGTCTGGCCAGGGGAGGGGCAGCAGGAGGCTCAAGGGTGTGTCCATTCAATCTCCCTCAGTCCTGATGAGCCAGACCCCAGCAGCAAGCTAACCTACTAGTCAGTGTGTCTTCCCCCTGGTGGTCAGTGCACATCATAGCAACTGGTCAACCAGTCATCTGTCTGCTCCCTGGTGGTCAGTGCACATCATAACGAACAATTGAGCGGCCTTAGCATATCATTAGCATATTATGCTTTGATTGGTTGAACGAACGACCAGACAACTGGACATTTTGCATATTAGGCTTTTATTATATAGGATATATCTCTCAAAAGTGTGAATGTATTTGCCAATCTAAAGAATGCTGTTTACTTTTTGTTTTTTTTATAAATATATTTTTATTGATTTCAGAGAGGAAGGGACAGGGAGTGTGAGATAGAAACATCAATGATGAGAGAGAATCATTGATTGGCTGACTCCTGCACACCACATACTGGGGATTGAGACTGCAACCCAGGCATGTGCCTGACCGGGATTCAAACCTTGACCTCCTGGTTTATGGGCCGATGCTCAACCACAGAGCCACACTAGCTAGGCCTAACTGCTTACTTTTTAGTGATCACCTAAAAATTAAGATTTCCAAACATAAGAATTTTAACCAATTAGAAAGAAATTACAGTGGGGCCTTGACTTAACGAGTGTCCCAACTAACACGAGCCATCTCTTGGCCGATTTTTGCTTTGAGTTGTGAGCTAAAATTCGGGTTACAAGCCAGGTTCAGATACCCCACTGCTAGTTGGCTCAGCAAACATCACAGTGAACACCACAACATCAGCCCAGCATCACGTGTCTCATTTGTTCACTGTTAATTTGACATACAAATAATTTGAGTTATGAGCTCCATCACGGAATGAATTAAACCCATAAGTCAAGGCCCCACTATATATAGTTTTAGTATTAGAAGGCATGAGGGATGGAGATTGATTTTGAAGGAAAAAGAAAGTAAGTTCTTTTTTTTTTCTGGGCTGTGAGATTACATGAGTATTTATTTTTCCTTCTTTATAGGTTTTTCAGTATTTTCCAAATTTCTTTAAATTAATGTACATTGGGGTCTCGACTTATGAGCTTATTTTTTTTATTTGTTTTATTGCTTGAAGTATTACAAAGAGTATTACATATGTCTCCTTTTTTCCCGCCCTAACAATCCCCCGGCCTCCCATACCCCTGGTGTCTTATGTCCATTGGTTATGCTTATATGCATGCATACAAGTCCTTCGGTTGATCTCCAACCCCACCCCTCCAGCCTCTCAACCCTCCCTGGCTTTCGCGCTGTAGTTTGACAGTCTGTACGAGGCAGCTCTGCCTCTGTATCTATTTTTGTTCATAAGTTTATAATGGTCTTTATTATCCATGAGTGAGTGAGATCATGTGGTGTTTTTCCTTCATTGACTGGCTTATTTCACTTAGCATAATGCTCTCCAGTTCCATCCATGCCGTTGCAAATGGTAAGAGTTCCTTCCTTTTTACAGCAGCATAGTATTCCATCGTGTACATGTACCACAGTTTTCTAATCCATTCATCTACTGATGGGCACTTAGGCTGTTTCCAGATCTTAGCTATGGTGAATTGTGCTGCTATGAACATATGGGTGCATATATCCTTTCTGATTGGTGTTTCTGGTTTCTTGGGATATATTCCTAGAAGTGGGATCACTGGGTCAAACGGGAGTTCCATTTTTAGTTTTTTGAGGAAATGCCATACTGTCTTCCATAGTGGCTTCACCAGTCTGCATTGCTACCAGCAGTGCATGAGGGTTCCTTTTTCTCCACATCCTCTCCAGCACTTGTCGTTTGTTGATTTGTTGATGATAGCCATTCTGACAGGTGTGAGGTGGTGCCTCATTGTTGTTTTGATTTGCATCTCTCAGATGATTACTGACTTTGAGCAAGTTTTCATGTGTGTCTTGGCCTTCTGAATGTCCTCTTTGGAAAGGTGTCTATTTAGTTCCTTTGTCCATTTTTTGATTGGATTGTTTATCTTCCTTTTGTTAAGTTGTATGAGTTCCCTATAAATTTTGGAGATTAGGTCCTTATCAGATATAACATTGGCAAATATGTTTTCCCATGCAGTGGGCTTTCTTGTTGTTTTGTTGATGGTTTCTTTTGCTGTGCAGAAGCTTTTTATTTTGATGTAGTCCCATTTGTTTATTTTCTCCTTATTTTCCAATGCCCTAGGAGCTGTATCAGTGAAGAAATTGCTTCGGCATATGTCTGAGATTTTGTTGCCTTTGGATTCTTCTAGTGTTTTTATGGTTTCCCGTCGTACATTAAAGTCCTTTATCCATTTTGAGTTTATTTTTGTGTATGGTGTAAGTTGGTGGTCTAGTTTAATTTTCTTACATGTATCTGTCCAATTTTCCCAACACCATTTATTGAAGAGACTATCTTGACTCCATTGTATGTTGTTGCCTCCTTTGTCAAATATTAATTGAGCATATTTTTTCGGGCCGATTCCTGGGCTCCCTATTCTATTCCATTGATCTATATGTCTGTTCTTGTGCCAATACCAGGCAGTTTTGAGAAGAGTAGCTTTGTAATACCGCTTAATATCTGGTACTGAGATCCCACCTACTTTGTTCTTTCTCAGGATCGCTGTGGCTATTCAGGGCCTTTTTTAATTCCAGATAAATTTTTGGAGAGTTTGTTCTAGGCTTGTGAAATATGCCATTGGTATTTTCATGGGAAATACGTTGAATTAAAGATTGCTTTGGGTAGTATGGACATTTTAATGATGTTGATTGTACCAATCCAAGAACATGGTATGTTCTTCCATCTGATTATGTCTTCCTCTTTCTCGTTTTTCAACGTCCCGTAGTTTTCTGAGTAGATGTCTTTAACATCCTTAGTTAAGTTTATTCCTAGGTAGCTTAATTTTTTTGGTGCGATGGTAAATGGGATTGTTTTTTTAGTCTCTCTTTCTGTAAGTTCACTATTGGTGTATAGAAATGCCATAGATTTCTTGGCGTTAATATTGTATCCTGCTACATTGCCGAATTCATTTATTAAGTCTTATAGTTTTTTGTTGGAGTCTTTAGGGTTTTTTATGTATAATATCATGTCATTTGCGAATACGGACAGTTTTACTTCTTCGTTTCCAATTTGGATGCCTTCTATTTCTTCTTGTCTAATTGTAACGGCTAATACTTGCAGTACTATGTTGAACAGGAGTGGTGAGAGTGGGCATCCCTGTCTTGTTCCTGTTCTTAGGGGAAATGGTTTAAGTTTTTGCCCACTGAGTATGATGTTGGCTGTGGGTTTGTCAAATATGGCTTTTATTATGTTGAGGTATGATCCTTCTATTCCCACCTTGCTGAGAGTTTTTATCAAAAATGGGTGTTGGATTTTGTCAAATGCTTTTTCTGCATCAAATTGATATGACTATGTGGTTTTTTTTCTTTCAAGTTGTTTATGTGATGTATCACATTTATTGATTTGCAGATATTGTACCATCCTTGCATCCCTGGGATAAATCCTACTTGGTCATGGTGTATGATCTTTCTGATGTACGGCTGGATGTGATTTGCTAAGATTTTGTTGAGGATTTTGGCATCTTTGTTCATGAGTGATATTGGCCTATAATTCTGTTTCATTGTGTTGTCTTTATCTGGTTTTAGTATTAGGGTGATGCTGGCTTCATGGAATGAGCTTGGAAGTGTTCCTTCCTTTTGTTTTTTTTTTGTAGGAGTCTGCGGAGGATAGGTTTTAGTTCCTCCTTGAATGTTTGGTAAAACTCCCCTGTGAGGCCATCTGGTCCTGGGCTTTTGTTTGCTGGAAGCTTTTTGATGACTGCCTCAATTTCTTTCATAGTTATTGTCCTGTTGAGATTTTTAGATTCTTCCTGATTGAGTTTTGGAATGTTGTATTTTTCTAGGAATTTGTCCATTTCCTCCAGGTTGTCTAATTTGTTGGAGTAGAGCTGTCCATAGTATTTTTTAACAATCATTTGAATTTCTGTGGGGTCTGTTGTTATTTCGCCTATATCATTTCTGATTTTGTGTATTTGGGTCCTCTCTCCTTGCTTCTTGGTGAGTCTGGCCAGAAGTTCATCAATCTTGTTTATCCTTTCAAAGAACCAGCTCTTGGTTTCATTTATTTTATGTATTGTTTTTTGGTCTCTATGTCATTTATTTCTGCTGTAATCTTTATTAACTCCTTCCTTCTGCTCATTCTCGCTTTTCTTGTTGCTCTCTTTCTAATTATTTGAGTTGTAGAGTTAGATGATTTACTATCATTTTTTTCTTGTTTTTTCAGGTGGCCTGTAGAGCTATAAACTTCCGTCTCAGGATTGCTTTCATTGTGTCCCAAAGGTTTTGGATTGTTGTGTTTTCATTGTCATTAGTTTCCAGGATGTTTTTAATTTCTTCTTTGATGTCATTGGTAACCCAATCAATATTTAATAACATGCTATTCAGCTTCCAAGTGTTTGAGTATTTTGGGTTGTTTTTATTGTAGTTTATTTCTAATATTATGCCATCATGGTCTGAGAAGATGTTTGGTATGATTTCAATCTTGTTGAATTTGGGGAGACTTTGTTTGGATCCAATATGTGGTCTATTTTTGAATATGTCCCATGAGCCCTTGAGTAGAATGTATATTCCGTGGCTTTGGGGTGAAGTGTTCTGAAGATGTCAATTAAGTCCATTTGATCTAGTGAGTCATTTAGGATTGCTGTTTCTTTGCTGATTGTTTGTCTAGAGGATTTATCCAGTGATGTCAGTGGTGTGTTAAAGTCCCCTACTATGATTGTATTGTTGTCTATCTCTCCTTTGATATCTTCCAGGTGTTTTTTTATGTATTTGGGTGCTTCTGCATTGGGTGTATATATGTTTACCAGGGTTCTATCCTCTTGTTGTATTGATCCCTTTATTATTACGAAGTGGCCTTCCTTATCTCTTGTTACGGCCTTCACTTTGAGGTCTATTTTGTCCGATATAAGTATTGCTACCACAGCTTTTTTTTTCATTTCCATTTTCCTGAAAGACATTTTTCCAATCCTTCACTTTCAGTCTGTGTGAGTCCCTTTTAATGAGGTGGGTCTCTTGTAGACAGCAAATGTATGGGTCATGTTTTTTTTATCCATTCAGCCACTCGATGTCTTTCTGTTGGAGCATTTAGTCCATTTACGTTTAAAGTTATTATTGAAAGGTACTTGTTTGTAGCCATTTTTTTTGTGTGTGGCTGTTTTCTTTCTGAGCTTTTTATTTCTTCTTTTTACACCAATCCCTTTAGCATTTCTTGCATTGCTGGCTTGGTGGTGATAAACTCCCTTAGCCTTTTTTTTCCGTGAAGCTTCTTATTTCCCCTTCAATTTTGAATGATAGCCTTGCTGGATAGAGTATTCTTGGATTCAGTCCTTTGCTTTGCAGCACTTTGTACATTTCTGTCCATTCATTTCTGGCCTGATGTGTTTCTGTTGAGAAATCATTTGATAATCTAATGGGAGATCCCTTGTATGTGACTTTCCGTCTCTCTCTTGCTGCCTATAAGATTCTCTCTTTTTATCCTGAACATTTGCCGTGGTAATTATGATGTGTCTTGGTGTGGGTCTTTTCGGGTTCACCTTGTTTGGGACTCTCTGTGCTTGTGTGATTGTATTCTTCCCCACCTCTGGGATGTTTTCTGATATTATTTCTTCAAATAGATTTTCTAACCCTTGTTCCTCTTTCTGTTGTTCTAGCACCCCTATTATTCATATGTTGTTTCATTTCATGTTGTCCCATCGCTCCCTTCAGCTCTCCTCCTGTCTTTTAATTTTTTTCTCCAATTGCTGTTCAGTTTGGGTGTGTTTTGTTTCCCTGTCTTCTAATTCGCTAATTTGGTCCTCTGCTTCTCCTAGACTATTGTTGAAACTTTCAATGGTGTTTTTTATTGCACCTATATCACTCTTCATTTCTTCTTGGTTCTTACATAATTTATTGATTTTTTTCATCTGTTTCTTCTTGCTTCTTGCATAAGTTGTTGATTTTTTCCTCCATCCGGTTTTTGCACTCTAGGACCCTTAATCTGAATTGTTTTTCTGTCATGTTGCATGCCTCCGTATCACTTAGCTGCTTTTCTGGCGAGTCCTCCTTTTCTTTCCTTTGTGGGTTTATTTGTGTACCCATGTTTGATAGTACTGCCATATCTAGATGTTGAGTCATTCAGTGGCTGCCCCTTGGGTAGCAGTGTCTCCTCAGGCTGCCGTTGCTCCTCGGGCGGTTGTGGTAGCAGCTGCTCCTCAGTTGGTAGCAGCTCCTCTGGTGGGTGCTGTTCACAGTTGTGGTGGCTCCTCTGGCGGGTGGGGGGAGGCTTCACACACAGCTGCTATTCCTCAGACAGACGTGTGGTGATCAGGAGGCTGCTGTTCCTTGGATGGGGGCGGGCTATACAAGCAACTGCTACTCCTTGGAATCATTACTTTTAATCTCTTAAGTGGCCTCAGGGCAAGGTGTTTTCCAATAGGGTGTGTCAACTGTCTTCCCCCCAGGCAAGGCAGATGTCTATGTGGCTGTGTGAGGGAATGACTGAGCCGAGGAGACTTGGGGTGTCTGCCTTCTGAGCTCTGTCCCCTGAGTCCCCAGTGCTGGCTTCTTCCCTCATAGCTCCAGTCCACTTCACCCTCCCTCTGAGAGAGCACAAGGTGGGTGGCTCCCCAGGGAATGTTTGTGCCTTGGCCCTTTAAGAGGGTGCCTGAACTTTCAGCTGCCACTCCCTGGCAACCAGCACCCCACTGCTTTTCACAGCTTGATTTTATGTGGATACCTTCCTCAGTTTGGTGCTCTCTGCTGGGGAGCCCAGCTCCGGGATTAGATCCCAGAATTCACAGTGGCACCTCCCCCACTCCACCACCGGCTGAGATCTCTCTTTGAGACTTCAGTTCCCCTCTGTGGGTCACGTCTCTGCCCCTCCTACCAGTCTCTATGTTGGCTCCACCTCCGGTCCTTGGGTATCAGGGTTCTCTCCTGTGAGTTTTCTGTTGATTATTCAGAAAGCCTTCTCGTATTTCAGTTGTAATTCCAGCTTGTTCCTGGGAGCATGACCATACAGCATCCTCCTATTCTGCTGCCATTTTTAATCTCAGAAAGTAAGTTCTAATGCTGGTTATTTCTGAATGGGAAAGAAGTTTTGTGAAAGTTGTAGAAGGGTTGAAAAGAAATCCTAAAAGGAAATTATAAGTAATCTGAATAATAAATTTATTTACACAAATGAATCTAAAGTAAGCTAATGCAAAATTTGTGTAATCCTTTTCTAGTCTAGTAAGAGGGAAAAACGCCCTAGTTGGTTTAGCCCAGTGAATAGAGCATCAGCCTGCTGACTGAAAGATCCTGGGTTCAATTCCAGTCAAGGGCACATGCCTGGGTTGTGGGCTCAATCCCCAGTAGGGGGCGTGCAGAAGACAGCCAATCAATGATTCTCTCTCATTATTGATGTTTCTATCCCTTTCTCCCTCTCCCTTCCTGTCTGAAATCAGTGAAAAATATATTTTTTTTAAAAAGGAAAAATTCTTTCCTGTTTTTTCCCAGGAAGTAAAAGTTCTATAAATTATTGAAATGATTATATGTTGTGTTATATTAATCAGGTACTTGATTACTTTAAAAAGCCACATTCTTAATCATGGAAACTAAAGCTTTGCTAGCCGATGTTTGTGTTTAATACCCTTTTGTCGCTTTGAATGCATCATCATAATAATGATATATGATCTTTTAGTAAAATAAGTTTGACAAGCTTCCCAGGGTTTGAATTTTAAGAAACGTTTTCATGACCTAGAATTGGCTTTAGGTCATTCCAATAGGCCCAGGACTGACTCAGTGATTTGTTTTCTCTCCTTACGAAGGAAAATATTCTGCAAAAGATATATGGGACGCTTTGTCAAATAAAGAAATAAAAACTATATTCTATTTATATATGCATATTAGTAAAATAGATTCTGATATTCTTTCATTTATAACTCTAATTGTTATTCTGGAATATTGTGTTTTACAGAAAGGCCAAGATACCATGTCATTTGCATTATAATCAAATCCATACCATGTCATTTTAAATTTCTACTTGTCATTTAGAGACAGGCTGTGTTGGTATAATACATTTGCAAAAATGTTACATTGTCTGAGAGATCTATGGAAAGGACTCTGACATTTTCAGGTTGTACCCTTCAAACTGGATGAAAATTATTAGAACTCTATAGAGTATCTGGGTTTATAGGAGAACTGGCAAGAAAATCAGGGGAAACAAAAATTGATTATGGGATTCAATAAACTGAAAATAATTAGATAGTTTTTGTAACTTTTGTTGAAAGCATTACTGTGTTTTTTTAAAATATATTTTTATTGATTTCAGAAAGGAAGCGAGAGGGTGAGAGAGATAGAAACATCAATGATGAGAGAGAATCATTGATTGGCTGCCTCCCGCACGCCCCACACTGGAGATCAAGCCCGCAACCCAGGCATGTGCCCTTGACTGGAATCAAACCGGGAATCCTTCAGTCCGAAGGTTGATGCTATATCCACTGATCCAAACTAGCTAGGGCTTTTTTTTTTTTTTTTATCATCATTGTTGAAAATATTACACTTGTTCCTTTTTTTCCCCCCATTGGCTACCTCTAGCCCATCCCTAAACCCCAACCCGGGCTTTCCCCATGGGTTATGCATATATGCATACAAGTTCTTTGGTTGATCACCTCCCACCCAGCCAGCCTCCCCAGCCTTCCCTTTGAGATTCCACACTCTCTTCCATGCTTCCATGTCTCTGGATCAACTCCTTTCATCAGTTTATTTTATTACTTAGAATCCACATCTGAGTGAGATCATGTGATACTTGTTTTTCTCTGACTGACTTATTTCACTTAGCATGATACGCTTCAAGTCCCTCCATGCTGTTTCAAAGGGTAAGAGACCCTTCTATTTTACTGCTGCATAGTATTCCATGGTATAAATGTACCACATCTTTTTTATCCACTCATCTACTACAGAGCACTTAGGCTGTTTCCAGATCTTAGATATTGTGAATTGGGGTGCAAACATTCTTTCTGATTGGTATTTCAAGTTGCTTAGGATATATTCCTAGAAGTGGGATCACTGGATCAAATGGCAGTACCATATTTAATTTTTTGAGGAAATGCCAAACAATTTTCCGTAATGGCTGCATTAGTCTGCATTCCTACAGGCAGTGTACTAGGGTTCCCTTTTTTTCACATTCTTTCCAACACTTCTCATTTGTTGATTTCTTGAGGGTAGTCAATCTAACAGATATGAGGTGATACCTCATTGTCATTTTGATTTGCTTCTCTCTGATAATCAGTGACTTTGAGCATTTTTTCATGTCTTTTGGCTATCTGTGTGTACCACTTTGGAGAAATGTCTATTTAGATCCTTTGCCCATTTTTTAATTGGATTGTTTGTCTTCCTTTTGTTAAGTTGTATAAGTTCCTTATATAATTTGGATATTAACCCTTTATCAGATGTATCATTGCCAAATATGTTCCCTCATACAGTGGAGTTGCTTTTTGTTTTGTTGATGTGTTTTGTTTTGTTTTGCTATGCAGAAGCTTTGTATTTTGATGTAGACCCATTTGTTTATTTTCTTCTTTGTTTCCTATGGCCTAGGATAGTGATGGCGAACCTATGACACGTGTGTCAGAGGTGACATGTGAACTCATTTTTTTGGTTGATTTTTCTTTGTTAAATGGCATTTAAATATATAAAATAAATATCAAAAATATAAGTCTTTGTTTTACTATGGTTGCAAATATCAAAAAATTTCTATATGTGACACGGCACCAGAGTTAAGTTAGGGTTTTTCAAAATGCTGACACGCTGAGCTCAAAAGGTTCGCCATCACTGGCCTAAGAGATGTATCCATAAAGATATTGTTACGAGAGATGTCTGAAATTTTGCTGCCTATAATTTCTTCTATGATTTTTATGGTTTCCCAATTTACATTTAAGTCTCTTATCCCTTTTGAGTTTATTCTTGTGTATGGTGTAAGTTGGTGCTCTAGTTTCATTTTTTGCATGTACCTGTCCAATTTTCCCAACACCATTTATTGAACAGACTGTCCTTGCTTCATTGTATGTTCTTGCCTCCTTTGTCAAACATTAGTTGAGTGTAATGGCTTCGGTAGATTTCTGGGGTCTTTGTTTGGTTCCATTGATCTATTATATTCCTGTTCTTGTGCCAGTACCAAGCTGTTTTGATTATGGTGGCTTTGTAGTATAACTTGATATCTGTTATTGTCCATTTCCTCCACATTGTCCAGCTTGTTGGCATATAGTTGTTCATAGTATTTTCTTACAATCCTTTGTATTTCTGTGGTGTCAGTGGTTACTTCTCCACTTTTGCTTCTGATATTATTCATTTGGTTCCTCTCTCTTTGTTTTTTGATGAGTCTGGCTAATGGTTCATCAATCTGGTTTATCCTTCAAAGAATCAGCTCTTGGTTTCATTGATTTTTGTTTTGTGTTTTTTGTTTTTGTTTGTTTGTTTGTTTGTTTGTTTTTGTCTCTATATCATTCATCTAATCTTTATTATTTCCTTCCTTCTACTTACCCTGGATTTTTCTTATTGTTCTTTTTCTAATTCTAATTCTTTAAGTTGTAGGGATAAATAGTTTATTGTAAATTTTTCTTGTTTTTTAAAGTAGGCCTGTAGTGCTATGAACTTCTCTCTCAGGACTGCTTTTGCTATGTCCCAGAGATTTGGGGTAGTTATATGTTCATTTTCATTTTCTTTCTTTATCTCATTGGTAACCCATTCATTGTTTAATAACATACTATTTAGCCTCCATGTGTTTGAATGTTTATGGGTGTTTTTACTGTAGTTGATTTCTAATTTCATTTCATTGTGATCTGAAAAGATGCTTGATATGATTTTAATCTTCTTGAACTTGTAGAGACATGTTTTATGTCCTAACATGTGGTCTATGTTTGTGCATGATCCATGTGTACTTGAGAAGAATGTGTATTCTGCTGCTTTGAGGTGAAATGTTGTATAAATGTCACTTAAATCCATCTGATCCAGTGTGTCCTGTAGAGTCACTCTTTCCTTGTTAAGTTTTTTTCTTTTCTGGAAGATCTATCCAGTGAAGTCAGTGCGGTGTTAAAGTCCCCTACTATGACTGTATTGTTGTCAATCTGTCCCTTAAATTCCTGTAGAAGTTTTTTATATTTTTAGGTGCTTCTGTATTGGGTACATATATTTTACCAGGGTAATATCCTCTTGTTGTATTGATCCCTTTAGTATTATATAGTGACCTTTGTTGTCCCTTTTAATGACCTTAATTTTGAAGTCTATTTTGTCAGATATGAGTATTGCTACTCCAGCTTCTCTTTCTTTTCCATTTGCATGGACATTTTTTCCCATCCCTTCACTCTCATCCAGCATGTGTCTTTTGTTCTGAGGTGGGTCTCTTGTAGACAGCATATAGTTGTATAATGTTTTTGTATCCATTCAGCTACCCTAAGCCTTTTAATTGGAACTTTTAATCTATTTACATTTAGGGTTGGTATTTATAGGTACTTATTTATTGCCACTTTAATTCTGTATGCCTAGTTTTCTCTTTCTATTTCTTCTTCTCATTACAGCAGTCCCTTTAGCATTTCATGTACTACTGGCTTGGTGGTGATGTACTCCTTTAGCCTTATTTATTATTTATTTATTTATTTATTTATTTAGTCTAGGAAGCTCTTTATTTGACCATCTATTTTGAATGATAGCCTTGCTGGATATAGTAATCTTGGTTTCAGATCCTTGCTTTTCATTACCTTGAGTACTTCATCCGATTCTCTTCTGGCCTGTATAGTGTCTGATGAGAAATTAGGTGTCACCCTTATGGGAGCTCCATTGTAGGTAATAGTTTGCTTTTCTCTGGATGCTTTTAAGATTCTCTCTTTGTCTTTAATTTTTGACATTTTCATTATGTGTCTGGGCATAGGCCTGTTTGGGTCTTCTTGCTGGGGTTCTCTGTGCCTCCTGAACTTGTGTGACTTTTTCCTTTAACAGGTTAAGGAAGTTTTCTGCCATTATTTCTTCAAACATGTTTGTTATTTCTTGCTCCCTTTCTCTCTCTTCTGGCACATCTGCTATTCTTATATTGTTACCTTTCACATTGTCCCACAGCTCTCATAAGCTGTCCTCCTGTTTTTAGTTGTTTTTTCTTTTTGGTTCTCTGAGTGAGTGATTTTTTTTCTACACTGTCTTCTAATTCACTTATTTGATCCTCAGCTTCCCCTAATCTGCTGTCCCCTAGTCTGCTCTGTATTCCTTCCAATGTGATCTTTATTTGTGCTATGTCATTCCTCATTTCTGTTTTCATATTTACTATATATTTTTTCATGCTGTTGAGCATCTTTGCCATAATTACTCTGAACTCTATATCAGATAAAATCTTATCTCCATTTCATTTATTTTTCCTTCTGGAAAGTTCTCTTATTCTTTCATTTCAGTGTTGTTTCTTTGTCTCCTCATTTAGGCTGCTTGTTTGGGTTTGTGACTATGTATTAGATAGACCTGCTATGCCTCTCAATCGCTAGTGCAATACAGTGTCAAAGGATGTTTCTGACTAATTTGCTCAGACAAAGACTCAAGTTTCTGGAGACCAACACTGTCTACACTGCAGACTTGATAGGATTCTATCTTGAATTGCCCTTAGGCAATCGTCCTCAGATGTGGCAACAGTTTTTTTCAATAGGGTGGACCAGTTGCTTATGCCTGGATGCTAATTGTTTTTCTCGGTCTCTTAGTGGGCCTCAGAAACTCTGCACCTTGGGGCAAGGTGTTTTCCAATAGGATGGGTCACATGTCTTCCCTCCCAGGCAAAACTGCCTGAATAGCATTGTCTGCCTGAGAAAGATGACCTGGAATGCACGAGGGAATGACTCAGCACAGGAAACAGGGGAAGGAGGTGGGGGCGGGTTCTGGTTTCTGAGCTTTAATCCTAGAGCTCCTGATCCTGTCTTCTGCTCACACAGCTCCAGTCCACTCTGCCCTCCCTCTGCCAGAGCACAAGGTGGGTGACTCCACAGGGAATTTTGTGTGTTGGCCCTTTAGGAGGGTGCCTGAATTTCCAGCCATCTCTCCCTGGAAGACAACAACCCCGATGCATTTCACAGCCAAATGTTATATGGGTACCCTTCTCAGCTCTAGTGCTCCCTGCTGGGGTACTCAATATGGGGATTAGATCCCAGAGTTCTTAGTGGCAACCCCGATAGCTGAGATATCTTTCTGGAACTTCAGTTGCTATCTGTGGGAGCCCTGCCAGTGCTTTCACATCTCCACCCCTCCTACCAGTCTCTATGTGGTCTCCACTTTCAGTCCTCAGTTATCAGGGTTCTCTCCAGTGAGTCTTCCTTCCATTGATTATTCAGGAAGTTTTTCTGTATTTTAGTTGTAATTCCAGTTTGGTCCTGGGAGCATGTCCCTGCAGCATTCACTTACTCTGCCACAATTTTTAATTTCTATTTTATTTTTTAAATTATGTCTTTAAAATTTTTTTTATTGATTTTTAGAGAGAGGAAGGGGAGAGAAAGAGTGGTAAAGTAACATTGATTTGTTGTTCCACTTATTTATGCATTCTTTGACTGATTCTTGTATGTATCCTGACAAGGAATAGAACCTGAAAACTTGGCCTATCAGAACGTTGCTCTGACCAATTGAGCTATCCAGCAAGGGCAAACCAGGAGATTTTAAAAAGGAAATAAATAAAACATAGAAAGAAGATAAGTAGGGGTGGGAAAGGATCAAATAAAAGGTATTGTAGATGGCAAATACAAAATGAGGTAGAAAAAAATCTCTCTATATAAAAGCCTAAGTGACCATTTGTTTGACTGGTAGCTATGATGCGCACCGACCACCAGGGGGCAGACGCTCAATGCACAGGCATGGGACATGGAACAGACTGATGAATCTCAGAGGGATGTGGGGAGGAGAGAGGGCAGGAAGAGATTAACCAAGGATCTTATATGTCCACTAGAAGTCTGGTGCATGATTTCATGCACTGGTGGGGTCCCTCAGCCTGGCCTGTGGGGATCAGGCCAAAACTGGCTCTACAACATCCCCCAAGGAGGCCCAGATTGAGAGAGGGCACAGGCCAGGCCAAGGGACCCCATTGGTGCATGAATCCATACACTGGGCCTCTAGTATAGCAATAATCTCTAAAAGAGGTAAATGGGGTACACTTGCCAGTTAAAAGATAGATTTGCAGCTGTATTTTTTTAAACAAGACATCATACTAAAACTTAAAGGACAGCCAAAAGGTTGATGGTAAAAGGAAGGTGAAAGATTTTGAAAGCAAATAACCAAAACAAAGATGGTATAGCTATATTACTATCAAGGAAGTATAAACAGACCTAAAGTCAAAAGCACTGTTATTAGGATAAATTGAATTATTAAATAATGATAAAAAATTTATTTCCAATTTGCATATGGAAACACAGCCTCAGAATATTTAAAGCGCCTTAGGTTGGCTGGTTCGGCTTAGTGGATAGAGTGTCGTCCTGCAAACTGAAGGGTCCCAGGTTTGATTCTAGTCAAGGGCACATGCCCAGCTTGCGAGCTCGATCCCCAGTAGGGAGCGTGCAGGAGGTAGCTGATCATGATTCTTTCTCATCATTGATGTTTCTTTTTATCTATCTCTCCCTCTCCTTTCCTTTCTGAAATCAATAAAAATATATTTTAAAAATATATTTAAAGCAAGAATTGACAAGCTTACAAGAAAAAGTTGTCAAATCCATAATCATAGTAGAATTTTACATAATATTTTAAATAATTGATAAATCCAACAGACAAAAAAATAGTAAGAATATAGAATATTTTGGACATCAAAGGGAACCCTGTTTATAGAGAACCCTGTAAACATTCTTTTCAAGCACACCTGAAATCTTTCCCCAAATGGCATCATATTATATTATAACACAAATCTCAAAAATACCAGAGAATCAGTGGCATATAATCCATGTTATATAACAAAATATACTATTAGGTTTCAACTGTAGATAGAATAATTATTTTCTTAAATTCTAAGGGAATGCTGTGAACAACCTTAGATAATAAATATGAAAAAATATCAAATGGCCCAGCTGGTATTGCTCAGTGGTTGAGCATGCACCAAGCGGTCACTGGTTCAATTCTCAGTCAAGGCACATGCCTGGGTTGTGGGCTCAATCCCCAAGTGAGGGGTGTGCAGGAGTCAGCCAATCGATATTCTCTCTCATTGATATTTTTATCTCTCTCTCCCTTTCCCTTCCGCTTTCTCAAAAAAAAATGAATAAAAATATGTTTTAAAAATATATCAAATGGACTATTCCCTAGAAAAAAGTTTTAACTTACCCAAACAAATGAGAAGATGTAGAAAACCTAAGCAGGCTAAGGTAATTTAAACAGCACTCAAAAATCTGCAAAACTCCCCCCTCAAAAAAAAAAAAAAAAAAAAGATCAACTCTAGAAGGTTTCATGGTTTTAATTTTTACTTATTGATTTGAAAGAAAGAAACATCGAATTGTTGTTTCACTTATTTATGCTCTCATTTGTTGCCTCTTATATGTGCCCTGATGGACTCCACAACCTTGGTATATTGGGACAATACTCAAACTGAGCTACCCAGCCAGGGTTACTCTAGAAGCTTTGAAAGATGAGTTCACCATACCTTCAAGGAATAGATAATACAGTTTTTTATAAACAATTTCACAGAATCTAAAGGAAAACCTTAGTTACTTTGCAACTAATTCCATGAAGGTAGTATAACCTTGATACAAAAACAGTAAAAGTATGAAAAATTTTAAGCTAATCTCATGTTGAGCAAATATGCAAAAATCCCAAATAAAACACTGATAAACTAAAACTGGCAAAGCCCAGCTGGTGTGGCTCATTTGGTTGAGTATCCTCCCATGCACCAGGAGGTCTCAGGTTCCATTCTAGGTCACAGCACATGCCTGGGTTGTGGACTCTATCCCCAGTGGGGGGCTTTCAGGAGGCAGCAGATTGGTGTTTCTCTTTCATCTATGTTTCTCTCTCTCTCTCTCTCTCTCTCTCTCTCTCTCTCTCTCTCTCTCTCCTCTCTTCCTTCTTCTAAAATCAATAAAAACATATATATTTTTTAAATCTGGCAAAGCTTTAAAAATGACCAAATAATGTTTATTCCTCAAATGTGAGATAACATTTTAAAATGTAATAATATGATTCACCACAGTAATACATTAAAAGTGAAAAGCTATAAAATTATCTTAATATATGCAGAAAAAACATTTGAGATTAAAGGATGGACCTATATTATATAATACTAGAGGCCCGAAGCATGAAATTCGTGCAAGAGTAGGTCTTCCTTCCCCCAGCTGCCGGCACCACCATCCCTCTGGCACCCGGGACCCAGGCTTCCCTCGCAGCCCTGGCTTCGTCTGGAAGGTCATCCTGTCTAATTAGCATATTACACTTTTATTATTATATATTGTCAGAGAAACTTCTCTGAAAAGCTGACATAAACTGAGATTTAAAGAAGGAGAGTCCCTAGATTGTGAGCCACAGGAGCCAACTCTGGTAAATTTAGGTTTAAAAAAAGGCAAATTGTTTGAAGGATATGAGAATACTGACATTATCAAAAGGATGCTTGAAATAGAGTCCTGTAGGGACCAGTAACCAGTAGCTCTAATTTTCTCACAATATCAATATTCTCAGCCTAGCAGCAGAACTCCAGCCATTTTCATCACTCTGCTCACAGTTTAAATTCCAGGGCGAGAGCTGTCCACTGGCTTACCTTGTGACATATGTTCATCTCTTGATCAGAATGCCTTAAATAACTGTCTCATCAGATCAGATCATATACTATTGGGTGTTGATTTGGATGATGTTATCAAAAGAAGCAGAATAAGGCGGGGGGTGAAGGGGTGGGAAGAGATCAACCAAAGAACTTATATGCATATATGCATAACCCATGGACACAGACAATAGGTTGGTGAAGGTCTGGGTTGGGGGGCAGGGGAAGGCTAGAAGTGGTCAAGGCGGGGGGGGGGGGGCAAACATATGTAATACGTTCAACAATAAAGATTTTAAAAATGCAGAGTGAGAACACAAAGAAAGAATTGAACAGTATGAACTTCTGGTCAAGAAGGTGAAGTACGTAAACACTGAGATTGTTCCTTCCCATGATCACATCAATATTACAATTAAATTACAGAACAGCCATCATTGAGAACCACCTAAAGACTAGCTAAACAGAATTCCTATAACTAAGGACATAAAGAAAAATCCAGGACCTGGCATAGTCCTGAGCACCATCTCGTTCACCAAAAGTTTATTGGTTTGATTACCAATCAGGGCACCTACCTGGGTTGTGGCTTTGATCCTGAGTCAGGGAGATTATAAAAGGCAATTGGTTGGTGTTTGTCTCTCCCATCAATGTTTCTCTCTCTCTCTCTCTCTCTCTCTCTCTCTCTCTTTCTCTCTCTTACCATGTCCTTGGGTGAAAATTTAAAAACAGAAAAGAAAGAAAAAACCAGGTGGAGACTGGTAGGAGGGGCACAGATGTGAAATCGGCAAGTCCCCACCCCCATTGTGGCAATCAAAACAACAGGGAACCTGGCCGGTGTTGCTCAGTGGTTGAGTGTTGACCAATGCACTAAGATGTTGCTGGTTCAATCCCTGGTCAGAGCACATGCCTGGGTTGCAGGCTAGATTCCTGGTGTGAGGCATGCAGGAGGCAGCCAATTAATGCTGATGTTTCTCTTCTATCAATGTTTCAATCTCTCCCTCTCCTTTCCTCTCTCTTTAAAAAAAACAACAAAAAAATTTTTTTAAAGAAAGAAACAGGAGGGATATCTCAGCTATGGAGGCCCCCCTGAGCAGCAAGGGGTCCCAGCCTATACCCAGTTGCCCAGCCCAGGGCACCAATGCCAGGAATAGGAGTCCTCCATAACATTTGGCTGTGAGATTGAATTCCAGAGAGCCAAAGGGCTCCTGAAGCTGAGGCACTGATCTTAAAGGCTCTGTGCACAAAGCTCTAACACAGGGACATGCAGAAAGGAATTAAATTAACTAACTTCAGGGTAAGGGTTGGAGGGGCAGGAGCAGGGCAGCTCTCTCCTACAAGAGCTATTATTCCTCTGTTGAACTTGCCTCCCCCAACCTAGCTGGCCTAGCACAGGCTAGCTCCAAATATGTGCTCTCCATTAACCTGGCCAGCGTAGCCCGCCCAGCCTTGGTGATTCCCAGAGACCCCATCCCACACAACATCCTCTTCAGAAGGAACCTCTTCCAGTAGCTTCTCTTGCCTGAGTTTGTGCTGCAAATTTGCTCAAAGGACTGCAAACCCCACACAAGTGGTGCCGGCCCTCTGCCTGTACTCTACACACTCTCAAAGGTCCACGAACTACACATAGCAGTGGCTGGCCTCAGTACATTGCAGCTCCTACCAAGCGACCTCAAGTCCAGCACAAGCAGGGATAAGTCTCAACTTGCAATGTAATTCCCAGCATGTGGCCTTAAACCTGGCATAAGTGGTGGCTAATCTTGAAGTGTAACGTAGCTCCCAATAAGTAGCCACAAGCTGGCACAACTGGTGGCTGGGCTCAGTTCATACCATAGTGCCCATCAATGGGACCCAAGCCTGGCACAAATGGCAGCCAACCTTGGATCACAGCCTAGCCCCTCCCAGGGTCCTCCAAACACAAGAAAAGGCAGCACCCAACTGCAGATCACTTTGTAGCTCTTATAAAAGAGCTCCAAGCCATGCATAAGTGGCAGATGACTTGGCCTAAACCAAAGCCCCTCCCAAATGTTCCAGCCCAACACACCTGGGGGCCAGCTTGAAAATGCACATAAATACGTAGCTCCACAACCAACACAATAGAGTGGAAGAGTCCCTCTAAAGCGAATTCCTCTCTGTGGGGTCAGGCCCTACACAACAAATCATGTGCCCGGTTGTGGCCAGCCTTCACAGCCATTCAGCTGGAGGGTCAACACCACCCACTGATGTACCTGCAGCAATAGAGGCCCAACTACAACAGAAGGACATACACGCATGCAGGAAGCAACCAATCAATGTGTCTCTCTCACATTTCTGTCTGTCTGTCTCTCTCTCCCTCCTTACTCCCTTCCACTTTCTCTAAAAATCAATGAAAAAAATAGGCTCAGGTGAGGACTAAAAAAAGAAAGGAAGAAATAATGACTGAAAACTTCCCTAACCTGGCGAAGGAAATAGACATACAAGTCCAGGAAATGCAGAGAATCCCAAACAAGATGAACCCAAAGATGCCCATACCAAGACACATCATAATTAAAATGCCAAAAGTTCAAAACAAAAAGATAATCTTAAAAGTAGCAAGAGAAAAGTACTTAGTTACCTACAAGGAAGCTCCCATAACACTGTCAGCTGACTTCTCAAGAGAAACTTTGCAGGCCAGGGGGGAATGACAAGAAATATTCAAAGTGATAAAAGGCAAAGAGCGACAACGAAGAGTACTCTACCAAATGAGCTATCACTTGGAATCAAAAGAGAAATAGTTTCCCTGGCCCCCCCCCCAAAAAGCTAAAGAAGTTCATCTCTATAAAACCAGTATTACAAGAAATGTTAAAGGAACTTCTTTAAGAAGAAAAGAAAAGATAAAAAATAGGAATAAGAAAATATGGGGGGTGGGCAGGAATCTCACTGACAAAGGCAAACATGTAGTAAAAGCAGTGGGTCAATCAATTATAAATCTAGTACAAAGGTTAAAAGACAAAAGTAGGAAGATCATGTGTAACTACAACAAATTAAGGGATACAAACACACACACAAAAGTAAACAATAATGACAAAAACATAAACATGGAGAAGGTGAATAAAAATTATAGTGATTTTATTTTTTAACTAGAGTCCTAGTACACAGATTTGTGCACCAGTGGGGTCCCTCGGCCTGGCCTGCAGATTGCAAGAGGGCACAGGCCAGGCTGAGGGACACCCCACCGGTGCACGATCGGGGCCAGGGAGGGACCACAGGAGGGCTCCAGGGTGTGTCCAGCCCATCTCGCCCAGTCACGATCAGCCGGACCCCAGCAACAAGCTAACCTACTGGTTGATGTGTCTGCCCCTGGTTGTCACTGCACGTGATAGCGACTGGTCAAATGGTTGAATGATCGGTCAGACACTTAGCATATTAAGCTTTTATTATATAGGATGAAATTTATAGGGGTGGCACTGGTTAATTAATAAGAATATGTAAGCTTCAAATGTATAATTCTATATCTCACCTGTATATTGCATGGTGTGCTAACAACCCAAAGTCTAGTCTTTCTTTGTCACCATATATTTGATCATCTTTATCCTCATCATCTTACCTCAATCCCCTTTGCCCTCTAGTAATCTTTACACTGTTCTTCATGTCTATGAGTTTGTTCATTTTTTTAGTTTGTTTCTTGTTTTCTGTTATATAGCCCACATATGAATGAAATCATATGGTTCTTGTCCTCTTGTCTTCTTCCATCTGACTTATTTCACTTAGCATAATATTCTCAAGATTGATCTAAGTTGTCATAATTAGCAGTATTTCATCCTTTCTTATGGCTGAGTATTATTTTTTGTATACATGTACCACATCTTCTTTATTCAATCATCCACCAAAAAACACTTAGGTTGTTTCCATGTTTTGGTTACCATGACTAATGCTGCAATGAAAATGAACATACATATATCTTTATAAATAAACTAGAGGCCTGGTGCATGAAAATTCGTGCACTGTGGGGGGGGGGGTCCCTCAGCCCAGCCTGGCCCCTCTCACAGTCTGGAAGTCCTCAGGGGATGTCACAGTCAGGCCTCCTTTTGCGGGAGGTGACCAGGCTGATTAGGGGAAGGCGCTGCCCTCATCACCCTGCTGCTGTTGCCACTGCTGGCCGCCGCAGCCGCCAAGGTGTTTTCATCAACATGGACTCCAGTCCCTTCACCATGAAAAAATGACAACTTTCTTTAGGCATTTTCAAGATATCTCTTTCTTTCCTTCTTTCTCTCTTTCTTTCTCTCTCTCTCTTTCTTTCTTCTTTTCTTTCTTTCTTTCATCCTCACCTGAAGATATCTTTCCATTGATTTTTAGAGAGTGTGAAAGAGAAAGGGAAAGAGAGAGAGAAACATCAATGTGAGAGGGACACTTCGATTGGTTGCCTCCTGCATGAGCCCTGACCTGGGCCCCGGCCAGGGAGGATCCTGCAACCTAGGTACATGCCCTTGACCAGAATCAAATCTGGACCCTGCGGGCCGCAGGCCAAGGTTCTATCCACTGAGCCAAACCAGCTTGGGCAGGATATGACATTTCTTAGCCCCTCCAGCAGCAGACCTTTATTTTTTCATCCAGGATTGAGGTGGAAAACCCTACATCATCTTCTTGGATTCTTATTACCCAAATTACCAAGAACACTGTGAGTGGTGTACCGGGAGCTTAGCCAATGAGCAGTCAGAAAAGATGTTTCCTCTGCAGCTCATGTGCAGAGGCGGGACTGCCGGGTCACCACGGCTGGCAGGCCCTCTTCTCTCTGGGCCTGTCCTCGGCCGGGGAGGCTGCGGGCAGGCCTTCCCTCTCTTCTCCTCTCCAGGCCTGCCCTCAGCTGCAGTGGCTGTGGTTGGACCTACTCCATTTGTGGCTTGCCTCACTGTGCAGCAGTCCCCTCCTGTGCACCTGCATGCACAGCCTCCTCCTGGTGGTCGAGAGTGTTACCGGTGTCCTGGCTAATTTGCATATTACCTCTTTATATATAGAGAGATGTTTTCAAAATTTTCAGGTAGATACCCAGAAGAGGGATTGCTACATCATATGGTAGCTCTAAAATTGTAGAGATTTTAGAGTGTGTTAGAATTGAAGCGATGATCAACTTAAAATAGACTACTATAACCATAGCATGGTATATATGAAGCACATGGTAACCATAAATGAATAATCTATAAATGATATACAAGAAATAAAGTGAAATCACTTACATAACACCTTAGAAAAGAGAAGAGAGCAAGAAAATAAGAAAAGAACAGAGAAGAACAATGAGAGCTCAGCCAGTGTTGCTTAGTGATTGAGCATCTACCTATGAACCAAGAGGTCGCTGGTTCAATCCCCAGTCAGGGCACATGCCCAGGTTGTGAGCTACATCCCCAGTAGGGATGTGCAGGGGGGAAGCAGGAGGCAGCCAATTGATGATGTTTCTTTCTCACTGATGGTTCTATTTCTATCCCCCTCCCTTCCTCTCTCTCTAAAAAATCAAATACATATTTTTTAAAATCAGAAAATAATAAAATGGCAATAGTTACATAGCTAGCCATAAATACTTTAAATATACTAGTAAATAGAATAAATATTCCAATCAAAAGTCATAAAGTGGCCTGGCCTAGATGTCTCAGTGGTTGAGCATCTACCTATGAACCAGGAGGTCACGGTTCAATTCCTGGTCATGGCACATGCAAAACTTTTGGACACAGTCTCCAATGGGGGGCATGCAGGTGGCAGCCGATCAATGATTCTCTCTCATCATTGATGTTTCTATCTCTCCCTCTTTCTTCCTCTCTAAAATCAATTTAAAAAATTAAAAAAAATCCTATCAGAAGAGTAAGATTAGAGGGACATACCTCAACGAAATAAAGGCCATATATGACAAACCCACAGCTAACACAATACTAAATGGTAAAAAGTTAAAAGCTTTTTATTTAAGTTCAAGAACAAAAGAAGGATGTCCACTTTCACCACTTTCATTTAACAAAATATTGAAAGTTCTAGCTATAGCAAACAGACAAGAAAAAGAAATAAAAGCTGACAAATTGAAAAGAAGTAAAACTATTGTTTGCAGATGACATGGTACTTTATATAGAGAACTCTAAAGATTCCACCAAAAGACTATTAGAATAAACGAATTTAGTAAATTAGCAATATACAAAAATTAACACTCATAAATTGGTTGCATTTTTATATACCAACTAGTGGCCCAGTGCATGAAATTCATGCATGAGGGAGGGGGTGTTCCTCAGCCTGGCCTGCACCCTCTCCAATCTGGGACCCCTCGAAGGATGTCCTACTGCTGGTTTACAGGGATCGGGCCTAAACCGGCAGTCGGACATCCCTCTTGCAATCTGGGACTATTGGCTCCTAACTGCTCACCTGCCTGCCTGCCTGCCTGCCTGATTGCCCCTAACCACTCTGCCTGCTGGCCTGCTTGCCACCAACTGCCCCCCACCGCTGGCCTGCTTGCCCCCAAATCCCTTCCACCAGCCTGATCACCAGCAACTGCTCCCCGTGCCAGTGTGTTCACCCCCATCTGCCTCCCCTGCCAGCCTGCTCACCCCCAACTGCCCCCCTGCTGGCATGCTCACCCTCACCTTCCCTCCCCACTGGCCTGCTTGCCCCCAACTGGCCCCCTGCTCACTGCAAACTGCCTCCCTCCGCTGTCCTGATCACTCCAACTGACCCCCACTGACAGCCTGCTTGCCCCCAGCTGGCCCCGCTGCTGGTATGATTACCCCCAATGACCCCCCCTTAAGCCTGATCACCCACAACTGCCCTCCCCTCTTGGCCTCTAACCGCCTCTACCTCGGCCCCACAACCATGGCTTTGTCCAGAAGAACGTCTGGAAGGTCTCCTGGAAGGTCTCCCAGTCTAATTAGCATATTACCCTGTTATTAATATAGATAGAGGCCTGGTGCACAGGTGGAGGCCGGCTGGTTTTCCCTGAAGGGTGTCCAGGATTAGGGTGGGGTTCCCTTAGGGCATGGGGTGGCCTGGGTGAGGGGCCTGTGGTAGTTTTCAGGCCAGCCATGCCCCCATGTGGTAAGGTTCCCCACCGGGGTGTGTGGCCAGCCTGGGTGAGGGGCTGATGGCCATTTTCAGGCTGGCCATGCCCCCTGGTGACCTAAGCTCCCAGCCTCTCCTTTTGTTCTTTTTTTCTTTTTTCTGGGATTTATTTATCTTCTATAATTGAAACTTTGTAGCCTTGAGTGGAGCCCAGGGCTGGCCAGGGAAGGCAGGAAGCTTGGCTTCCTCCATCGCTGAGGGCAACTCAAGCATCCTGCTCACTCCAGCTCTGTGGCCGGTGCCATCTTACTTGGGTTAATTTGCATACTCACTCCTATTGGTTGGTGGGCGAGGCTTGTGGGTGTAGTGGAGTGGTGAAGTGATGGAGTGATGGTTAATTTGCATCTTTCTCTTTTATTACTGTAGATTATTCTGTATATATCATTTAACATGCATGACATATCAACATGTCATAAATCAGAAAATACCTTAAAGTCAATTCAAACATATAATTATTTCAAAGATTTTTAAAAGTACCTAAAGTAAAGGGTAAAACTAGGTAGAATGCCATGACTTGAAGTGCAGAAATAAAAATCAAGTAACTGATTTCCATGTTTAAAATATATGAGAGATCAGAGCACTAAAATAGTAGTCACTGACTATGACATGGTTATTTCTTTTTTACCCTGGTCCAGATCGTCTTGTAACATTATTTCTATATCTCTTTCTCCCTTGGTATGGGTCACCTTCCTATTTACTTATTTTTCCTGTATTTAATCTAATGCTTTCTTAATATTATTCTTAGCAAGTGATTCCTTTCCTGTTTCTCTATGTTTATTTTATCTTATTTACTTTTACTATCTGACCATGAAAGAGAATTACAGGTCAATATCCCTCGTGAACATAGATGCCAAAATCCTCAACAAAATCTTAGCAAAAAGGATCCAGCAGTACATCAGAAAGATCGTACACCATGACCAAGTAGGATTTATCCCAGGGATGCAAGGATGGTACAATATCCGCAAATACATCACATAAACAAGTTGAGAGAAAAAAACCACATAGTCATATTATTGATGCAGAAAAAGCATTTGACAAAATCCAACACCCTTTCTTGATCAAAATGCTCAGCAAGGTGTTAATAGAAGTATCATAACTCATCATAATAAAAGCCATATATGACAAACCCACAGCCAACATCATACTCAATGGGCAAAAACTAAAACCATTTCCCTTAAGAACAGGAACAAGACAGGGACACCCACTCTCACCACTCCTGTTTAATATAGTATTGGAATTATTAGCCATTGTGATTAGACAAGAAGAACAAATAAAAGGCATCCAAATTGGAAAAGAAGAAGTAAAACTGTTCTTATTCTCAGATGACATGATATTGCACATAAAAAACCCTAAAGACTCCATCAAAAAACTATTAGACTTAATAAATGAATTTGGCAATGTAGCAGGATGCAAAACTAATGCCAAGAAATCTATGGGATTTCTATACACCAATAGTGAACTTACAGAAAGAGAGGCTAAAATTGCAATCCCATTTACCATCACACCAAAAAAATTAAGATACCTAGGAATAAACTTAACTAAAGAGGTAAAAGACCTCTACCCAGAAAACTACAGGATGTTGAAAAAAGAGATAGAGGAAGACATAAACAGATGGAAGAACATACCATATTCATGGATTGGTAGAATCAACATCATTAAATTGTCCATACTATCCAAAGCAATCTATAAATTCAATGCAATCCCCATTAAGATACCAATGGCATATTTTACAGACCTAGAACAAACTCTTCAAAAATTCGTCTGGAATAAAAAAAGACCCCGAATAGCCACAGCGATCCAGAGAAAGAAGAACAAAGTAGGTGGGATCTCAATACCAGATATCAAGCTATATTACAAAGCCACTGTTCTCAAAACAACTTGGTACTGGCACAAGAACAGACATATAGATCAATGGAATAGAATAGAGAACCCAGAAATCGGCCTGAACCAATATGCTCAATTAATATTTGACAAAGGATGCAAGAACATACGATGGAGTCAAGATAGTCTCTTCAATAAATGATGTTGAGAAAATTGGACAGATACATGCAAAAAAATGAAACTAGACCACCAACTTACACTATACACAAAAATAAACTCAAAACGGATAAAGGACTTAAACGTAAGACAGGAAACCACAAAAATCTTAGAAGATGCCATAGGCAACAAAATAGAAGACATCTGTCATAGTAATATTTTTACCAATACAGCTCCTAGGGCGATGGAAACTAAGGAGAAAATAAACAAATGGGACTACATCAAAATAAAAAGCTTCTGCACAGCAAAAGAAACCATCAACAAAACAACAAGAAAGCCCACTCCATGGGAGAACGTATTTGCTAATGTTATCACCGATAAGGGTTTAATCTCCAACATTTATAGGGAACTCATACAACTTAACAAAAGGAAGATAAACAATCCAATCAAAAAATGGGCAAAGGACATAAGTAGACACTTTTCAAAAGAGGACATTCAGAAAGCCAAGAGACATATGAAAACATGCTCAAAGTCAGTAATCATCTGAGAGATGCAAATCTAAACAACAATGAGGTACCATCTCACACCTGTCAGAATGGCTATCATCAACAAATCAACATAGGACAAGTGCTGGAGGGGATGTAGAGAAAAAGGAACACTCGTGCACTGCTGGTGGGAATGCAGACTGGTGAAGCCACTATGGAAGACAGTATGGAGTTTCCTCAAAAAGTTAAAAATGGAACCCCCGAAGAACCAGCTCTGGATAGGACTAAGGCGAGCCAGACTGACGAGTAGAAGAACCTAAGGACCTTCACTACTACAATTTTTTTTTCTTTTTTCACCTTTTAACTAAGAAACCAATTTTTTTTCTTCTTCTTTTTCCATCACCTGATTTTACCCTTTTAATTACTACATTTTTATTTTTAACCAGTATTATTACTGCTACCATTTTACCATTTTTTAAAGTGCCATTGTATTTTCTCTTTATTTTATTTTGGGATTAGTGTTCTCCATTCTATTTTCTTCGTTCCTTTAGCATCAATTTTCCCTACCTCAATTTTACCTCTATGCTAAAACCCTCTCCCTCACTTTTCCCCTTTTGTTTTCCTGATTCTCTTACCCTATTCCTGCTTTAGATTTTCCCTATTCCTTCTGTTTATCTCCTGTCAAAATTTCACCCTACTTATATATCGTATTTCCAATCCACTGCTCTAAATCCTTATACAAATATCCCTTATCTTTGTTCACTATCCAAAAATTTTTTTTCTTCTTCTTTTATCTTTCTGTTGTTTTGTTGCTGTTTGCTTGATTGTTGAGTATATTGTTTTTGTTGTTGTTGTTTGTTTTGTGTCTGTGTGTGTGTGTGTGTGTTTTTTAGGACTGGTTGTGAGGCTATTTGTCTTTTGCTTTTTCTTTTTTTCTGCTGGTTTTTCCCCTCCCTCCACCCATTTCCCCCCCGCTCCCGGTTACTTTTGTGCTTCTGTTTTCCCTTCCCTCTCTTGATATTATTGGTTGTTTCTAGTTTGCATTCATCTCCAGGGAACTGTTGCTGAAATTTGTTGGGATTAGTGGTGGTTCTATAAGAGTTTTCTCCTCATATAAATAGTCTCTTCCCCTCTTCTACTTCAGTCTCTCTTTTGGGTCTTTTTTTTTTCTTTTTCTTTTTTCTTTCTTTTTTCCCCCCTCCTTTTTCCCAATTTCATTTTTGCACTCCTTTTTTCCCCCCTACTTTTCTTTTCTTTTTTCTCTTTTATCTTTTTCTCTTCTTTCCTCCTTATCCCCTAATTCTCTTAATTCGGGTGGTCACCTTTATGTGGGGTTATTAATATCATGAGTATATTTGTGTTTAGTGCCTGGTACGTGGTGCCTTGTTGTGTTGTTAATTTTTTGGTGAGCTAAAGTATTCACATAGTTCAAAATTTCAAAGAATATAAAGATAATACAAACAACAAACGCTGGTGAGGATGAAGAGCAACACAATCTCTCATTCATTGCCAGTGGAAACTCAGAATGGTACTATAGTCACTCTGGAAGGCAGTTTAGCAGTTTCTTACAAAACTAGACATACTCTTACCATGCTATCCATTAACCGTGCTCCTTGGTATTTACTCAAATGAGTTGAAAATGTAGGTCCACACTAAAACCTACACACGGATGTTGATAGCAACTTTATTTATAACTAGTAGCCCGGTGCACAAAATTCGTGCACATTAAAAGGGAATTAATTGCCCTAACTAGTTTGGCTCAGTGGATAGAGCATCGGCTTGCAGACTCAAGGGTCCCAGGTTTGATTCTGGTCAAGGGCATGTACATTGGTTGTGGGCACATCCCCAGTGGGGAGTGTGCAGGAGGCAGCTGATGGATGTTTCTCTCTCATCAATGTTTCTAACTCTCTATCCTTCTCCCTTCCTCTCTGTAAAAAAATCAATAAAATATATTTTTTTTAAAAAGGGAATTAATTAGCAGAGATATTTTAATATTGCTATTTGCCCTTTCTCTATAATAGAAGTGTGAGAGATGAAAGGAAATTAGTAAAATGTATATGAAAATCATATATAAATTTATTAATAAATAAATAGTAACAAAAGGATATAACAACAACAGAGGCATGATATAAAAACAACAAAAACATGATATGAAAACAATAAAAACATGATATAAAAACAACAGTGATGCAAACAATGACTGGTAAAGTGATTAAACTTATTCTAATATCTCCCTGTATACCACATTAAGAGTGAAAACAGTTTCAGAGTGCTTGACTAATTTCCCTTGTGATGAAGTACTTAGAACTTTAACTGTAACATCACATGCTCTTTAAATTCGAGAGAAAGCAACATATAACTGACCATGTGCAAAAACGGGTTCAGGTAGGAATATGCCTACTCTGTCTAGAGCAGTGATAGCGAACCTATGACATGCATGTCAGAGGTGACATGTAAACTCATATTTGGTTGATATTTCTTTGTTAAATGGCATTTAAATATATGAAATAAATATAAAAAATATAAGTCTTTGTTTTATTATGGTTGCAAATGTCAAAAAATTTCTATATGTGACATGGCACCAGAGTTAAGTTAGGGTTTTTCAAAATGCTGACAAGCCAAATTCAAAAGGTTTGCCATCACTGGTCTAGAGTTTGTCCTTGTGATTTATCAATAGTCATCACAAATGCTGGCATCACGGGAAACCGTCGTTGAATCAGTTTAAATGGGAGGCCAGTGTCAGATGGGGACAAATTAATTCTTGGAATTAGAACCTCTCCCTCTGCAGATTTTGTTAATACTTCAGCTTCAATAATGTTAGGTCGTAATCTTTTGATAATAAATCTGGTACCATTACAAAGACCCCATTTACTATTGAGATTGCTCAATAGCATGATGATTGCACCCACTTTCAATTTTAATTTATGATATGGCATTCTCAAAGGAGTAATACTATTAAGAAATTTGATGGGAAAATTTTCCTTTCAGCATCATCTGTGGAATCAATGGAATCATCACTCAAATATGTGTGAAAATCTCCATTGAGTATATCCAAATTTCCTTCGCTTAATTTTTGAACATGCTCATTTTTTGGACAAAAAAATTGCACGTTTAGATATATTTTTAATATTGTCTATAGCAGTGGTTCTCAACCTTGGATGCACATTAGAATCACCTGGAAATCTTTTAAAAATCCTGATTCCTGGGCCTCATCCTCCAGAAATTGTTTCTTTGTTATGGGGTGGGGTCACAACATTAGTAACAAAGAAACAGAAGTAAAACTTTATTGTGGGGAGCTGCTACAGTGTTTTGGACAGGTTCAAGCCTTGGACTGATGAGAGGGCACAGTCCTCTCATTGCCACGTGCAAGTCCCAGCTTGGAGGGCAGGGCCCTTCCAGCACAATTATAGCCAACAGCTGTAGTTATAAGCTTGAACCTATGGTCTGAAGACGTGGCCCCACATGCCTGAGTGATGTAGGCTTGATAGAGTTCAGGTGCATGTAGTTGAGTAGGATTGAAACCCAAGAGAATGTTGTAACCATCTTGGTCACGTCCTTACTTTGCCTTGAGGCATCTGCTATAAAATAAAGGCATGGCTGTGGGTGTCGTCGCTGTCTCTCAGAGAAGCAGCGTCCCACTGAGATCTGGCTTTCATTCTCTTGTCTGTCTTTTCTAAGCCTTTCAGCTGCCCCCACTCAGGTTCACCCCTGGCTGTGCTGTTGCGAGGCACACTTTAGAAAGACCTGCCTCCACGCTCTGAGGGTGGGTTCCTGCCTCAAACCCTGCCCTTACAGGAAACAGCTCCAGGAAACAGCTTGGGGGAGGGCGCAGCCATTGCCAAGACAACCCCTGCAGGACTGACTTCCTTCCTCTTGGTCACGGTGGTTCTTCTGGATGTGATGAACACCACCCATGGTTTTTATATAAGTAGATTGCCAAAACCTTGGGAGCAACTAAAATGTCCTTCAATAGGTGAATGGATAAACAAACTGTGTTATATCTAGACAATGGAATATTATTTCACACTAAAAGAAATGAGCTATCAAGCCATGAAAAGACATGGGAGAAGCATTAACGCATATTACTAAGTGAAATAGGCTTATCTGAAAAGGATAAATATTGTATGACTCCAACTATATGACATTCTGGAAAAGACAAAACTATGGAGACAGCTAACAGACCAGTGGTTACCAGAGGTTAGGGAAGAGGAAGGGATGAATAAACACAGTACAGTGGATTTTTAGGGAAGTGAAACTATTCTGTATTATACTATAATAGTGGATAAGTGTCATTAAACATTTATAAAAACTCATCAATTTTACAACAGCAAGAGTGTACCCTAATGTAAACTATGGATTTAGGGAGATGATGTATCATACATGTTCATCAACTATAACAAATATGCTAGTCATTTGGGGATTTTGATAAGGGGGGGAGCTGTAATGTGTGATGGGATATATAAATATGAGATGGTATACTCTCTGCTCAATTTTGCTGTGAACCTAAAAGTTCTCTTTTAAAAAATGAAGTCTATTTTTATAAGAAGATATAAAGTGAAAAGTACTATCCTCATCATCAAGCCCTGGTTGCTCAGGGCTCTTCTCCACAGGCACAAATGTTTCTAGTTTCCTGAGTATGTTTCCAAGGAATTTGAAGTACACCTAACTATCTAGATCATACATCAAACCTATAAATATAATTGTTCTCTGTTTTCCTCAAATGGCAATGTACTAAACACTGTATTTGACACCTTATTTTTCTCACCTAAGGATATACCTTGGAGATTTTTCCATATTGGTACAGAAAGAACACCCTTTTTTATAGCTCTACTACAGCATTGTAAAAATGAAAAATAATTTATTTAATCAGCCCCCTATTAATGAACATGGAAAATGTTTATAATATTTTGTTGCTACAAATAACAAATAGGTACAATGAATAATATTATAACTATATTATTTTGAAAATAGAGATTTATATTTGTAAAACTAAAGTCCTTGAAATGGAATTGGAAGATCAAAGAATATGTGCATTTGTAATTTTAATATATATTACCAAATTTTCCTGTACATGGAATTGTACCAAAATGCACTTCCTATGGCAAAGTATGACTAAGAGAGTCTCAACAAATACGTGTAATAAAACTTTTGGATCTTTTTGAACTTCCTGATAGAAACCAGCATCATGCTATGTAGTTTTAATTTACATTTATTCTGAGTTAAACATATATAAATATTTGAATGCCACTTGTATTTCCTTTTCTGTGAGCTATCTGTTTACATCATCTTCTCATTTTTCTACTGAATTTTGGTCATTTCCTTACTAATTTGTGGATACTCTTTATATACTAAGGAAATTAACCCTTTTCTCTAATATTTGTAAATATTATTCTCAGTTCATTTGTCTTGAACATATATCAAGTGGTTTTTGCCACTCAGATTTTTAAAAATATATTTGAATTCATCAATGTTTTCTTTTATGGCTTTAGTGTTGTTGTTTTTTGTCATAGAAAGATCTTAACACTGGAGGTGATTAAAAACTCATAAAAATATAACACTAATTTGTCATAGTTATAAGTTTTACATTTTATTCATTTATTTATTTATTTACTTATTTATTTATTGTTAATCCTCACCTGAGGATATTTTTCCATTGATTTTTTTTGTTTAGAAAGAGTGGAAGGGCGGGGGAGAGACACAGAGAGAGAAACATCAATGGTGAGAGAGATACATCAATTGGTTGCCTCACACACACAGGGCCTGGATGGAGCCTGCAACCAAGGTAAGTGCCCTTGACTGGAATTGAAACCAGGACCCTTCAGTCCAAAGGCCCACACTCTACCCACTGAGCCAAACCAGGCAGGGCTATTTTATTTATTTTTAATTTCTCATGATTCAAGATAAAAGATATAGCTGCACTTTTTCTTTCTTTTATTTTTATTTCTTTTATTTTTTGGCTTATTTCTCTCACACCAACCCCACTGATGCAAGATGCCACTTTTGTTACTTATATTTTATACTAAATTCTTGTGAGTCCGCTTTCATGCTTTCTATTGTCCCATTAAATTTTCTGACTTGCCATAAGCCAGTACCACTCTTGTTGGGTCTGAGCTCCTCTGCTAGGGGCTGGACCTCCTTGGATGCCAAGAATTGGTAGAAGACATGAGCATTCGTATCCAGGTGAGAGAGACTTTATTGTAGACCAAGCAGCCACTGCAGACACAGCAGCCATTGCTGACACAGCAGTCCCACAAGGTGGTACCACAAAACAGCAGCAGCAAACAAAGGAGCAAGCCACCTGCTGGTCAGCAACACACTCTTATACTAGCTCAGACAAAAGAGGTTTCTTGCCAAATAGTGACATCAGTGTTACATAAGATAAAGGTACACCTTCTCATTGTGTACAGGAAAACTGCTGTGTCATTGTCTTTGCACATGCTTATGACAAACTTGTGGCCCGATGCCCAGCCTGCACCCATTCCAATCAGTGATGTCTGACTGCCGGTTTAGACAGTCAGACATCCCTCTTGCAATCTGGGACCGCTGGCTCCTAACCACTCACATGCCTGCCTGCCTGATCGCCCTAACTGCCTCTTCCTGCCTGCCTGATCACCCCCATCTGCCCTCCCCTGCTGGCCTGATCTCGCCCCCAACTGCCCGCCTCTGCCAGCCAATTTGGTTCTGATTGGTCGGTTTCTATGCCAGTCAGTGTCAAAAGCTCTGCCTCCTAGGCAGCCATTGGCTCCTCACACTTCATCCAGATTTGGTTCTGATTGGTTGGTTTTTATGCCAGTCAGCATCTCTAGGCCTATCAATGGGGCCTGATCAGAAAGGCGGGGCTTATCAACAGCCCCTATGGAGGCCTAGGGAGAAATGGAGGCACGGCTGCTGGCCAGACTGAGAGAGAAAGAGAGAGGCAAGCGCTTATCAAAAGCTGCCACACAGGCAATGGATCAGTCCCTGCTTCTCTCTTCAGGCCTCTCTCTGGCCCTGATTCCCAGCCCCCTCAGCAGTCAGTGTTGGGGCACTTCGCCTGCAGCGAAGCAGTCAGCACTGGGTTGCCATGGCAACTCAGAGCTGACTGCAGGACTGACTTCCGGTTGGTCAGCCTTGGTCCTTACTGGTCGTTATGACCCAGGGTTTTATATATTAGGATGGGCCTTTAACATCCAGTGTACTCTGGTCAGGATCCCCACACTCCACCCCTTATATTGGATGGTCTTTTAGGGGTATCCTGATCCAGATGCTAGCTCCTTGAACACAGAGCCCACAACAACAATATAAACTGTAGCATGTTAGGACCAGTACTCTGGCCCCAATAGTAAAATCAAGAATGCCCAGCATCATGTTACTGACATCTCACCAATCTCAGAGGGGGTCATGGGAGAGGTCTTGTAAGGCCTGTATTTCCTTGTCTATTTCTTGCAGGGCACAGGTTATATTACCAGGGCTGGATCAAGAAGTGTAACTGTAACTTATAATCATACCCACTTCCCCAGGGATGGGAGGGCTACCTAGGGCCTTTCCCCAGTAACAGACCTTGGCCAGGTCCACACTGCCTTTTCCCTCTCTGCTAAGGGAGCAGGTGTCAGCAACAACAAAGTTCTAGATGAATGTACTTTGGGTCACAACAGTTCATCTGTTGTTTTTATTTGCACATGCAGTATCTGAGGATACTTCTGCATACTCATCTAGCCCAATATTCTAGTGTAGGTGGGTCCACCCTTACGCAGCATTTGCCTTTTAACAGGCCACACTTACTGTCCCCACATGGGGCAATGCCCTATCATTCACTGTTGTTTGTGACATTGTGGCAATCATAAAGGTAGACCTGTAAAGACAGCCCAGCTGTATGTTTCAATAGCCAAAGGGCTACTTTGCCCAGCATCTGAATTGAACCACATAGTTCGTCAGTATTCAAACAGACAGTCACAGCTGTCCATATTGCAAGTTTCCCCCCTGCTAGACCCGTCCATATACCACATGGCCTCCGGGAGGGGTGGTGTACCCTCTTGGAATGGACTGGGAAGTAACTCTCCATAGGAGTTTCATCCCTTGACAGGGTCTCATAAATCACAGGTCCTAACATAGTTGGGGTTTGCACCACTCCCGACCTGCGTGTGGTCACCCAGGACCTAAGCCAACCGGCTATAGAATATGCTGTCTTTACAAGTACTTTACTTTGTGCTGTAATAGCTTCACAGGCCTGCAAGGCAGCACACATGGCTGCCAAACGTCTCTCAACAAGAGAGTATTAGCTCTCAGTTTCCTTCCATAACTGGGACCAAAACACTATTGGTACCCTTCTCTACCCACTTGGGCAACTGCCCTCTTGGCAGCTGGTTACTCTTATTCACCCACTTGGGTGACTGCCCTCTTGGCAGCTAGAAAGGCCTCCTCTATTTTTGGGGTCCAGCTCCATGTCGCCCCCTTCCAGGACAACTGATACAATGGCCATAACAACTGTGCCAGGTGGAGAATGAACACTTGTCAATTTTTCAAAAGACCAACATAGGCCAGCAACTGTGCCAGGTGTATTTTGTCAATGACTGCTTCAGGTATCACCTTGGTCTTACTCAACCAGACAACTCCCAAGAATTTGACAGATAAGCCAGGTCCCTAGACCTTGCAGTCATTGACTGCCAATCCCCATGAGTCCAAGGTCTGCCATCAACTACTGGCAGCTGCATTCAAATCTGCAAGAGAACCAGAGGTTAACACAACACCATCAACACAATGGAACACTGTGGGAGATTTGTTTCAGGCTGCTAAATTCAGTGCCACCAAACTATGACAAATGGTAGGGCCATGCAAACATCCCTGAGGGAGGATGACAAAAATCCATTGTCAACCCTCCTATGCAAAAGCAAACTATTCTTGACTCTCTGGGGCCATGTCCACGAAGAAGAAGGCACCAGCCAAGTGTACCACATAGTGGCATCAACCCAACACCAGTGCAAGGTGATCCAAGCGATCTGCTACAGCCGGCACCGCAGAGGATAGTGGGGAAGTCACTCCACTTAGTTTTCTGCAAACCACGGTCATCTGCCAGGTGCTGTCAGGCTTCTTCACCAGCCACACCAGAGAACTGTAGGGGCCACACACGAACCTCACTTCCTCCAGTCACAATACTCTCTGTCCAATCTCCCTATGGCCCCCTGGCAGGCAACAGTGCTACACCTGGACTACTCAGCAGGCTGGGCAACAGTACAGCCTCGTGAAGCGGGTGTCCCATAGCAATGGGCTTCACCAATGCATCCGCAGGCAAAATTCACCTCTGCTGCTAGTAGGTCCAGCCACATTTGCATACCGGGAACTTTCACCAGCTCAGTCCCCACTGTTTTCATGGATTCCGGCTGCTGCCTTAAGCACTGTCTTAGGTACAGTCACAGGTCTTGTCGCCCCATTATTTCGCCATACAATCTTCACATCCCCCAAGCTGGCCACAGCCACAGCAATTTCTACAAAAGGGATCAGAATGGCCGCCAGTAAGCCAAACGTTGCCCGAGGGCCTATGGTGAGAATTAAGTCTTTTCTTGTTCATTGTAAAATGCTCTGCCGAAACCGGTTTGGCTCAGTGGATAGAGCGTCGGCCTGTGGACTCAAGGGTCCCAGGTTCGATTCCGGTCAAGGGCATGTACCTGGGTTGTAGGCACATCCCCAGTGGGAGATGTGCAGGAGGCAGCTGATCGATGTTTCTCTCTCATCGATGTTTCTAACTTTCTATCTCTCTCCCTTCCTCTCTGTGAAAAATCAATAAAATATATTTAAAAAAAATGGTCATCACCCGAGGCTGCAAGGCTTGGGCGGATGGCAGCTCTTGGGCTCCCGCGGTGGTGACCTCACTGCTGTGCTCAATTGCCCGGGTGGCAGCTGTTGCGAAGCCTGGTGGCGCCTTTGCCGTCACCTGGCTCCCGGAGGCTCAGTTTTCCATTTCTGGAGGGACAGCTCCAAGTTATCTGAACTATCATCCCACAATCTTAGGAGCCACGCTGTAATCAGCTCCCCTTGCCTCTGCCGGCTTTGTTTTGTTGCAGAAGACCAGAGAAAAACCAAGCCACCCTTAGAAAAAGGGAGTTACATTTTATTATTAAATTCTGTGCAGGCCCAAAGAAAAATGTGTCTTTCAACTTCCAGGCCCCCCAACATGGAGGAAACTCTCTTTTATTTATCTTTTTCCAGTCCTTTGTCTCCCAAATTTGGAATGAGACTTCTGGGCCTTCTGACAAAGAAGGCCTGCGTGCTGGGAAGGGGCCATGAGATCATATCTCAAGGCCTGGCCTGGTGGCAGCACTGACAACTGTCTGGGGCATAGTTTATGGCCTCTCTGGAATGGGAGTAGTCTTATTTTCCTTATTATTTAAGCAAGCAAGCATTTACAGAAGCCATACTATCAGGGTTAAAATTTCAAACAGCAGTTTTTATATAAGATGGATGCTTCAGTTTTCCTAAGTCTCTCAGTTCTTTCCAGGTGCCTTTCCCTGGTCTTTGGGGATCTGGTCCATCAGGAACAATAATGTCTTCTCTAACACCACTGATGTCACCTCAACCTGTTACCAATCCTCCCAGGGGTGGGAGGCGGGGGCTTCAAGACATCAGGTCACCACTACTGGATATCACAGCCCAGTTGGAGATCATATGACCTCCGGCCAGGCAGATGGAGCACTTACCCCAAGATCCTGCTGACTATGCCAATTTTAGGGTCAGAATTCCTCTGTTAGGGGCTGGATTTCGTTGGATGCTGGGAATTAGAAGAAGATATGAGCATCTGTATCCAGGTGGGAGAGACTTTACTACAGGCCAAGCAGCCATTGCTGACACAGCAGCCCCAGAAGATGGTCCCACAAAACAGCAGCAGCAAACAAAGGAGCCAGCCACCGCTGGTGAGCAACACACTCTTATACTAGCTCAGACAAAAGAGGTTTCTTGCCAAATAGTGACATCAGTGTTACATAAGATAAAGGTGTACCTTCTCAGTGTGTACAGGAAACTGCCGTGTCATTGCCTTTGCATACGGCAAATGGACCTTTAACAATTTAACATCTGGTGTGCTCCGGTCAGGGTCCCCACAACACTGCTTTAATTCATGTAGCCTTATAATGCATTTTAACATCTGGTAAATGATTGTCTTTCATTACTCTTCTTTTTCAAAGTTTTCCAAGCTCTACTTGTTTACTTTCTACATTAATTTTAGAACTGTTTTGCCTCGGTTGGAAAAATCCTGTTGGTTAACAATACTATATTATATACTTAAAAGTTGCAAAGAGCAGACCTGAAATGTTCTCACTAAAAAAAGAGAAGAAGAAGGTGATTCTGTGATTATGGATGTATTAACTAATCTTATTGTGGTAATCATTTTGCAATATATATATATATTTAACCATCATGTTGTATACCTTAAACTTACACAGTGGTATATATAAATTATATCTCAACACAACTGGAAAAATCCTGTTAGTGTTTTTATTGGGATAATATTTATTGATATACAGGTATTCCCTGCTTGCCAAAAGTTCAGTTACACCACTTCACTTTTACAAAAGACCTACATTAGTACTTGTTTCTACTAACAAAAACACACATAAACAAACAAACAAAAAAAAGATTCAGCTTCTTAAAAAGGAGGACATCTATAATACTCTCAGAAATCTACACTAATAAAAGAGAAAAATGGTAATTGGCGTACGACGATACCCTTTTCATTGGCTAATCAGGGCTATATGCAAATTAACTGCCAACTATGATTGGCAGTTAACTGCCAACTAAGATTGGCAGTTAACTGCCAACAAGATGGCGGTTAATTTGCATATGTAGGCACAATGCAGGGAGGCGAAAGGGAAAGCAGGAAGAAGCCCCCTGCCACTGACAGTGATCGGAAACCCAGGGGGGAGCTAAGAGCTGGGGGGCAGGGCAAAGGCAGCCCAGCGGCCGCCTTTGCCCTGCCCCCCAGCCATGATTGGACAATCAGGCGCCTTTGCCGCCCTGGCCAGTGATAGCAGGAAGTAGGGGTGGAGCCAGCGATGGGAGCTGGGCACGGTCGAAGCTGGCAGTCCCGGGAGCTAGGGGTCCCTTGCCTGAGCCTAAAGCGGAGCCCACGATCGCAGAGCCGCTGCAGCTGCGGGTCCCCGCTGCCCGGGCCGGACGCCTAGGCCAGAGGCGTTAGGCCTGGGCAGGGGCGGAGCCTGCAACCGGGGGAAACTGGGGGTCCCCTGCCCAGGCCTGACACCTCTGCCAGAGGCCTCAGGCCTGGTCAAGGGGCCGATCCGGTGATTGGTGATCGGAGGGTGATGAGGGTCAACTCCTCTGGCCGAGGCATCAGGCCTGGGTGGGGGGCGGAGCCGGGTATTGGGGGGATATGATGGTCCCCTTGCCCAGGCGTGAAGCCTGGGTCAGAGGCATCAGGCTTGGGCGGGGGGTGGAACAAGCGATCAGAGGGAGATGGGGGTCCCTTGCCCAGGCATGATTCCTGGGCCAGAGGCCTCAGGCCTGGGCGGGGGCCAGAGACAGTGATCGGGGGGAGATGGGGGTCCCCTGTCCAAGCCTGACACCTCTGGCGGAGGCATCAGGCCTGGGCAAGGGGCCGATCAGGTGATCAGAGGGTGATGGGGGTCTACGCCTCTGGCTGAGGCATCAGGCCTGGGCAAGGGGCAGAGCCAGCAATCGGAGGGGTCTGGGGGTCCCCTGCCCAGGCCTGATGCCTGGGCCAGAGGCATCAGGCCTGGGCTGGGGGCAGAACCAGTGATGGGGGGAAATGAGGGTCCCCTGCCCAGGCCTGACGCCTCTGTCAGAGGCGTCAGGCCTGGGCAAGGGGCCGATCCTGCGATTGGAGGGTGATGGGGGTCAACGCCTGAGGGCTCCCAGTATGTGAGAGGGGGCAGGCTGGGCTGAGGGACACTCCCCCCCCCACACACCCAGTGCACGAATTTCTTGCACCGGGCCCCTAGTAAAGATTATAAAAGATTCAGATTCCTTTGCAAGAAGATAAAAATATTCATAATCACCATGATTGTTTTGTGTTATTCTCAAGATACTAGCTAAAATGATTCAACAAGAAAAATAAAAATTACAAAATAGTAAGTAAAATTACCCCGGTCATAGAACACATAATTGTAAACCAAGTAAATCATGACAATTAAAATTTAAAAGTACTACAAATAATGTAATAATTCAACTGGTTGTATTTGAAATTAAAACACAGAAATTAATATCTTTCTACGAATGAATAACAAAATAGAAGACATAATAATAGAAAATACTCCACTTATAAAAGAAAAGAAAGATAATTTTTAGGAGTAAACTTAGCAAGAAACACATATGGGTAAAATAAAGGTAACAATACAACCAAAAAACATAAAAGACTTGAACAGGTACATCAGCATGCCATTATCTTGTAAGGAAGTTTTTAATATTTTTTTCCCAAGTTAATACAGGTTTCCCTTACTATCAGAAAGTAGAATGCTCCTATGAAACTTTTTAGAACCAATATGGTGTAAACCAAAGACAATAGTCTGGTAAAGGTTTTTTTCATAAAATTGAAAATCCTCTTTGGATTTATTTACTTTGTTTGTTTTCAGTTTGTTAGTTTTTTTTTTAATTAATCTTCACTTAAGGATATTTTTCCATTGATTTTCAATTTTTTTTAATTGATTTCAGAGAGGAAGGAAGAGGGAGAGATAGAAATATCAATGATGAGAGAGAATCATTGATTGGCTGCCTCCTGCATGCCCCCTACTGGGAATCAAGCCCACAACCTGGACATGTACCCTGACTGGGAATCAAACCATGACCTCCTGGTTCATAGGTTGACACTCAACCAGTGAGCCAGGCCCACCGGGCTTTTCATTGATTTTTACAGTGGAAGGGAGGGAGAGAAAGAAAAAAACATACATCGACTGGTTGCCTCCCCCACACGCCCCAGCTGGGGCTGGGACTTAGCCTGCAACCGAGGTACATGCCCTTCACCAGAATCAAACCCAGGACCCTTTAGTCTGTGGGCCACCGCTCTTACCACTGAGCCAAACCAGCTAGGGCAGCAGTTCCATTTTTTATTTTTTGAGGAAAATCCAATACTGTTTTCCAAAGTGGCTGCACCAGTCTGAATTCCCATCATCAGTGTACTAGAGTTTCTTTTTCTTCACATCCTCACCAGCACTTGTTTGTTCATTTGTTGATGATAGCCAATCTCACAGGTGTGAGGGGATACCTCCTTGTCGTTTTAATTTGCATCTTTCTGATGATTAGTTGAGTTAGACATCTTGATTTTAAGTAACAGACACCAACTACAGAATGCTTAAGTAAAATGAGGAGAATTTAGTATATATAGACAAGGTGTCTCAAAAAATTCAATGGCAACAGAAATGATGGGAATACTCTCTATCTTTCTGTGCCCTCTGTTCCTCTTTATCTGTATGATTCATTTTTTCTTCTTGGTCAGCTTTCTCTGCTGACTCAATCACATTGGAGGAAGAATATGGTCCACCCACAGTTATTAAGTTACATGTTAACATCCAACCACAAAGTCATATTTTCCTTCAGTCCAAAGAGAAAGTATTCTGACAGTTTTATTCTGGTTCATCCAACTGTGATGATGAGAATAAGGTCACATTACAAATATGGCTTGGGGAGGGGGGAACGAATGGGGAATAAGTGCTTAATGATATAATTTTAAGCTGGGCATTTACTCTGAAAGGCAAATCTATCATAGTGCACAAAAACACATATGTATAAATAAACATACAGTTCAGGAAGCTACAAAGCACTTGGTTGTGATTTCTTAAAGCATATGAGCTTCTTTAAATCCTCTGCCTTAGGTTGGTTAGTTTCTATGGAAGCAGAGCCCGGGAGGGTTTGAGATGCCTTTCAATTACTGAGGGAGTGTTCTTCAAGAAATCTGTAAGGAGAAAGTTCAGTAGCATTGAGAAGAGAATGCTGAGGAAGGATATAGCCCTTAGGATGATTCCACCCCTTAGGATGAGAAGACCATTTGTCGCCACGTCATACATAGTCAAGTTATTGAGGGGAGTGCCTAGCTTTCCTAGCAAGGTAGCTCCCATCAACTGAGGGCAATTCTTTGGAGACCCATGAGCCTTTAGCAGTCAACAGTCATAGCAGCTGGGGGGTGTGGAGGGTGGTCAAGACAGCCAAACAACATCAACTACATCCCATATTAATATACTTTCTATTAAAATGTTGACAGCATAGATTGCATTATATTGTAATACTTAAAAAAATGAGGCAAAAAGAGTGAGCTTTGAAATGAAATTCTTTGGCTTTATGTTTTCCATTTTCTTAGATTTCTTAAAGTTGGAACTCAGGTTGGGAATTGAAACAGAATCAATCAACAGGTTAACATTTAGCGAGCAGCTGTCATATGAGTCATATTGGGCTAGGTGCCATTAAGAATGAAAAGAAATGCAAGATGAGGATTCTGTCCTAGATCAGGAGGAATTAATTTCAGGAAGAAGACAATATTTACATATGTGTAAGAAAAAATGATCAGACATAATCGCATTAAACCAGATGTATCGTATGGGGATTTCAGAGAAGAGTCTTAAAATTAAGTTCTAAGTAAAATGTTTACTCTATGAATTTGAGTACTGGTGCTGAATATGTTTGCTCATTTATTGAGTGGGGTTTGAAATATTTTCCATCAACAAATTTCAGGAAGTTGAAGAAGATAATGGCAAATTGTTCTAAATAACATAAAGGCGGGGGCTAAAAGAAATACCAACTGTATTGTGTTGCTGTTGGGCGGAGATGGAAAGGGAAAGCCACAGAGTCATTTGCCTACACATTCATCTCCCTGGTGCTAGTGGGTATTGTTCTGTCCCCTCGGCAGGATTAGAAATACTTCTGGGGAACAAGTATACAAAGTTGTTATGGAAACCAGAATGCTCCAGCTGAGAGTTATTTACAGAGAACTTTGAGGATTATCACAGTCAATAAAAGCAACTCTGTTTTGCTTTACTCTGTGCCAGTGCATCCCAATTAAATACCTGTTTTGAAAGGTCTTTCAATAAGCTGTACTGAATGAATATGGATTCAAGAGTCAGTGGGTGGTGGTCACATCACAAAAGAGTGATTTACATGTGGCGTTTTATATTACATGCTTGACTGTTGTTCACATTTGCCTCAACTATTGTCAAGTTTGCTGGTTTCCACAATTTCGCAACAAGGTGGTTATTGACTGCTGCCATTGGCTGAGAAACATTTCCCCAAACATAGCTGCTATGTTGTCAATACTGTGATACTGTGGGACTTGTCTCTTCACATTCTTTCAGCTCACCTTTGAGTCCAGACTGTAATAGTAGCCTCTGCCCACCATTTTTGTCCTTAATTGCAAATTGGAATTTTTCCAGCTATCCAATAGGATATTTTTTTAAAGTTGTGGGGTTTGTTTTATGGGTGTGTTTTGTTTTTGAGAAAATGAGGATTTTCATAGCCTTTGAGGAATCTTTTGAACCATTTGAAGTTTCAGCAGATGAAACCGTGGAAGCTGTCAAGCGGATGATAAAGGTACATATGTACTTTGTCCCTGAGCCGCTAACATGTATATTAATTTTAACTGCGCAGTGAAGTTTAACTTGCACACAGGGCAGAGATTTTGCTACTGGATACATTTGCAGCAAACAGGGAACTAAAACTATTTCAAAATATCTTTGTTTGCTTACACAATCTATAATAATAAAAGGGTAATATACTAATTAGATCGGGCATCCTTCCTGACTAAGCGGGAGTGGGAGGGAAGCCAGCCAAGGTCCTGGGTGACTGCTGGTAGCCAGGAGAGGGAAACCTGGGTCCCGGGTGCCTGAGGGAAGGAAGGCCTACTCTTGCACGAATTTTTGTGCATTGGGCCTCTAGTAGTTTGATAAGAAGATGGTAACTATGGAGATGTTAGACGGAAAAGCAAACTGAGTTAGTAAATTCTCAGGAAAAAAAGTTAGTAAACTTCTTTTTATGAAATCTGTGGGTTGTGAATGGGTCATATATTATTATTGTAATTCCCACAAAAGGACAGAATTAAGACCCTAACTGGAGGCTGTATAAGCTGAGCTTGCCAGGTCTCAGATAGATGGCTTGTTTGGTGAGCAAACAACTATAAAAAACCAACGGATTGTGGAGGTGAATAGGACTTTAGAGAACTGGGCTACAGTCTCATTTTGCATTTAGGGAAACTGAAACTCAGAGAGGTTGCATCTTAGAATAGGAATTAATTTGGGTGCAATATTTTCTTGTAAACTTCTTATATTCACTCTAAAAATGGGAAATTAAGACAAATATTTAAGTCTTGACCATCCAATGGCATTTAACTTGGAGATGATCATTTCCATTTGCTAAGGAGCATATAGTGAATCAAGTTACATAATATTTAGTGGATTACTGTGATCACTGCAAGCTACTAGCAGATCTTCTAACACAGAGGCTCTTAACCTTTATAAGTTGTAGATCCCTTTGGCGTCTGGCAAGCCTCTGGACTCCTCAGAATATCTTTAAATGCATAAAAAAAATTAAAATACATACAAAGAAAAGGTAACCATTATATTGAAATACAATTTGAAAACATTAAAAAACAAATTTGTGCTATAATGACATGTTGGCTTCATTATAAACACATTAACAAGTTCTAGCAGTGTGTCTAATAACTATTGTAATTTCAACATAGTGATCAGCATATTTTGAGATATCTGCAGCAACTATAAAGTGATATGAAAATATCAGTGATTCCTGCTGGTAACAGTCACATAGTATGTGTCCTACATGCATAATTTTTTAAAATCTCAATTTTATTTAGAATTAATAAAAATAAATTATAGTTTTTCCCATATAAGTTATATCCATAAATTTTGGGGAGGTCTGTAGACTCCAAGTTAAGAACCCCTGTGTAATACTTCTCCCCTCTGTACTAAACACTTTTATAATGCTCAGTGGAAAATGTAAACAAAAAGAAATTACATTGTTGGTCCAGTAACATAAAGGTGTACTGTTTTCATAATATGCTATTGGGAGGGGCAGGGTGTGCTCAGGACAAAGGGAAGTGAGCCAGAAGCTGCAGGCTCTTTTTCTGCCCGCAGTGTCTCAGATTCATTCTTAAGGAACTGAGAACTTAATCTTCCAAAATGTCAAAAAGACCATCTTATGCCCCACCTTTCACCCCAATTCATGCAACACAAATGCCTAGCATACCAGGGTTTGTGGGATACAATCCATACAGTCATCTCGCCTACAACTACATAATGGGAAAGAACCTGGGCGCCAACAGCCGGGTCACGGTAAGAGAATCAACTATTACAGCATCCAGCAAATAACTGGAATTGACGGGAAATGCTTTCAGAATTAGGTCCTTGTGAATCAGCAGCACAGCCATTAAAAACATTTTTTAACCTGGCTTTTTGACTATTTTAAATATTTGTTGTACATCTCACACTGAAAAAAAATTATATATGTAAAATTAGTGAGATCTGGATATGTATATAGAAAAAAACTCATTCTTTTTGGTGATTGGTAGAGATAAAACCTTGGGCACTTAATGCTTGTACAATGTGTAGACAAACCTAGAATTTTTTATGGTTAAAATACCCTAGTTGAGATGAAGCATTATCTTTTATTTAAGGTAATTGGCATTAGGCTCAAGAACTCAAGTTTCTTAGTAAAAGCTGAGCATACAGACCTGGCTTTTGTTGACTGGCCTACCAGTTTGAACTGCTACACTTAATTATTTGTCTTCTGGGTTTAATAGTTGACCTTCTAACTGAGATTCATTTGTCTTCAGTTAAAAGGAGAAAAAGACTTTTGTGTCACATCAAAGAATTGCAGAATAAAAGTTGGGTGAAATTAATTTGAAGTACAAGACTAAATATCTAGAGCTAAAAGTGTGCTTATAATCCTTAGGATAAGGGATGTGATTTCTGTAACTGAAGATGTTTCGTTTAACTGATAAACCTAAGGAAAAATAAATGTAAAAGTAAAATAAGTGATAAAACTAAAATAATAAAAATTGGGTGATATACTTTTTATTTTAGAACCATCTTAAACTCCATTCAAGGAAGTTTAGGTACCAAAGAAACAAATAACTGTAAAAATGATTTACCAAAAATAAATAAGTAAAATTAATCCAAAAGCCAAATACCTGCATATGTTGGAATATGATATTGGTGATAACTTATATAACCCAAAATAGCTGTAAACTTCTCAATACCTAGTTTCTGATTGCTGTATTCATAAATAATTCAATTATTGTGACTTCAAAAAGCTCTCTCACTCTGTTGTCAAGCTAGAGCAGAAAGCTTATAACTACCAAACTACCTTGCTTAGCTTGTTAGGTTTTGTCCGTCTAAAATTTTCATTTTTTTCTGCATAATTTGTATTTCATAAGCATACAATTTTTATGTGCATTGATACATGTTTTTTCCTGGTCTACATGTGTTGTTTCATGAGTGTAATGGGTGGCAAAGTTATCAAATGGCAAAGAACATTTTAATTTAAACAAAGAACAGAATTAATTTTGGACCATTCATGTTAATGCAGAAAATTGCTCATGATCAATAAACTAGAATGATTATATTTTAATTGCTTTATACAAGCTAGCTCTTGATTATCTATGTTAATGGAATAGAAATAGTGGTAACTGTAATATTAGAAGCATTTGTATTTCGGTTTATGTAAGCATTTTTTTCTTAACTTGGATGTACCTGTGAGAATTCTCTGTTAATAAAGTGAGATCATTTAATGGAGAAAAAAATGCTATTGATTTTTAAGGATTATTTCTACATTCCTCTCTCTGAAGATGAACAAGGCAGACAGTATCTGGAGCTGATGTATGCTGGAGCAGCCCTGGAGAACAGCTGGAGTCTTGCTGATGTTGGAATATCATTTTGTTCAACTCTCAAATGCTTTGTTAAGGTATGATGATCAAAATAATCAAAATAACATTTGTCCAAGATGTCTATTTCATTTTGAATAACATTGTGAATAATTCGATGAAAGTAATTTCACAGCTTAGGAAGAAGTTTTCTTTTCTTGCCTTCTTCCTTCTTCAATTTATGCTGTAAGGAGCGGTAGGATATGGAGACTACAGAGTTCCCCTTATTTACTCCTTCTCTTCCCTCCCTCCCTTTCTAACTTGTTGCCTGCCCCAAACAGTCACCACAGAGCAACCTACAAGTCAATATTGGAACAAGACCAAAGGGAGGATCTGAAACATTAATGCAGGTAGAGCACTTCCATGGGTCCACAATGGATTTGGGGCACTGTAGTGAGGAAAGGGAAGCACTTCTTAGTAACAACAAGCATGAAGGGGCAGGTTCTATAATCAAATCCAGCAGAGCAGCCATTCATGAATTAGGTACATAAACAATGGAGATAGGATTTTCCATTTATAGGGCCCTTAATCTGTGGTGCTTAATTTGGGGTCCCTGGATGGGCTATAAGAACTTTGACAAAACCCTAAAATTGCAATATATGCAAAATAATTTTACGCTTAACTTTTTTTTTAAAATATATATTTTATTGATTTTTTACAGGGAAGAAGGGAGAGGGATAGAGAGTTAGAAACATCGATGAGAGAGAAACATCGATCAGCTGCCTCCTGCACGCCCCCCAGTGAGGATGTGCCCGCAACCAAGGTACATGCCCTTGACCGGAATCGAACCTGGGGCCCTTGAGTCCACAGGCCGACGCTCTATCCACTGAGCCAAACCGGTTCGGCACGTTTAACTTTTGACAATTTATTAAAGAAACAGATGGCCTACAGTGTTTATTTTATTTTATTTTTTTAATATATTTTTATTGATTCCAGAGAGGAAGGGAGAGGGAGAGATAGAAATGATGAGAGAGAATCATTGATTGGCTGACTCCTGCATGCCCCATACTGGGGACTGAGCAAGGGACCCCGGCATGTGCTGAATGGGAATAGAACCATGATCTCCTGGTTCATAGGTGGATGCTCAACAACTGAGCCACACCTGCTGGGCCCTACAGAGTTTAAGAGCATTCTCTAGGGCAGAAATATTATTCAGTACTAGTTCTTTGCCCCATATGAAAACATGAGCCTCAAGGAACTTAGTAAAATGCATATTCTCTGCTACCTGAGACACTAATTTTCTCATATTTAGCATTAAAAAAATTTCATGGTAAACAAAGCTAACTCTTTTTTAAAAAAATTTAAATTCTTTATTGTTTAAAGTATTACATAAGTCTCCCTTTTCCCCCATTTACCTCTCCCTGGCCTCTCCCACCCCCCAGCACATGCCCCCACCCTCCTACTGTATGTGTCCATTGGTCCACCATTACTTCTTTTTTTTCTTTTCTTTATTGAATAAGGTATTACATATGTGTCCTTATCTCCCCACTGACCCCACCCCACCCCTGCTCATGCCCTCACCCCCCTAGTGTCTGTGTCCATTTGTTATGCTTATATGAATGCATACAAGTCCTTTGGTTGATCTCTCTCTCCCTTCCCCCCACCCTCCCTTGCCTTCCCTGTGAGGTTTGATGGTCTGATCGATAAAGCTAACTCATTTGTTTTAACATTTTTATTGATTGACTAAGTGGGAAGACTATATAAAAGGAATATTCTAAAATATTATGAGTAATAAGGACAAGTCACAGAAAAATAAGCATTGTATAATCCTGTTTATGTAAACAAAAGACCACAACTGTATGTCTTTAATGTTTTGTGAGGATTTATTCACTTATTATTTTTATATTATTGAAAAATGTTTAATTATCTAAAAGGTAAATGAAAAATCACTATGTCTAATTTTCTCTCAGACATTCAAAAAATTAAAATATAATGCTTCTTGTTTTAATTTTTTAATCCTCACCCAAGGATATTTTTCCCATTCTTTTTTTTAATTTTTTTATTTTTTAAGAGAGTAGAAGGGAGAAAGGGGAGAGAGGGAAAGGGAGAAAAACAGAAATGTGAGAGAGACACATCAATTGGTTTCCACCTGCACTGCCCCAACCAGAGCTGGGGATCAAACCTGCAACCCAGGTACCTGCCCTTGATGGGAATCAATTCAGTTGCTGGGCTGATGCTCTAACAATTAAGCCACTACAGCCAGAACTAAAATACTTCTTAATACTAAATGTCATATCATTTTTTTAAAATATATTTTTTATTGATTTCAGAGAGAAAGGGAGAGGGAAAGAGACATAGAAACATCAATGATGAAAGATAATCATTGATTGGCTTCCTCTTGTACACACCACAATGGGGATTGAGCTGGCAACCTGGGCACGTGCCCTGACAGGGAATCAACCTCCTGGTTCATAGGTTGATGCTCAACCACTGAGCCATGCCAACCAGACTCATTTTTTTTAATTGTTGACAGTATTACAGATGTTCCCCCATTCCTCCTGCCCTTTGTCCCACTCCAGCCAGCCCCTGCCCCACCTCAGGCCTTCATCACACTATTGTCTAGGTCAGTGGTCGGCAAACTGCAGCTCTCGAGCCACATGCGGCTCTTTGGCCCCTTGAGTGTGGCCCTTCCACAAAATACCATGTGTGGTCGCACACGTACAGTGCGATTGAAACTTCGTGGCCCATGTGCAGAAGTCGGTTTTCGGAAGGGAGATAGACAGAACAAGTATACAAGACAAGAGTGGATTGGAGAGTTGGAAGGGGTCAACCTCAGCAAATGTACCTCAATCAGATTTAGGATGTTTTTAGCAAAAACCAGCTTAGGAGTACCCTAATTAAGTTAATAACAATGTATCTACTTATATAGTTTAAGTTTAAAAAATTTGGCTCTCAAAAGAAATTTCAGTCGTTGTACTGTTGATATTTGGCTCTGTTGACCAATGAGTTTGCCGACCACTAGTCTAGGTCCATAGGCTCTTCATACATGCATATATGTTCTTCAGTTAATCTCTTCTCATCTCTTCAACCCCATTCTCCATCCTCCTTCCTCTGAGACCTGTCAGTCTGTTCTATGCATCCATGTCTCTGGATCTATTTTGTTAATCAGTTTATTTTGTTCATTAGATCCACATATAAGTGAGATCATGTGATATTTGTCTTTCTGTAACTGGCTTATTTTGCTTAGCATAATAATCTCCAGGTCCCTCCATGCTGTAGCAAAGGGTAAGAGTTTCATTTTCATTATAGCTGTGTAATATTCCATTGTGTGAATGTATCAAGCTGCCGGGAGCTGGTCCATCCTTGCTGTTTCATCGGACCTGGCATATATGGCATACGGTTCTTAATATGTTTGCTCACCTTCTTGGCGCTGTGTTTTAACCAAGGTCACCTCTCCGAGAAAGGTTGAATCCCCAGGTAGGGATTTTCCCCTGAAGTTAGGGAGGGAATAAAACCCCTCAACTAAGTGCCAGGCGGGTAATTAATCCCTTTAACTACAAACAATCATGCTTAAACTACATAATCTTTTCTCCCTGGAATGGAGATAAGAAACGCCCTAACCTTTGTAATAGAGATTGATAGGATTGAATCAACTGGTATAAATACAGTTGTAACAAGACAGAAACACTCAGAACTTAGAACAGAATCAAGAAGACAGAAAGACACAGAACTTAGAACACAGGGCTTGGAAGACAGGACCAAGAGAGACAGAGCCTAGGCACGGAACCTACACAGAACGTCCTCTAGAGACAGAAGAACTTCGCTGGAGATCCAGAGCAGAACCTCTCTGGAGATCCAGACCAGAACTTGGCTGGAGATCCGGGCTAGAGATCCTGGCTAGGCTGCTGATCAACTGAACGCTGTCTCCGTGTCATTCCTTCTTCGCCGACTCCGTCCACACCTTTGGGGACCCCTGGACTCGCTGGGGCAGGACCCCGGCATCTGGCGCCCGAACAGGGACCCCTAGGTAAGCGCCCTGCACTCGGGATGGATCGGACTCCACCATAGGAAGAGGGTGGATAGTCTTCGCCGACTCCGTCCACACCTTTGGGAACCCCTGGAACAGGATTCCCATAGGTAAGCCCCCCCCATTGAGAACCCCCACACTCGGGACGGATAGGACTCCACCAGGGTGCTACAGACCCCCCTATAGAGGATAAGTAGGGTAAGAAGGTGGATAGTACAGAACTTAGATTGAGAAGATGTGCCATACTGAGTCCAAAGAAAGAAGACTCTGTATTGATTCTTTGATTGAGAAGATGTGCCATACTGAGTCCAAAGAAAGAAGACTCTGTATTGATCTTTAGATTAAGAAGATGTGCCATACTGAGTCTAAAGAAAAAAGACTCCGTATTGATCTTTTAACATATATGCTTGTTAGCAGAGGAATTAAGGTTACTCCCAGTCAGACAGAACATTTTATACAAGAAATACGTCCATGCTTTTCTGAGGAAGGAAAGGTGCCGGAAAGGTAAATGTAGAGGCATGGGAGAAGGTAGGCCCAAGGAGCCTTATCCTTAACCCCACTGCAGCCTTTCCACCCCGGGAAAGTGCAGGATTGGCAAGCTCTCCCTGGGGTGATAGATCAGGACTCAGGTAATAGCAGAAAGCGCCAATCCTACTCTTAAAATGGATACAAGAGAGCGTTTCAGGTTTTTCTTTTTAATGCTTGCTTTTAAAAAATAAAAAAGGGGGAATTTGCCGGGAGCCGGTCCATCCTTGCTGTTTCATCGGACCTGGCATATATGGCATACGGTTCTTAATATATTTGCTCACCTTCTTGGCGCTGTGTTTTAACCAAGGTCACCTCTCCGAGAAAGGTTGAATCCCCAGGTAGGGATTTTCCCCTGAAGTTAGGGAGGGAATAAAACCCCTCAACTAAGTGCCAGGCGGGTAATTAATCCCTTTAACTACAAACAATCATGCTTAAACTACATAATCTTTTCTCCCTGGAATGGAGATAAGAAACGCCCTAACCTTTGTAATAGAAATTGACAGGATTAAAATCAACTGGTATAAATACAGATGTAACAAGACAACAATAGACAGAATTTAGAACACAGAACTGAGAACACAGGGCTTGGAAGACAGGACCAAGTGAGACAGAACTCAGAACACAGAATTCAGAAGACAGAACCTACACGGATCCTGGAGACAGAAGAACTTTGCTGGAGAGAACATGGCAATAGATCCTGGACTGAACCTGACTATAGAACATGGCAAGAGAACCTGACTAGAACCTGGTGACTGAACTTGGTTGGAGATCTGAAGCAGAACTTCTCTGGAGATCCAGACCAGAACTTGGCTGGAGATCCTGGCTAGAGATCCTGGCTAGGCTGCTGATCAACTGAACACTGTCTCCGTGTCATTCCTTCTTCGCCGACTCCGTCTACACCTTTGGGAACCCCTGGACCTGCTGGGGTTGGACCCCGGCATCAAGCCTTTTTAATGACTTATCTACTCATGGGCACATGGGCTGTTTCCAGATCTTGGCTATTGTAAATTGTGCTATTATGAACATAGGGGTGCATATATTCTTTCTGATTGGTGTTTTTGGATTATTAGGATATATTCCCAGAAGTGGGATTGCTGGGTCAAATGGCAATTCTATTTATTTTTTGAGGAAACTCCATACTGTTTTCCAAAGTGGCTGCACCAGTCTGCATTCCCACCAGCAGTGTACTAAGATTCCTTTTTCTCCACATCCTTACCAGAACTTGTTGTTTATTGATTTATTGAGGGTAGTTATTCTGGCATGTGTGAGTTGATACCATTGTAGTTTTAATTTGCATCTCTCTGACGATTAGTGATGTTGAGCATTTTTTCATATGTCTGTTGGCCATTTGTATGTCCTCTTTGGAGAAGTGTCTATTCAGGTCCTTTGCCCATTTTTTATTTTGATTGTTTGTCTTTCTGTGCTGATGTATAAGTTCTTTGTATATTTTGGAAATTAACCCCTTATCATGGTTATCATTGGTGAATATGTTCTTCCATACAGTGGGTTCCCTTCTCATCTTGAGGATGGTTTCTTTTGCTGTGCAGAGGTTTTTAGTTTGATGTAGTCCCATTTGTTTATTTTTTCCTTTGTTTCTCTTGCCCTAGGAGGTGTATTGGTGAAAATACTGCTATATTAGATGTCTGAGATTTTTATGCCTATGTTTTCTTCTAGGATTTTTAAGGTTTCATGACTTACAATTAAGTATTTTATCCATTTTGAGTATGGTGCAAATTGGTGGCTTACTTTCATTTTTTTGCATGTACCTGTCCAATTTTCCCAACACCATTTATTGGGGAGAATATCTTGACTCCATTGTATGCTCTTGCCTCCTTTGTCAAATATTAATTGACCATATTGGTTTGGGTTAATTTCTGATGTCTGAGTTCTTTTCCATGGGTCTATATGCCTGTTCTTGTGCCAGTACCAGGAAGTTTTTATTACAGGGGCTTTGCAGTATAATTTGATATCCGGTATTGTGATCCCTCCAACTTTGTTCTTCTTTCTCAAGATTGCTCTGGTTATTTGGTGTTTTGGAGGTTCATCTAAATTTCTGGAATATTTGTTTAGATCTGTGAAATATTCCATTGGTATTTTAATAGGGATCGTGTTGAATCTGTAATTCCTTTGGGTAATATGGATATTTTAATTATGTTAATTCTTCCAATTCATGAGTACAGTACATGCTTCCATTTGCTTGTATCTTCCTCTATTTCTTTATTCCATGTCCTATAATTTTCTAGTACAGGTCTTTTACATGCTTGGTTAAGTTTGTTCCCAGGGTCTTTTTTCTTCCGGGGGGGCGGGGGGAGGGGGTGCAGTGGTAAATGGGATTGTTTTCTTAGTTTCTCTTTTTGAGAGCTCTTTATTGGTGTATAAAAATGTCAATATCTGAATATTAATTTTGTATCTACTACTTTGCCAAATTTAATTATTAAGTCTCACAGTTTTTTGGTGGAGTCTTTAGAGTTTTCTGTGCACAGTATCATGTCATCTGTGAATAACAGTTTTATTTCTCCTTTTCAATGTGCATGCCAGTACTAGGTTGAATAAGAGTGGTGACAGTGGCCATTCCTGCCTTGTTCATGATTTTAAGGGAAATGCTTCCAGTTTTTGCCCATTGAGTATGATGTTGGCTCTAAGTTTTTCATATGTGACCTTCATTATGTTGAGGTATGATCCCTCTATTTCCACTTGCTGAGAGTTTTTATCAAAAATGGGTGTTGGGCCCTAACCGGTTTGGCTCAGTGGATAGAGTGTCTGCCTGTGGACTCAAGGGTCCCAGGTTTGATTCCGGTCAAGGGCGTGTGCCTTGGTTGTGGGCACATCCCCAGTAGGGGGTGTGCAGGAGGCAGCTGATTGATGTTTCTCTGTTATCGATGTTTCTAACTCTCTATCCCTCTCTCTTCCTCTCTGTAAAAAAAAATCAATAAAATATATTTTTAAAAAAATGGGTGTTGGATTTTGTTGAATGCTTTTTCTCTATCGATGTGATCATGTGATTTTTTTATTCTTCAATTTGTTTATATGATCTATCACATTTATTAATTTGCTAATATTGTACCAGCCTGGCATCACAAGAATAAATTTAGCTTGGTCATGGTGTATGATCTTTTTATTGTATTGCTGGATCTAGTTTGCTAATTTTTGTTGAGGATTTTAAGATATATGTTTATCAGGGATATTGGCCTGTGGTTTTATTTCTTTGTGGGGTCTTTATCTGGTTTTGGAGTTAGGATAATGTTGGCCTGGTAAAAAGAACTTGGAAGTCTTTCTTCCTGAATTATTGGAATAGTTTGAGGAGGATAGGTGTTAGTTCTTTGAATGTTTGGTAAAACACACCTGTGAAGCCATCCAGGCCAGGACATTAGTTTGCTGAATGTGTTTGGGGTTTTTTCTTAATTAATGCTTCAATTTCCTTAGTTGTTATTGGAATATTCAGGTTTTCTGATTCTTCTTGATTGAGTTTTGAAAGATTGTATGTTTCTGGGAATTTGTCCATTTTTCCCAGGTTGCTAGTTTGTTGGTATAAAATTGTTGATAGTATTTTCTCACAAACTTTTATGTTTCTGTGATGTTAGTTGCTACTTTGAGTCTTTCATTTCTGATTTTATTTATTTGGGTCCTCTATCTTTGTTTCTGGGTGAGTCTGGCTAAAGGTTCATCAATCTTTTTTAATCTTTTCAAAGAACCAGCTCTTGGTTTCATTGATCTTTTGTTTTATTTTGTTTTGTTTTAGTCTCTATGTCACTTATTTATGCTCTGATTTTTATTATTTCCTGCCTTCTACTTACTCTAGGCTTTCCTGTTTTTTTCTTTCTAATTCTTTTAGTTGTAGGGTTAAAAAGTTTATTAGAGCTTTTTCTTGTTTCTTGAGCTAGGCCTGTAATGCTATGAACTTCCCTCTCAGGACTGCTTTCACCATGTCCCATAGGTTTTGGGTGGTTGTGTGTTCATTTTTATTTGTTTCCAGGAAATTTTTAACTTCTTGCTTGATCTCATTGGTAATTCATCTATTGCTTAATATGCTATTGAGCCTCCATGTGTTTGAATTTTTTCCTCTTTTTTATTGTAGTTGATTTCTAGTTTCATGACATTGTGATAGAAGATGTTTGATATGATTGCAACCTTCTTGAACTTGTAGAGTCTTATTCTCTGTCCTAACCTGTGGTCTATCTTTTGTGCTGTTCCATGTGCACTTAAGAAGAATGTATATTCTGCTGCTGTGGAATGAAATGTTCTATAAATGTCAATTAAAGTCATCTGATCCAGTGTGTCGTTTAAGGTCACTATTTCCTACTTGATGTTTTGTCTGGAAGACCTATCCAATGATGTGAAAGAGGTGTTAAAGTGCCCTACTATGACTGTATTGCTGCCAATATCTCCCTTAGAGTGCATCAAGAGTATTTTTATATATTTAAGGTGCTTCTATATTGGGTACGTATATGTTTACAAGGGTTAATTTTCTTATTGGATCAATCCTTTTAGTACTATGTAGTGATCCTTTTTGTCTCTTTTATGGCCTTTGTTTTGAAGTCTATTTTGCTAGATATGAGTATTGCCACCCTAGCATATTTTTTTTATTTGCATAGCATATTTTTTTTCCATCCTTTTACTTTCAGTCGGTGTGAGTGTTTTGTTCTGAAGTGGGTCTCTTGTAGACAGTATATATATGGGTCATGTCTTCTTATCCATTCAGCTATCCCAAGCATGTCAAACTCAAAGGCTGACACGGGCTAAATAAACAAAGTTTAAGTTTATGTGGGCCACAAAAAACAAAAGCTTCAATTTTCATAGAAACGTAGGTTCATTTCGATAGAGACAAGCTGAATACAAAGGGCTGAAATAAATGAGTAATCATTAACATAAAATAATAGAACATTTTAATAAAAATTAATATTTTTTCTTGAACATTAACTTACCAGACACTGAATAATTACACAAATTAAAAAGCATAATGTAAATAAAACTTTTTCTTGTTCTCTGAAAGCGAAATATTTCCTGTTATGCACACCAAACAAGTCAATACAAGACTAATGATGTGGTGATTGGCTACTAAAATATTCTCTGCTAGTATTAGTGGAGAGAAATGTTGCAACTGAGCATAAGTTGCATAAGGGAAATGAATGCAACATGATTATAGTAGTCAGTCATTAGCAAACATTGTGGTTTGTTATTAATAATTATGTATAACCAGATATTGTAAAAATTAAGTTACAAAATTTTTATTAAAATGTTTCTCACATACTGTTATATTGGCTGGGCCGCAAAAATATTTGTTGTGGGTGCATGTGGCCCATGGGCCGTGAGTTTGACATGCTTGAGCTATCCTACATCTTTTGATTGGAGCATTTAATCCATTTGCATTTAAGGTTATTATTGATAGGTACTTATTTATTGCCAATGTTTTCTTTATATCTGTTTCTCTCTGTCTCTTGATTTCTTCTTAAAGCAGTCCCTTTAGCATTTCTTGCAATGCTGGTTTGGTTGTAATTCCTACTTTACTCTTTTTTGTATGGGAAGCTCTTTATTTTGCCTTCAATTTTAAAGATGGCCTTGCTGGATAGAGAAGTTTGTGATTTATATTCTTGCTTTTTATTACTCTATACTTCATGCCCATCTCTTCTGGCCTGTAGTATTTCTGTTGAGAAATCAGCTGACAGTCTAATGAGAATTCCCTTATAGATGACCTTCTCTCTCTCTTTCTCTCTCTCTGCCTTTAAGATTCTTACTTTGTTTTTAATGTTTGTCAATTTAATTATGATGTGTCTTGGTGTGGATCTCTTTAGGTTCATCTTGATTGGGACTCTATACTTCTTGAAGTTGTGTGACTTTTTCCTTCACCAGGTTAGATAAGTTTTCTGTCATTATTTCTTCACTGTTCTCTATTCCTTGCTCACTTTTTTCTCCTCTGGTACCCATATGATGCTGAAGTTGTTACATTTCATGTTGTTTCAAAGTTCCTTTAAATTACCCTTCTGCTTTTTAATTCTTTATTCTTTTTGCGGCTCTAATTGTTTTTTTTTTTCTATCTTACCTTCCAACTCAGTGATCCTATCTTCTGCTTAAGTCAGTCTACTTTTCCTTCCAGTGTATTATTGATGTCAGATATGTTATTCTTCATTTCTGACTGGTTCTTGTTCATGGTTTCCATTTCCTTTTTCATGTTGTTGTAGTTCCTACTATATTCTTTGTAATTCTAACTAAGTTCCTTAAGCAATATTATAACCTTTTTTGAAATCTATATCTGATTCATTTCTTGCCTCTATTTCATTTAGTTCCTTTTCTGGAGATTCCTCATTTTTTTTTTTCATTTGGAGGGTGTTTCTTTGTCTCAACATTTTAGCTGTATTTTTTGTGGGGTTTTTTCTCTCCGATGTAATAGACAGAAGTGCTATGCTGTACAGTCTTCATGGGGTGGCTTTATGTAGCATTGTCTTATGGGACCCAGTGGTGCAGTCTCTTTGACCTCCTGAGCTGGATGCTCTAGGAATGTCCCTTGTATGGATTGTGCTCTCCTGTTGTAATTTGATCTCGATTGCTGTTGTCCCACTTATGGATTAGGATCTTCCCTCAGACTGGTTGACTGGGATGGTCAACCCCAACCATGTTGTATGAGCTGTTGTCCAGGTACTGACAGAAGAAAACAAAGCACAAGAAAACAGGAAACAAAACAGAAACATACAAATGTCCCCAACAACAAAAACAACCACAAGAAAAAGAGCATAAGAGAACAAGGTAAGAAATGAAAAGGAAAGGAAAGAAAAGAAAAGAAGAAAAGAAGAAGGAGATAACAAAATGCGGAGACAAAGAAACGGGACAAAATTGTCAATGGAAGATATAGAGTTCAGAACCACACTTTTAAGGTCTCTCAAGAACTGTTTAGAAGCTGTCGATAAACTTAATGAGATCTACACGAAAACTAATAAGACCCTCGATCTTATATTGGGGAACCAACGAGAAATTAAGCATACACGGACTGAAATAAAGAATATTATACAGACGCCCGACAGCAGACCAGAGGAGTGCAAGAATCAAGTCAATGATTTGAAATGCGAGGAAGCAAAAAACATCCAACCGGAAAAGCAAAATGAAAAAAGAATCCAAAAATGCGAGGATAGTGTAAGGAGCCTCTGGGACAGCTTCAAGCGTACCAACATCAGAATTATAGGGGTGCCAGAAGATGAGAGAGAGCAAGATATTGAAAACCTATTTGAAGAAATAATGACAGAAAACTTCCCCCACCTGGTGAAAGAAATGGACTTACAGGTCCAAGAAGCGCGGAGAACCCCAAACAAAAGGAATCCAAAGAGGACCACACCAAGACACATCATCATTAAAATGCCAAGAGCAAAAGATAAAGAGAGAATCTTAAAAACAGCAAGAGAAAGAAACTCAGTTACCTACAAGGGAATACCCATACGACTGTCAGCTGATTTCTCAACAGAAACTTTGCAGGCCAGAAGGGAGTGGCAAGAAATATTCAAAGTGATGAATACCAAGAACCTACAACCAAGATTACTTTATCCAGCAAAGCTATCATTCAGAATTGAAGGTCAGATAAAGAGCTTCACAGATAAGGAAAAGCTAAAGGAGTTCATCACCACCAAACCAGGATTATATGAATTGCTGAAAGGTATCCTTTAAGAAGAGGAAGAGGAAGAAAAAGGTAAAGATACAAATTATGAACAACAAATATGCATCTATCAACAAGTGAATCTAAGAATCAAGTGAATAAATAATCTGATGAACAGAATGAACTGGTGATTATAATAGAATCAGGGACATAGAAAGGGAGTGGACTGACTATTCTTGGGGGGGAAAGGGGTGTGGGAGATGTGGGAAGAGACTGGACAAAAATCGTGCACCTATGGATGAGGACAGTGGGTGGGGAGTGAGGGCGGAGGGTGGGGCAGGAACTGGGAGGAGGGGAGTTATGGGGGAAAAAAAAAAGAGGAACAAATGTAATAATCTGAACAATAAAGATTTAATTTAAAAAAAAAAGATTTAATAAATAAATAAATAAAAATCAATGATGAGAATAAAAAAAAAAAAAAAAAAAAAAAAAAGAAAAGAAGAAGGAAAAGAAAAGCAAAAAAAAAATACACGAAGAAAAAAAAGAAAGGAGGGGGAAAATATGCAAAGGAATAAAGTAGAGAAAAAATAAGAGTAAAGAATAGGAAAAGGAAAATGGTATAAAGAAAAGAGGAAGGAAGGAGAGAAACAAGATGGTGGCATAGGTAAATGCCTGTACTTGCTGCCTCCCACAACCACATCAAAATTACAACTAAAATACAAAACAACTATCACCCAGAACTATGGGAAAGCTGGCTGAGGGGAAGTACTACAACTAGAGAAGTAAAAAAGAAAGCACACTGAGACTGGTAGGAGGTGCAGAGGTGTGGAATGGACTGGTTCGGCACCTGTGTGAGCTTCTTTTAAATCAGGAGGGAGATCGCCTTTGCAGAGGCTTCCTGGAGAAGCAAGGAGTCCCAGCCCCACACCAGACCCCCAGCTCAAGATCCCAGAGCTGCGGAAAGAAGTCCATACTGACAGTAAGAACTATGGACTGTAAAAACCAGTGCAGATTGGGGCTGAGTGACACACAGGCTGATGGAGATTCAGCTGCTCCTCTTAAAAGGCCAGCACCACGAACTGAATTTACAAGCTCCCACTTCCTCTGAGCTCCAGTGCCAGGCGAGGCTCTGGAGGACCAAGACACATATGGGGAGAAACTGAACTGTCTGGCATCGGGGCAGGAACTCGGGAGTGGCTTTCTTCCAGACAGAGGTGCTTGCAGTGGTAATTGTTCCCATGCTGGGACTTCCCTAGTGCACAGCTGACTGGCAGCCATTTCTTTTTGCTCTGCCCTGGAGATTCCCTGAGACCCCACCCCACCCAATATATAACCCCACCCAAGCTGTGCACAGTGGCTTTTGCATATAAATGGTCTGTCCTTTCTCAGGCAAAAACTCTGTTAAATAAGCTGCAGCTGGGTCAGGGAGCCCCAAATCTATCAATAAAAGGCCCAAGGCTGGCACTAGCACCAGCACCAACCTGTCTTGCTTCACAGCTGGGCCTTGTCTGGGCACTTCCATACCCAATACAAAGAGGAGGAATCTGCCGATCTCTCTGTAGCTCCTGCTGGGTGGCCCCAGGCAGTGGATGACTTTGCACCTCCCTGGAGACCTAAGAGCCAGTGTACCAGTGGTCAGTGTGAGACCATACCAGATTACAACTCTTCACATCCATAAGCAACACACTCAAGGGGCAGACTCAGTGAGCACCAAAGCCCCACTGAAGCAAGTCCTGTTCCATAAGAATGTCTCCTGCACAGCAGTTCTCCCACTCTAGTCGCAGCTGGCCCCCACAGCCAATTGGCCTGGAGGTCAATTCCTCCCAGTGACACCAACAGCAATCAAGGCTTAACTACAACAAAACTGTGCACACAGCCCACAAAGGGGTGCACCAGGAGCATCCATCTCAGGTGATTGGGGAGGCTGAGTCACTGGGCCCTATAGGACACCTACTATACAAGGCCGCTCTATCAACTCAAAGAGACTTAGCAGCTACCCAATACATAGAAACAAACACAGGAAAGCAGCCAAAATGTAGAGACAAAGAAACATGTCACAAATGGAAGAAAGCAAACTACTGGATATAGAGCTCAAAACCATGGTTATAAGGGTACTCAAGAATCTTCTAGAAGCCTCTGAGGAACTTAGTGAGACTTTCAAGAATCTTAGTGAGAATGCCAAAAAAATGGAAAAGGACCAGTCAGAAATCAAGCACACACTAGCCCAGGGGTGGGCAAACTTTTTGACTCGAGGGCCACAGTGGGTTCTTAAACTGGACCAGAGGGCTGAAACAAAAGCATGGATGTGTTATGCCCAGATTTCAAGATTCCCCAAAGATCCACCAGGGAGCACCAAATTCGATGCAAAAGCATAGAGTCTTTTATTCAAGCCCGGGACTTGCCCCCCCCCCCGCCTCCATTACTGGATGCAAGAGAGAGCCCTGAGTCCCAAGGGAACAAAGAATTTATAGGGCTTGGGGTCAGGGGGTGGGGGCACACTCTTACCACTGATTTGGCCGATTCCAGTTGGTTGAGTGAGGGCCGGGGACTAGTGACGCAAGGGCAGGGTGCAGCTAGGGTCTGGTCACACAAAGACAGGGGAGTGGCTAGCATACTCTTGGTTGGCCTTGGGCTAGTTTCCCCCACTTTCCCATTGGCCAAGATAAGGGCAGGCTGAGTAACTGATACATTCTGCGGCTTTTTCTTGGAAGAGGGGTTAAGGACACAGCTATCAGTCCTGTTCTGTCCTTTCATTCCCCCCTTGTCTTGGAACTTCCGACTCAATCATGAGACAGACTGAACTAGCAACTGAATTATTTTTATACACTTCTTGACAAATTGGACTAGTCTGTTAATAATGCAAGGGCCAAAAGTCAACAGCATCAGGAGGACTACAAGGGGTCCGCCGAGGTCCGCTGTCTTCTTGAGGGTGATCTGCAGTGGGTGTGTCTGGTCAGAGGTCACCTTCCAATCAGGCTCCTTGCTGTCTTGTGCTGGGCTTGTGACCTGGCAGAGACAAACTATAACAAATGGTCCGGTGGAAGGGAAAGAAACCATTTTAGCTTTAACAACTTCTATTGAAATAGGATTTTTCTTCTTAAAATTCCTCTATGGCTATCAAAAAGCCAAATCAAGATTAACTTATCTACTGTATTCAATTTGGCCTGATGTTTGCATAAACACAACAAGAATGGTAACTGACTACCTTTGCTGGAATTTCATGATTGAATCTTAATGTGCCCCATAGGGCCAGGAAGCCAAGCCTTCCAGCTGCCATCAGGCCTGCCTGCAGTATCTGCTGCATTAGGTGAATACCTCACCTGTAGCAACTCCACCTGAGCTCACGCTCTAGGCTTTAAGGCCCATTTCAGTAGCCCTCCTACTCATTGCGGCCCAGAGTATGTGGGGGTTCCGCAGGGATGCAGAGGCGTCCTTATTGCTCCCCTTCTACTCTTACCAACCGCCAGTGATGGTAGGGCATGGGCCTGATGCTCCAGCGCCAGCCATCTTCAGGGCTCCCAAGCAGGATACCAGGCTTTCTCCGTGGCACTCTTATTGGCTTCAAGTCTTCAGAGCTCAGACAGTTTTCTTTAAAACATGATACTCCAGTCAAAGTTTCCGGTCAATAAAACCACTATTGGGAACCGGTCTTATTGAATCTATGCAAAGAAATGTATTGCCATGACTTATTAAGCATTGCCAGATTCCAGAGGAATTATATAAGGAGAAAAACTTACTGATCTGCTCTAAGATTTTCTGATTTTTCTTGTCAGTCCTTTTTCATGGACTTTTCAGAGTTATAACAAAACAGTAATTGTTGGATTTCTTTTATCAGTCCCCCCCTAAGTATTTTGGCATAACTATTTACCCTCTGTTTAGGGAGGCAGAATGTAAATTATTTACTCTCTCTGGCTTACTGGCCTGTACTATTTGATTAATTTCTTATTACATATATAATTTTTTTAAATTTCACATTTTCAAACCAGCCTTTAAACCTTCCCTACATGTCCTTCAAAAATGCACAACCATGCCTCAGACCTTCCATTTCAAATAGGCCTTTCCCAGTTCTCTACAGCCAAGGTTTGTACCACCCCTGACATGGGCATGGTCACGCAGGCCTGCAAGACAGTACACAGGCTGCCAACTGTCAGCTGTTTCTCAATAGAGACCAAAACCTGATGGGTATTTTTCTTTGCCCAGTTGGGCACCTGCCCTCTTGGCAGCCAGACACCCTTTACTTTTGGGGTTCATTCCATATAGTCCCCTTCCAGGACAGCTAACACATAACTATAACAATGTCCCTCAGTGTGGGAGACTGGACACTTGCCAGTTATTCCCAAAGACTACCAAGGACTGTAGACCATCACCGGTCCACAGCTACAGCTACATTTAAACCTGTAAGAGAATTGAAGGTTAATACAACATATTAATACGATAAAACATAATATTGGCACCATGGCCACTCCAGGCAGCTAAATCTTCTGCTACTAAACATGAGATATGGTAGGGCTATACAAACATTTTAGGGAGGTGACTAAAGTCCACTCTTTGACCTTTCTATATAAGGTAAAATTGTCCTTGTCTTTCTGAAGCCATGTCTATGAAGATGCAGGCATCATCTGAGTCTATTATACAATTTTCTGCAGGTATAGTCCTTTTCAAGTTGGGGTGAGTCCTGGGGTCATGAACTTCTTTACCCACACTGAGTCCCCAGGCTGTAAAGGATGTACAGAGTCCGAGGTGGCACTGGCAGGGCATCTTGAACAAGCTTATGGATGGCTTGTAATTTCTGTAAGAGATCCCGTCCAAGTAAGGGGTACAGGCATTCTGGCATGACTAGAAACGAATGAGTTACTGTGTTCTTTCTGAGGTCCACAGTCCTCTTTGATGTCCAAGGAAAAAGGCAGTTTGTCCGGTGGCTCTTAGAGCTGGTGTTTTCTTAGATGTTACTGGTCCCATTGGCTCTGTCAAGACTTAATGCGCTATTCCAGAATACACCAGGAAACTAACTGGGAGTTCTATTTATCTACAAATATTTATACTTAAGTAGATATATAAACATCAAATAAACATCCATATTTACATCTTTTCAGTGAACAAGTATTTTTACAGTCTTGGGAATTTTGGCAGATAACAGGAACACTTCCCAAGTCCCCTGATGGGGGCCTGACAAGAACAGATGTGGGGGCCTTTGGCTGGGGGGTATAAAGTCTCCATTCTTCCTCTCTCGGCAATGCTAAGGACAGGATCATTGGAGAGGTCTCTTCACCTACGCAAAGCTGTGCTGAGCCATCTGGGGCAAAAGTGGTTTCTGCTTCCATTAGAGGGACCAGGTCAACTGGTAAATATAGGAATTCATGAACCACCTGATGGCCGCCTAACTGACATCGGCGGGGGCGGCAGAACAGTCTGCAGCTGTGGTACCAGTAGTTTCAATAATGGTGACTTCCTGTCCTGAGAGGGGAGCTACCTTCTGAGTAACTACCGAGTACTCTGCTGTATCAATCATAAAGTTCACAGTCTGGCCCCCGATTTTCATTTTGACCATCGGCTCATGGGGCCCAGTTGGAAAAAAAGCCCAGTCTGTCCTAGTCAGTGTCAGCTGTTGCCAGTCCGAGGAGGTCTGCCTCAGGCGGCTCTGGCCAATAGCGGCTGGGTGGTTTGGATGGCCTTGCCAGCTTCTTCTTCTGGCCTGCTACTAAACTTTACTCTGTCCCTTCTTATACATGCAGAACTGGACCCAAGGCAGTGAGGTTTGAGCAATTTTAAAATTTCTTAACATACATTTTATCATTCATGTTGTAGGGAGGGACTGGGTTGGCTCCTCCTGAATAAAAGAACTAATCAAAATAAGGATTATTTTCTAACTTCATTTGTCCCTGGGTGTGGACCACAAATGACACTAATCAGATTGACATAAACGATTTAACCTTTGTTTAGGGAGGCAAATGAAAAGCATTTACTTCCAAGTGTCATTGGTTTAGGGAAGACAGGATTTCTGCTCAGTTTCCCTATTTTACTTGTCCCAGCTTACTGGTCTATCATGCATTCAATTTTCTTAAAATGTATTCTGGCACAGGAGAAAGTTGCTTTGCTGTACACAGGTAGCTTAACCTCTATATAACTGGGCTTGGACCTCTGCCCAGCAAACTGCAGTCTATAAGTTCAATATGCAGCCTCCGGTTCTCCCAACCCAACGAGGTTTAGGCCAGTCTCTGAGTCAGAATCCTCCTCTCTTGGAGAATTTCAAAGTCCTGATGGCTCCCAGGTCCAGGGAGAGTGCCCTTTTGTTAACCCTTAGGGCCCTGCTTTCTTGCCTTTCTACCAGTTTCCGTCGTGGCAGAGCAGCAACCAGGCCTCTTTCAAGGGAGTGCACTAGAAGGGGATATCAGCCCCTCCTGTGAGCCAGCTGCTCCACCTAGGGTCTCCCAGGGGCTCGGCCAGAGCGTCCCTCAGCAAATCCCGGAAGCCGCTGCCCTTTTGCAGTGGTATGGACTCAAGCAGGGGGTTCACTGGATCTAGCTGGCAGTGAAGCGCTCACTGGCTTCTGCCTGCAGCTGTAGCAAGAACCTACAACCAAGAATACTCTACCCAGCAAAGCTATCATTTAAAATTGAAGATCAGATAAAGAGCTTCACAGACAAGAAAAAGCTAAAGGAGTTCATCACCACCAAACTAGTATTACATGAAATGCTGAGGGTATTCTTTAAGAAGAGGACGAAGAAGAAAAAGGTAAAGATAAAAAATTATGAACAACAAAGTGACAACAAATACATATCTATCAACAAATGAATCTAAAAATCAAATGATTAAAAAATCTGATGAACAGAATAAACTGGTGAATGGAATAGAATCAGAGGCATGGAAATGGACAGACTGACAATTCTCAGAGGGGTGTGGGGGAGTGCGAGAAGAGATTAGACAAAGATCTTTTTATAAAAATATATATATCTTATTGATTTTTTACAGAGAGGAAAGGAGAGGGACAGAGAGTTAGAAACATTGATGAGAGAGAAACATGGATCAGCTGCCTCCTGCACACCCGCTACTGGGGATGTGCTCGCAACCAAGGTACATGCCCTTGACTGGAATTGAACCTGGGACCCTTGAGTCCGCAGGCCAACACTCTATCCACTGAGCCAAACCAGTCAGGGCTAGACAAAGATCTTATATGCATGTATGCATTACCTATGGACACAGACAATAGGGTGGCGAGAGCCTGGGGTGGGGTGGGAACCAGGTGGAAGGAAGCTATGGGAGTAAAAAAGAGGGACATCTGTAATAATCTCAACAATAAAGATTAATTTTTTAAAAAGAAAAGAGGAAGGAAAAATTATGAAAAGGAAAAAAGAAGAGAAAGAAAGAAAGAAATTGCCTGGCTGGTGTGGCTCAGTTGTTGAGCATCAACCTATGAACCAGGAGGTCATGATTCAATTCCTGGTCAGGGCACATGCTTGGGTTGTGGGCTTGATCCCCAGTGAAAGGCATGCAGGAGGCAGCCAATCAATGATTCTTTCTCTTGTTGATGTTTCCATCTTTCTCTTCCTCTCTCTTCATCTCTGAAATCAATAAAAATACCAAAAAAAAGAAAAATAGACCAAGAAGATATAATGATCATAAACATTTTTTAAAAGAAAAATATTAAGAAAAAGTAAAAAGAGATAAAATTTAGTAAGAAAAGGAAAGAGAAAAAAAAGAGAGACAAAAGTAATAAGAAAGCAGTAAAAAGGAAAAAACAAATAAGATAATGCAAAAAAAGAGAAGTGGGGTTCATCTTGGTAGACTTTAGTGCCTGCTGGGAACTCCCTTTGGATCCTGCTCTTATGTTGACTGAGGCTTACTGTTTTGTATGCCCTTTTGGGCCTTTCAAAGGTACTTTGGTGCTAGCCACTGTCCATGCTTGACTCTCCGCAATCTGTTCAATGCTTCAAGTGATCTAGTTTGTGGTCGCCTTCACAGGGCTTGGCTGTATACCAGAGAGGCCAAACTGCATTCTAGTGCTGGCTTGTTAGCTGCATGGTACCAAGAGGCAGGTGAGCAAACATCCCAAGGTACCTAGGAATTCATCTCCATCTGCCCCTGACTGCAGGCCAGCTGTCAAACTTAGTCACTGAAAGGGCTTTTAGCTGAATCTGGAGGATGAGACCTCTGGGTCTCCCATGAAGGGGAGGTGCCATTCAGATTTCAGGAACCACAATGGGTGTGTTCCCTGTCCCAGAGCCACACATCTGAGTCTGTCCCAGAATATTTCCCTTACTTCAGGAGGGCAGAGCCCCTCTTATGCAGTCCAGTGAGGTCTGTTGGAAGGTGGGAGTTTCTGCAAGCTCTCCTGGGAAGGGGAAGCACCTGTCAGGCTCCTAGGACAGTGGAGGGAATGACCCTACCCCAAAGTCAGTCACTGACATCCCTTGAGACTGTCCAGACCCATATACTGTACTTGGCCTCTGCTGCTGCCTATTCAGTAGAAGCAGAGATACTGAGAGGAGTGAGTGGGATTCCTGAGGGTGGGGTGAGCTATATCCACAAGGGTGGTACACTGTGGCTGCTGGGAGGGGCCAGTGCCTCTCAGGAAAAATGGCTGCTGTTGTATGAGCGGGGACAACCAGGCCCAAGTCTTCTGGCCACGTTATTTCATGCCTCCTTTCAATGCATCCCACCCTGGACTCTCTTCAGAAGACTCTGGTCTGCACTGTCCTGCCTCCACCAAAGCCTCATTGGAGTGGCCGCAAAAGAAGATCCTGCGCTCATTAAAAAAAAAAAAAAAAAAAAAAAAAAAAGGTTTTTATCTCTGACAGGCTTCTTCTCTCCCTGGAGATAGAAGCCCCACAACCTTTCATGGCTGGATGTAACGTAGGCCGCTGTTCCCAGCTCTGGTGTTCCAGGCTATCTCTAGCCTGGGTCCTGGGCCTCACTCCTCAGGGAAAACCCCGTTGCAACTGAGGTTTCTGTCCTCACCCTCTACCTGCCACCTGTGGGAGCTGGGCCAGCCCCTCTCTCGACCTTGCCCTTCCTACCAGTCTCAAGGTAGTTTCTTGCCCTTCCTTGTTAAAGGTCTCCTTTTTAGCTAGTCTTCAGTTGGTAATTCAGGGTAAGTATTTCCCAATTTATTTTTATTTCCAGTTTAGTTCTGGGAGGAGGTGCAGGAGATATCTACCACCATCTTGGAACCTCCCTCCTCCCCCTATATCATTTCTTAAATGTCTTTGCTTTATGTCTTTAAATTAGTTATATGCTGTGGTTTTGGTACTGTGTAGGACAACTCTCTAAAATTTCCTGGAATTTTCCAGTGCAATAATGATGTTCAAGATGTTTTAGCTGTTTGCTTAGTTGGAGATAGTGGTATAAGTTCATTTTTAAAATATATTTTTTACTGATACAAGTTCATTATTAAAATTTGAGCTAGCTGGAGGAATTTGATTGAACTATAGCTATTCAGAGATTTAGATAAAATGTGTTAAGAATATAAATAGGATACCATTATTTAACTAAGCATAGCTTGATTTTTCTTATTTTTTTAAAATATATTTTATTGATTTTTTACAGAGAGGAAGGGAGAGAGATAGAGAGTTAGAAACATCGATGATAGAGAAACATCGATCAGCTGCCTCCTGCACATCTCCTACTGGGGATATGCCCGCAACCCAGGTACATGCCCTTGACCGGAATCGAACCTGGGACCTTTCAGTCCGCAGGCCGACGCTCTATCCACTGAGCCAAACCGGTTTCGGCTTGATTTTTCTTATTTAAAACATTTTAATTTGTATTTGTTTTAGACTAGGTAGCACATTCACATGGTGCTCAATTAAAAAACAACAACAAGGAGGAGAACCAAGATGGCGGCATAGGTTAACGCCGGAGTTTGCTGCTTTGAACAACTACTTCAAAAGTGAAACTAAAACACGGAACGGACATCACCCAGAACCACAGGAACGCTGGCTGAGTGGAAGTCCTACAACTAGGAGGAAAGAGAAACGCATACGGACACTCAGAGGAGGCGCAGTGCTTTAGTCAAATTCTGAGGTGCGGAGTGCGCGGAGCGGGCTGGCGGCGGAGGGCGCGGTTGGCGTTTTCAATCGGGAGGGAGTCGCAGACTCTGAGCTCCAAATCCGGGCGAGTCTTTAGGGACCCAGACTCAAACGGAAGAAGCGGGACTGTCTGGCTTCAGTCAGAGCGAGTGCAGCTTTCTCTCCGAGCTTTGCAGCGGGTACTGGGACTCAGAGAGGCAGAGCCCCTGGGGACAGGACTGACAGCCGCCATAACTGCTCTCTCCAGCCCACCCTGTTGATCCTGTGTGACCTGCCCTACCCAAGCCCTGCACAGAGCCATTTGCCGGATAGCCTCAGGCAAAGGCTAGATTAGCAGCTCCCTAGAGGACAGAAGTTCTCTCACTGCTGACACAGCTGATTCTCATAGCCACTTGGCCTAGAGGTCAAACCCTCCTTGGAATTAGCTACAACAATCAAGGTTTAACTATAAGACTGTGAACAAAGACCACTAGGGGGTGCACCAAGGAAGCATAACAAAATGCGGAGACAAAGAAACAGGACAAAATTGTCAATGGAAGATATAGAGTTCAGAACCACACTTTTAAGGTCTCTCAAGAACTGTTTAGAAGCTGCCGATAAACTTAATGAGATCTACACGAAAACTAATAAGACCCTCGATCTTATATTGGGGAACCAACGAGAAATTAAGCATACATGGACTGAAATAACGAATATTATACAGACGCCCGACAGCAGACCAGAGGAGCGCAAGAATCAAGTCAATGATTTGAAATGCGAGGAAGCAAAAAACACCCAACCGGAAAAGCAAAATGAAAAAAGAATCCAAAAATGCGAGGATAGTGTAAGGAGCCTCTGGGACAGCTTCAAGCGTACCAACATCAGAATTATAGGGGTGCCAGAAGATGAGAGAGAGCAAGATATTGAAAACCTATTTGAAGAAATAATGACAGAAAACTTCCCCCACCTGGTGAAAGAAATGGACTTACAGGTCCAAGAAGCGCGGAGAACCCCAAACAAAAGGAATCCAAAGAGGACCACACCAAGACACATCATAATTAAAATGCCAAGAGCAAAAGATAAAGAGAGAATCTTAAAAACAGCAAGAGAAAGAAACTCAGTTACCTACAAGGGAATACCCATACGACTGTCAGCTGATTTCTCAACAAAAACTTTGCAGGCCAGAAGGGAGTGGCAAGAAATATTCAAAGTGATGAATACCAAGAACCTACAACCAAGATTACTTTATCCAGCAAAGCTATCATTCAGAATTGAAGGTCAGATAAAGAGCTTCACAGATAAGGAAAAGCTAAAGGAGTTCATCACCACCAAACCAGGATTATATGAAATTCTGAAAGGTACCCTTTAAGAAGAGGAAGAGGAAGAAAAAGGTAAAGATACAAATTATGAACAACAAATATGCATCTATCAACAAGTGAATCTAAGAATCAAGTGAATAAATAATCTGATGAACAGAATGAACTGTTGATTATAATAGAATCAGGGACATAGAAAGGGAATGGACTGACAATTCTTGGGGGGGAAAGGGGTGTGGGAGATTCGGGAAGAGACTGGACAAAAATCGTGCACCTATGGATGAGGACAGTGGGTGGGGAGTGAGGGCGGAGGGTGGGGCGGGAACTGGGAGGAGGGGAGTTATGGGGGGGAAAAAAAGAAAAAAAAAAGAAAAAAGAAATAAAGGAACAAGCATAAAAAAAAAAACAAAAAAAACAAAAAAAACAAAAAAAAAAACCCGCGCCCTCTGCCGCCAGCCTGCTCCGCGCACTCCGCACCTCAGAATTTGACTAAAGCACTGCGCCTCCTCTGAGTGTCCGTATGCGTTTCTCTTTCCTCCTAGTTGTAGGACTTCCACTCAGCCAGCGTTCCTGTGGTTCTGGGTGATGTCCGTTCCGTGTTTTAGTTTCACTTTTGAAGTAGTTGTTCAAAGCAGCAAACTCCGGCGTTAACCTATGCCGCCATCTTGGTTCTCCTACTCTAGCTTTTTTTCATGTCCATTTTCCTGAAATATATTTTTCCATCCCTTCACTTTTAGTCTGTGTGAGTCCTTTGTTCTGAGGTGGGTCTCTTGTAGACAGCATACATATGGGTCATGTTTTCTTATCCAATCAGTTGCCCTATGTCTTTTGATTGGTGCATTTAATCCATTTATGTTTAATGTTATTATTGATAGGTACTTGTTTGTAGCCATTTCAATTCTTTATGACTGTGATCTTTCTTCCCTTCCTATTTCTTCTTTTTACAACAGTCCCTTTAGTATTTATTGCATTGCTGTCTTGGTAGTTATAAATTCCCTTAGCCTTTTTTTGTCTGTGAAGCTCCTTATTTCCCCTTTAATTTTGATTGATAGCCTTGCTGGATTGAGTATTCTTGGATTCAGTCCTTTACTCTGCATCACTTTGTATACTTCATTCCATTCTCTTCTGGTCTGATGTGTTTCTGTTGAGAAATCATTTGATAATCTGATGAGGGATCCTTTGTAGGCAACTCTCTGTCTCTCTCTTGCAGCACTTAAGATTCTCTCTTTTTTGTTAATGTTTGCCATTGTAATTATGATGTATCTTAGTGTGGGTCTTTTGGGGTTCATGTTGCTTGGGTCCCTCTGTACTTGTGTGACTTTTTTCTTTCCCATATCAGGGAATTTTTTTGTCATTATTCCTTCAAATAGATTCTCTAATCCTTGCTGCTCTTCTTGTCCTTCTGGCACCCTTATTAAACATATGTTACTTCATTTCATGTTGTCCCAAAACTTCCTTAGGCTCTCCTCCTGCTTTTTAATTTTTTTCTCCAGTTGCTGTTCAGATAGGGCTTGTTTCTCTGCCTTATCTTCTAACTCACTAATTTGTTCCTCCATCTTTCCTAATCTACTGTTGAAACCTTCCATCTTTTTTTTATTGTAGCTGTATTACTTTTGATTTCTTCCTGATTTTTGCATAAGTTGTTGATTTTCTCATCTATCCAGTTTATGAACTGTATGACCATTACAGGCAGTCCTCGGGTTACGTCGGACTCAACATGTGTCATTTCATGGTTACATCACCATCTCCCATTTATTTATTTAAAAAAAAGTTCCATCATTTTGATGTATGTACATATGTGCTTTATGTTTTCTATTATTTACCACAAGTAAAGGTCAGGAATTGTTATCTTTCTTTTAAATTATTTTTACTGTTTCACTTCATTACTGCTGTGTATGTGCTCCATATGAGTGACGTAGGTGCTTATGTAGGTGGGTTCCGACTTATGGTGAAAATTGCGAGGTCCTACTGTACTCTGAATTCTTTTTTTTTTTTTTTTGACATATTGCTTGCCTCCACTTCATTTAGTTCCTTTCTTGGAAATTTCTCTTTTTCTTTCCCTTGTGGATTGTTTCATTGTCTCCCCATTCTAGCTATCACCAGAATGTCCAAGCACCAAGTTGCGGGGGCCTGATCTACCTGAGGTGGGATTGTCGCGTCACCCAAGCATCATTGAAGAGCTCAGACAGTGAGATGTGTGGCTGCCGTGAGTCAGTAAGAGCCACACGTGCCGAGAATCAGAGTCACTGGCACTCAGTGCAGCCTCTTGTGCATGCCGAGAATCATGGTCCTCACATGTGTGCTGAGAATGAGGGCCCCCGTGTGCGCGCTGAGAATCAGAGTCACTGGCATTCCATGCAGCTTTGCATGTGGACCTAGAATCAGGGTCCCCACATGAGTGTGCTGAAAAACAGAGTCCCCACATGCATGTGCCAAAAATAAGATTCCCCAAGCATGTACCAGAAATCAGAGTCCCCGTGTGCACGTACTGAGAATAGGGAATTGGAATCTCTGGTGTTCTGTGTGGCCTCACGTGCTTTCTGAGAATCAGTGTCCCCATGCGCTTGTGTGCCGAGAATTGGAGTCACTGGCCCTCGATGTGTGCGCACTGAGAATCAGGGTTCCCGTGCACATGCACAAGCATGAGGAGAAGCAGAGTCCCTGCGTGCGTGCACCAAGAATAAAAATGACTGGTGCTCAGTGCCAAGAATCAGTCCATGCACGTGCGCCAATAATCAGAGTTCCCGGCCTGCTAGGGCAACCAGGTTACATAGCCACCCTGTGTTGGTGGGAGGACCACAGAATGGGCAAGCCCTATGTTGCTGCAGCAGGCTGGCAGAAAGGGGCATGCATTCTGTGACTCACAGAAATCTGCGGCCAAATCAGTGTCTGTGGGACTGAAGCTGTGGTAGCAGGTCTTTGTCCAGAGTGGCTGTAGGGTCCTAGTTTGCATCTGAGGCCAATCTGGGTGGTGGTGAGGCTAGGATCCTAGTCACAGCAGTTCTGCCCTTCAAGGTGGCATGGTTTCTGCGCCAGATCCGGCTGGCCGGCAGTGTTTGCAGCAGCAGCATGGACTCGCAGTCTAAGACTGCCTGGTCCACCAGCCCCCGAAAGTTCTGCAGGATCTAACTGTCCCTAACTCTCCTCTCTCTCTCTCTCTCTCTCTCTCTCTCTCTCTCTCTCTCACACACACACACACACACACACACACACACACACACACACACACATCCACACACTCCCCTTTCGCTCCCTCACTGTTTCACACACTCTCTCCCTGCCATCTTGTCGGTTGCCATCTTTTTAATCTCAGATAAATTTCTCATCTCCATTTCATTTATTTCTTCTTCTGGAGAATTCTCTTATTCTTCATTTGGGGATTTTTTTTTTTGTCTCCACATTTTGGCTGCATGTTTGGGTTAGTGATTATGTACTAGAGGCCCGGTGCACAAAATTTGTGCACTTGAGGGAAGGGGTCCCTCAGCCCAGCCTGCACCCTCTCGCAGTCCGGGAGCCCTCAGGGGATGTCCGACTGATGACTTAGGCCCGCTCCCCCAGAGAGCATGCCAAAGCTGTCAGTTGGACATCCTTAGCATTGCCACAGAGGCAGGAGAGGCTCCCACTACTGTCACTGTACTCACCAGCTGTAAGCCCAGCTTCTGGCTGAACAGTGCTCCCCCTGTGAGAGCACACTGACCACCAGGGGCAGCTCCTGCATTGAGCGTCTGCCCCTTGGTGGTCAGTGCATGTCATAATGACTGGTCATTCCGCTGTTGCAGACAGTTGGCAGGAGTCACACGTTTCCCAATATTTAGGATTCAGGCAACAGTGTGACAGGGTCCAGGGTGACTGGTGTCCATGGTGGGCAGACCCCAGTGGCCCCGGTGTCCTGCCTTGTGTGACTGTTTCCTCTCGAGTGTGGGAGAGGCCGTGGCTGCTCCTAACAGCCCAGCCAGGGAGCTGGGATGTGGCTCCTGTGGCTTCTTGGGGCCTGTCCTGCTCGGTCATGGCAGCCGTGGGGGCAGGCACCCTTGGGAACTAGAGAAGCCATAGCAAGGAGCCAGGGCGGCCTCTAGGACCTCAGGGGATCTCTGTCCACAGACAGCACGCAGCTGGGCCTCTAGTCAGACAGTCCCCAGGATAGGTTCTGCCAGCGTCCCGATGAACATGGGCCAGAAGGCTCCCTGCTCGCCGCAGCCTTGCACAGCATGTGAGAGCTGGAGCAGAGGGTCCGCTAAGCTGCCCTACTCTGACCACAGGACCTGTGAGACCCAGGCCTGCTGTTGGCTGAGTCCACCAGGGTTTTACTGCCCCTGCTGCCCTCTGCCACCACCTCCCCTCTTGTGCAGCATCGCTGTCTGCCTGCCCAGCTCCCATGTTCCTGCACAGCTCAGTGTCCTCCCATGTATTCCTGAGTGCACCTTGCTTTCTGAAGTGCTGTCCTCACCCTTCCCACCACTTACTCTCCACTTGCTCATTGGCCACAGAGCCTCTGACCCCACCCCCCTGGGGGCCAGTTTCCATCCTCCTATAATGAAGGACCACGCACATGGGCTGACAGCAGCACATGCTGATGGACTTGCAGTTCTGTCAGTGGGGACACAGTGGCAGCACTGGGTGTGGTAGGTGCATCTCTGCCCAGGGGCTCGGGAGAACCACTGGCTCCGCGTCCAGCCTCTTCCTTCAGCAATAACAGCCAAGCCCCTCACACTTCCTCAGGTCCTCCTTCTGCCTCCCTCGGCCCCAGTGCAAGGACTCCCGTGATCACAGAGGCCCAGGGATTGAAGGCACTCTCCCATCTCAGTCAGCTTAGGCACCATCGCAATTCCATCCATTTAGCTTTGCATGTCACCCTGTAACACCTGGGGACGGGATGCAAATTTCACGGCTGGTTTTCCTGCCTTCACACATTGTGAGAGCTGTAAGTTCAAACAATGGTCTGAGGCCTCCCCAAAGCCTGGGGTTCACCCTCCAGGGGATGTACACCCTCAGGAGACCCCGAAACACACAGAATGCTTACATCTAAGGGCTCTGCTCCCCATGGACTTCCTGGCACTGAGCAAGTCCTGAAGATATATTTTAAGGGGGGACATTCAATGGTTCACAAACCACATCATAAAATGATGGCTGGGCCCATCTTCTTGTGAAAATGTCTCCCACTTTGGCCTTCATGGTTCACATCCTCTTATTCTCCTCTCACAACCTGAAGGGGTTGGAGGTGCAGCTGTGATGATGAGCTGATCAGTGAGAGCTCTGGAGCCCCTCAGAGCTGGTGCCAGGCCTGCAGGGCGGGGGCAGGTGGCAACCACTGTGTCACAGCCCACAGCAGCAGTTGTTTCAGGGGCTCCGCTGGGTGACTCCCTGGCGTGCATCAATGGTCTCAATGGGAGTCCCAAATTTCCCAATAAATCTCCAAACAAAATTAATTTTAATGGCTTTAATTAGCCTTAATGGACCATTCCTATTAGTATCTGCTCCTTTTGTGAGGTTGTTGAGGAAATACTTAGAGAGGAACAAACCAACATGCCAATGAGGGAAATGATTGGTCCAAAATCTTTTGAAATTAATTGCCTGTGTGCTACCTACTCACATCTCCTTCTGTGTGCTGTGCACACACTTCATCTGGAGGGGGCGGGCAACCTGGAGGAAGCACAGGGAGAGCAGTAACTACTGGCCCTGTAGAGCAGTAACAGCACTAGATGGTGCTGCTGGCGATATCCTTTCTTCCTTGTGGAGTGTCTAGGGAGGGGGAGCGGCTGCAGTGCCCGAGGCTGAGTTCCAGAAGGCCCGCAGCGCTGTCGGGATCGTGCTGGTGGCGCTGGTCCATTGGTTCCTGGCCTGTCCTCTGGAGATTGTACCTGTAGTACAACTAAGGAAGCCAGTCCCCAGTTCCGCCCTGCCTCTGCCACCAATTGATTGGAGTCTGAGGGCCAGGAGGAGGGACCAAGAGGCCTGCTTTCCAGCTGCTCACCAGTCCCCGTACCACTCACTCTGGTTCCATTGATCAGGGGATAGCTAACAGGGAACTGGAGTCACTCCTGTTAGCCATCCCCTGATCAGTGAGAGCCTGCAAACCGGGGGAGGGACCAAGCAGTCTGCCTTCCGCCTGCTCACCAGATGCTGCTGCCATGGATCCATTGGAGCATGAATGACCTGGTTCACCTGTTAGCCATCACCTGATCAATGGAGCCTGAGGGCTGGGGGATGGACTGGTTGTCCATTTGGTTGTGATGGACCCAGGGTTTTTATATATATTAGGATTAGGTAGATCTGCGATGCCTCTCAATCTCTAGTTATGGACAGTGTCAAATGCTGTTTCTGACTAATTACATCAGATAAAGACTCAAAGTCTCCAGAGACCTGCCTCTGCCTGCAGAGTGAGTGGATTCAGTCTTGAGTAACCCTGAGGCAATCATCCACATGTGTGGCGAGAGTTTTTCCAACATGGTGGGGCAATTGTTCCTTCCTGGAGGCTAATTGTTATTCTTTGTCTCTTAATGGGCCTCAGAAACACCATGGGCAATGTATTTTCCAATAGGATGTGTCAACTGCCTTCCCCTCAGGTAAATCTGCCTGAATAGTAAAGTTCTGCATAAGAAAGTGTCCTCTACAATGTGAAGGAATGACTCAGCACAGGAGACCAGGATGTCTGCCTTCTGAGCTCTAACCCCAGAGCACCCAACCTTGGCTTCTGCTCACAAAGCCCCAGTCCACTGTGCCCTACTTCTGCCAGACCACAAAATGAGTGGCTTCACACGGAATTTTTGCCCTTTAAGAGTGTGCCTGCATTTTCAGCCATCTCTCCCTGGCAGACAGCAATCCTGCTGCTTTTCACAGCCAGATGTTTCTCAGTTCTGTTGCTGTGGGCTCTGGGGCTCAGGTTGGGGACTAGACCCCAGAGTTCTCAGTTACAACCCCCCCCCCCCCCCCGACACACACACAGCTGAGATATCTCTCCACAACTTCAGCTGCTTTCTGTGGGAGTCCAGCAAGCCCTCTGCACCTCCACCCTTCTTACCAGTCTCTGTGTGTTCTCCACTTTCTATCCTTGGTTATCAAGGTTCTCTCCAGCTAGTCTTCAGTTGATTATTCAGGATTTTTTTTTAATTTTTATTTTTGTATTTTAGTTGTAGTTCAAGTTTTATTCTGGGAGTGGTCTACATACCATCCACTTACTCTACCATCGTTTTTAATCCTATTCCAAGCACTTTAAACTCAGGGAGCAGCTCAGCTTGCTGGATGACTGAGCCTAGGTGATTTGAGTTACTAAAATGGACCCTAGATTAAAACATTGCAGCCTAAACTTTCATCAATAACATTACTCCTCAAAGGCTCTTTCAAAGAGATTTTCATGATGTGTTATCTGGGAGGTGGGGAATACATTTAATGCATTATAAGCCTGAAGCAAGGAGGGACCCTGGAGAAACCAGAGATGAATTTTGATGGGAGAAAAAGGGAGGGAAAGTGGAAGGGGTCCAGGAGGGAAGTGACTGGCTGGAGCCGCCTTGAGGAAACTGGAGGCCATTTTCAGCTTCTAGGTTTTGCTCAAGGCCCCTCTTGGAGAGGAGGAGGGTTACCAGGGCAAGCTACATGTCAGCTCTGTGCACTCCCATCTGCCAAGCCAGCAACAGGGGACTGAAGAAAACATGTGATTGACCTGAATCCTCTAAAGTAGAAGTAAAGCCACTTCTATTTATTTATTTATTTATTTATTTATTTATTTATTTATTTATTTTAGAAAAGTGGAAATGTTAATAAATTTTCCCTCCCTACCACTTTCCCAATTTCCTCATTTCCTGTGGTTTTTGTGTTGGTTCCACTTGATTTAACTGTTGCTAACAGAATGATTAATACTTTCCCCCAATTTTCATTCCTAACTCTATTTCTGATATTTCCATTCCACTTGCTTTCCTATTAAGATTACAAAGTAAAAGGAACAAAGGAAACTTTTTTCACTCATATTTAGTATTTCCTTTTTAAAATAATAAACATAAATGCACATGGTTATTTTTAAAGATCAAGTGATACAGACAATGAAGAGCATCTATATATATATAAGGCTAATATCCAAAGTGTCCCCTTGGGAGTTCGACTGGGAGTTCAATCACTCACTATGATGTGCACTGACCACCAAGAGGCAGCGTGGAACATGGTGGGCAACCAGTGGTGGCGGCAGGGCAAGGGAAGGAGGAGGCAGGGAACCTGATCGACCCTGATCACCGGCCAGGCCTATGGACCCTACCCATGCACAAATTTCGTGCACCGGGCCTCTAGTAAAATGATAAGCAAAACTCCCATCCCAACCTGAACTCAATTCCACTTTCCAGAGATAACCTCACAGAAAACGCTTTTTTTAAGTGAAGGTGTAGAATCCATAGCATTTCCAAATTAAAGTGCAGCATGATGGAGTTGTTTTGAAACTAACCTCCTTAAGTGCAGTGGGGATATAAATTATCAACACTGTGCAGCTGGGCCTGTAGACTAAGAAGTAAGAAGGATCTCAAAGCCCTGCCTAGTCTTCCTTTATTTTACTCAAAGCAGGAGTAAAGAGCAAGATTCAGAGAGAAGAGCAAAATTCAGACCAGACGTCAGAAAATGTAAACTGAGCTTCCTTTTCATCCTTAGCTAGAGGCACTTAGAGCCATCCTTCAACATATTTGTCTGTCCCAACCTCCAGACAGTGCTTGTTCCTGAGTTCTCTTCTTTTCTCTCCCCATAGGAAGAAGATAAGCCCACTCTCTATGTGTTCAATGCTGTTACACAAGAGAAAATGTTGATAATGGAGAGCATTTGCCTTCTTGGTAAAAAAGTGTCTGAGCTGAGAACGCTGTTATCTTTGAGATGTGGCTTCCCTGTGAGTGTCTTCTGCCTCCGGACCCCAAGGGGACTGGAAATGTTCGACTGCAACACCCTCAGGGACTATCAGACTGACATTGGTACTGTCCTCTACACTTGATTCCAGCTACTACTCAGCACTAGGGTTCTTTGATACCAGATTCTTAACAAATGGAGGAGTTCTTTCTAAACTAAAACTTCTGTAAGCACTGTCGATATAATTTATCAAAACTCCTCTCTCTGGTGTCCGGTTCTGTAGACTAAGACATAAGAAAGGTCTCATAGTCTTGTCTGGTGTCTTGTTCTTTTTCAAATATGTTTGCAGCATATATAAAAGCAAGTTCAAGTACATATTCTTTTTCCTCTTTTTAACACAGTGGTAGCATATGATACACACTGTCCTGAGCCTTGTTTTATGCAATCTCTTTTTAAAATGTTGGTTATATTAAACTTTTAAACAGGGTAAAGCCACTACTATGCAGGCTGAACTGCCTCAGTGAGCTGGCATTCATTCTCACAGCAGATATAACCTCCCTTTTAATCCTGTACTGCTAGCCATACACCAGTAACACTGTCAGGTTTGTTTTAACCACATTGGAAAATGGTTCAAACCTTACGGAGATTCTTGCTTGAAGCAAATGTATCTTTGCTGACAATTAGCACATTTTTAGGTGGTGCCGTGCTGTAACATTTGTTGCAATGGAATTTGAGTTCTTCCAACGTATAATAGCTCTTTGTAAACATTCTTGAGTAAAACAGTTTTGCTCTTAATAAATGTTAAATTTGCATTCATTGTTACTTCTCCTACCATATTTACTTATTCTTTTGTTATTTTTAATTGAGGTTCTCAAAACTTTGACATCAATGATCATCACTTTGAATGATTATTTATTATTGCTTTAATTTAGTATAGTGTTTATTTGACTTTTTCAAAATTTACAATTCAATATACTCTGAATATCAGTAAGTAAAACTTGCTTTCTGAAGTCCATTATTATCCAAAATGGAAACCTGTTTTTCCCAAGTTGACTCTTCACATTTCTAACCAAATTCACTCTTGGGTCAGAGCATACTTTTTCATATCAACAATTTTCTTTCTTTTTTAAAAAAAGAATAATTTTTTTATTTTTCAATTGCAGTTGACATACAATGTTATATTAGTTTCAGGTGTACACCCCAGTGATTAGACATTATATAACTTAGTAAGGGATCATCACAATAAATCTAGTACCCATCTAATACCATACATAGTTACAATTTTATTGACTATATTCCCTATGCTATAATTTGTATCCTCATGATTATTCTGTTACTACCAATTTGTACTTCCTAATCCCTTCACCTTTTTCACCCATCTCCTTAACTCCCCCCCCGCCCCAATCTGGAAATATCAAAATGTTCTCTGTTTCTTTGAATCTGGTTCTGTTCTGCTTGTTTGTTTTTTAGATTCAATGGTTGATATATATGCATTTATTGATATTTTATTATTCATATTTTTACTCTTTTTCCTTCTTCATAAACATTTTATGTGGTACTGGTTTGGTGGTGATACGCTCTAGTTTTTTCTTGTCTGGGAGGCTCTTTATAGGCTCTTTACTTCTAATGAATAGCTTTGCTGGATAGAGTAACCTTGGTTTTAGGTTCTTGCTTCTCATAACTTTGAATATTTATTTCTTTTATATGCTTTTATTGATTTCAGAAAAGAGTGGAATGAAGAGAGAGATAGAGATAAAAACATCAATGAGAGAAACATCAATCGACTTCTTCCTGCACTGGGGGTTGAGCCCATAACCTGGGCATGTGCACTGACTGGGAATTGAACTGTCAACCTCTTGGTGCATGGGGTGACACTCAATCCACTGAGCCATACCAGCCAGGCCTTGAATATTTCTTGCCAATATCTTCTGGCCTGCAAAATTTCTGTTGAGAAATAAGTTGACAGTCTTATGGGAGCTCCCTTGTCATCACTAACTGCTTTTCCCTTGCTGCTTTTAAGATTCTCTCTCTCTCTTTAATCTTTGTCATTTTCATTATGATGTGTCTTGGTGTGGACCTCTTTGGCTTCATCTTGTTTGGGACTCTCTGTGCTTCCTGGATTTGTATACCTAGTTCCTTCACCAGATGAGGAAAGTTTTCCACCATCGTTTTTTCACATAGGTTTTAAATTCCTTGTTTTCTCTCTTCTCCTTCTGGCACCCTCATGATGTGAATGTTGGTGCACTTGAAGTTGTCTCAGAGGCTCCTTTTACTATCCTCAATGGTTTTTGTAATTCTTTTTTCTTTTTGCTATTTTGATTGGGTGTTTTATTTCTTATTTTCCAAATCTCTTACTTGATCCTTTGCTTCATTTACTCCATTGTTGATTCCCTGTAACGTATTCTTCGTTTCAGTTAGTGTATTCTTAATTTATGACTGGTTCTTTTTCATGTTTTCTATCTCCATTTTTATGTTTCTGATCTCTTTGTTGAATTCTCACAAAGTTCATCTACTCTTCCCCCAAGTTCATTGAGCATCCTTATACCGAGTGGTTTTATTTTTTAAATATGCTTTAATTGATTTCATAGAGAAAGGAAGAAGGAGAGAGACATAGGAACATCAATGATGAGAGAGAATCATTGATTGGCTACCTCCTGCATGCCCACACTGGGGACTGAGCCTGAAACCTGGGGATGTGCCCTGACCAGTATTCAAAACGTGACCTTCTGGTTCATAGGTCAATGCTCAACCATGCTGACTGGGCTATAACCAGGATTTTGAAGTCTGTGTCTAGTAGATTGTTTGTCTCCATTTTGTTTAGTTCTTTTATGGAGTGTTGTTCTGTTCTTTCATTTTGGGCATGTTTCTTTGTCTCCTCATTTTGGCAGCCTCCTGGTGTTTGTTTCTAATGTATTAGGTAGAGCTGCCACATCTCCCAGGCTTGGTAGAGTGGCCTAATATAGTAGGTGTCTTATAGGTCCCAATGGCACAGCCTCCCTGATCACCCAAGCTGGGCACTCCAGGTATGCCCTCATGTGTCTGTGGGTTGTATACATCCTCCTGTCGTAGTTGAACCTTGATTGCTATTGGCACAGTGATGGAAGGAATTTGCCCTCTGGCTGATCAGCTACAAGGACTGGCTGCAACCACTTGGAGGATCAGTTGTGCCAGGGCCCACTCCATGGAGAAGGACTTATTTCAGAAGGACTCTGGTGCCCACTGAGTCTTCCCTTGAGTGTGTCACTTGTGGAGGTGGTTGGGTGGTATCTGAAGCTGTCTGCTAGGTGCACTAGCTCTGGAACCTCTTGGGAGATGCAGGCCATGGTCAGCCACCTCCTGTGTTCTGCCTAAGGCCACCTGGCATGAGCTACAAAGTGATCATCAGATGGATGCTAATTATGCTGGGTTTGGAGGTGCCCATGAGAGGCCAAGCTGCAAACCGAGGCTGGCTGCTGCTAGTGCCAGGCCTGCGGCCACTTAGCAAGAGATACGGGGCACACAGAAGCCAGATACTGTTTGTCTGAGAGGTTTTGGGAAAGTCTGAATCATAAGTCAAGACAGGCTGTTTGTATGGAAAAGCCAATGGAAATAGCTTGGGTGGGTCCACAACTTGGGTGGGGTGGGGGTCTAAGGGAATTACCAGGGTGGGGCAAACAGTGTTAACCAGGTTGATGGAGACTCAGATATGGTGCCCATCTGTTGGCTCTGTGGGGTGAGGGCACAGAAAAGGAACAATGGCCTCTGCCAGCTCTTCTGTCTGGGAGAAAGCTGCCCCTCCACTCTTGTCCTGTTGTCAGACACTTCAGTTCCTCCCCATGTGTCCCTGGTGCCTTTCTAACTGTTGCCCCAGTGGTGAGCTCAAGACAATTTCAAGTATGTCTGTGTGGGGGCCCTTTAAGACGAACCGCCTGGGACTCCAGCAGCCTCTGTCTTTCTCGGCCTCAATCCCCACTGGTTTTTACAGCCAGAAGTTATGGGTACTTATTTTCCTTTGAATCCTGGGCTAGGAGGCCTGGTGTGGGTCTGGGACCCTTCACTCCTCAGGAGGGACCTCTACAACCGAGATATACCTCCCAATTTTTATCTGCCACATGTTGGTATGGGACCAGCTGGCTCAGCATCTCTGCCCCTTGTACCATTCACAATGTGGCTTCCTCTTTAATTTCCTATTTGTAGGACCTCTGTTCAGCTATATTTCAGGCAATTCTGAATGATGATTGTTCTGTATTCTAGTTGTAGTTTTGATGTGGTTGTGGAAGATGCAAGTACTGCACTTACCTATACCACCATCTTGACCAGAAGCCCCAGTATAAACCTATCATCCCTGTTTTGATCAGAGGAAGGATCATTCTAAGATTTGTCCGCAGAGTACCTCACTGTAAAGCACACACCTGCTCTATGTGTTTGCTGTGGATCAGCCCTGCCCAGAACATGGTGGGGCTATTTGAGTAAGGGCACACAAGAGTCATTTGTCCCTAAGCAACTTATGATCTAGTTATTTAATGAAATACCAAAGGGTAAATGGAAAAAATAGGGTGGCTGTTCTTCCAACCTATGTTTCTCAGATCATGATGTGACATTTTAGAGCTGGAAGAGAATTTAGAAATGGCTCGGCCCAACCCAAATGTTTAAAGATTTAAAGAAAGCAAAAAGTTCTGAGTGGTTAAATGATTTGCTCAGGGTGTGTCAAGAACAACACATCAACATATTAAAACATCCCCGTAGGAATATGTGTTTTCAGATATAAGGTTAGAGACTCGAGTATGACCAGGGTGGGTTACTTTGGCCACTATGAGAACACAAGGCATAGGAGCGGAGGCAAGGAAAAAAAAACTCAAAGGGAAAGGAGGACATCTTTGGCCTGCTTCATACCTTTCCCAAAAGCGTCCCTAGCATTTCTTAAGTATCCCACTTTTTTAAAATATCGGATAAAAGAGCCCTTGATCAGCCTCTCTTCCAGGTTCCCTCATTTCTAGTCAGTGAGTCATTCCTGGCCCTTTCTGGAGTTGAACCTGCATTATCTTCCAAAGGCAGTGGAAAATCAGATGGTTTTAGAGAAGCAGTCAAAATCAGAATGAAAATAAAAGATTTAAGTAGCTCAATTAGTCATTGCACAAACTAGCTCATACAGAAGTATACAAAACTGCCTCTGCATCTGGGCATTCACAGTAACTTGGTGGAAATGAGAAATGCACATATACTCAGTTATAACCCAATAAGATAGTTCAATGTAGGCTGAAGGGCTCAAGGGAAGGCATTTGAAAAAATATGGGGCTTGAGCACACAAAGGGGCAGGATCATCAGCAAGGGGGATGGGAAGACATTCCAGGCTTCTGGACCAGGAGATAAACATGAGCCACAGGTTCATGGACATGGTTTAATCCAGGAGGAACAGCGAGCAGGAGACTGTCTGGAAGAGCCTTGCCGAGACCAATAGGAAACATAGGTGAGGTCAGATTAAGGAGGGTCTTAGGGGTAAGGCAACAGATCACAGGCTTAATGTGCTCAGCCTCTGAAATCATGTACATTCTGGAAAAGGCTTGCTTTAACAGAAGTAACATCTGATAACAAGGAGCATGAAACATAGAAAGGAATGAGGAAACACTGAAGGCAGGGTGATATGCTAACTGTAACTTTTTTAAAAATATATTTTTATTGATTTCAGAGAGAAGGGGAGTGGGAGAGGGACAGAAGCGTTAATGATGAGAGAGAACCATTGATCGGCTGCCTCCTGCGTGCTCCCCCACCTGGGATAGAGCCCGCAACCCGGGCATGTGCCCTGACTAAAAATTGACCTGTGACCTCCTGTTTCATAAGTTGACACTCAACCACTAAGCAACACTGGCCGGGTGCTAATTGGAACTTTTGATAATTCCAGTGTTAACTAATTTCACTAGCAATGAATGAGACAAGTCTGAGAAATTCTAGAAGAAGAGACAGAATGTCATGCTGGATCACATTAAAGAAGAGGGGGGCACCAGGGTTCTGTCACTAGGGCAGCAGTGGCGAACTTGGGAAAAGGAACTTATGCTTTGGGTACTAAACTTTAGATATAAGGAAACTCAGAAATTTCATGTTGGGTTTTTTCCCCTGCAAGTTACTCAGCTAGTTAGTGGCCAACCTGAAAGCACAACACCGTGACAAACATGGAGCTAGGGCTTGAGTGACAGTTGGGTTAGCAGATGTTGCTGTCATGTCCTGCCCATGGAGCTGTGGGTTGAGCTCTATGAGAAGTGTTTTCCTTAGAGAGCAATTACAGCGGGATGTGTCAAGGGCCAAGGGCCAGTGCTAAGGACACCATGAAGTCAGGGCAAGTAGACAGTCAGGAAATGAGACACAGAAAGCTGTCAGAGTCGAGAGGGGAACTGTGGACTTTGCATTGTTACAGATGACGAAGAAGAGCCAATTTTCAGGATGCCAGAAAAAGCCAAAAACAATGTCTAAGTAATAACTTTTGATTTGGTTTAAAGATCATTGGTAAACACAAAGAGAATAGTTTCAGTAAAGTGGATAGAGAGATAATAAAATTACAGCAATTAAGAAGATAAGTAGCCCTAGCCAGTTTGGCTCAGTGGTTGGAACACCGGCCCTTGGACTGAAGGGTCGCAGGTTCAATTCCAGTCAAGGGCATGTACCTCGGTTGCAGGTTCAATCCCCGGCTTCAATTGGGGCACATACGGGAGGCAACCAGTCAATGTGTCTCTCTCACATTGATGTTTCACTCTTTGTCTCTTCCCTGCTCTTCCACTCTCTCTCTAAAATCAATGAGAAAAAAAAATCCTCAGGTGAGGATTAACAAAACACACACACACACAAAAGAAAGAAGATAAATAATAAGAAGATTAAAGGACTTTTTTGGTAGTAGAATATTTAGTGATTAACTTATCAAGAATGTATCAAAGCTAAACATCCCAAAATATTTGTGATTTTGTGACTTGAGGTTAGTGATACCTTATATAGGCACACACACACACACACACACACACACACACACACACACCTTTTCTTGTATTGACCTATAAGGGATAGATGTTCATTTTAGCCTATTTCTAGCTCCTGAGATCTATCCTGGCCCTAACTTTCCTCTTGCTTATCTGTGTGCTTGTCTGCTCATTATTCTATTTACATTTTATATGTTCTTATAAACTGACATTAATCCTTTCTGGAATAGGTGTGCCTACATAAATGAGTAAAAAAATGAATGCCTTTCCTTTACAGGGTGATGCTATTGCTACTTTTCACTGTGACTCATGGCAGGTTTCATGGCCAGCCTGAACACATTGCATCTGAGAGACTGTTCCAGGAGCAGGCTTCTGTCAGCTCAGACCCTGAAATCTGGGCTGGCTCCAGGTCCCTTTATCTCTCCTTGGTCCCTCTAGTAGGGCCCTTGGAGACCTACTGTGCCATTTTAATTTCTTTTACAGATGAGACTCAGGGAAGTTAACTGACTTGATAAAGGACATACTGATAATAAATGGTAATCACACACTCAAGATTGGGTTGTTTCCAACAATTTACATTGCCAATTCAGCATGACTTTATGTATATCTATTTTTATTGGTGCTCTTTAAGTTATGATCAATGTTTTGTTTTGTTTCTCATTAGGGGAAACCCAAACCAGAGAAAGGTTTTCTATATTCAAGAAGAAAGAGCCTAAGTCAGATAGGCAGATATTGACCTTAGAGTAGGGATGAGGAATCTGGAACTTGGGATACAGGGACCACGTGGATACCAATTCCCTAAAATAGGCACTAGTGCTTGCACCTGCTTTCCTGCATAGCTTGGGCATGATAGATGGAAAGGTTTGCAAGCAGCAAGTGGGTGGATCCAGGTTTTGTAAATATATACAATATTGGGGATCACTTACAAAGTAATTCAAAATTAAGAATCTATAATAATTAAAGTATAATGTGCTAATTAGACCAGACGTCCCGGATGAAGCCAAGGCAGCAGGGGCCCGAGGCAGCTGCAGCGGCAAGCTGAGCCCCTTGCAGGAATTTTGTGCATTGGGCCTCCAGTAGAGAATTATAAAGCTCATAGAATAAGAGGGCCTGAAGCTTAAGTCCCATTAGTTTTGCTTTCACTTCAGTTATAGTTTTTAGTTGTATAGATTTTAGTTGTATTTTCTGGAACAACAGCATTTTTCAAGTAAATTTTTATTTCCCTACAGAATTCCTAAACTTATGAAGACATTTAATGGGCAGCAAATTGATTGGGATGGAAGGATTAGCTAATAAATAGTGCTGGTTAACTTGCTTAGAAAATCTCTGGATAAATAAAAGTTGAGCATTAACAGAGAAAACATTTATTCTTATAGTAGTTCTTTGCAAGGAACTGAAATTGATAGTTATAACATTTTCTCCCAGATAGGGAATTAAAGCAGAATAAAAAAAACAAGGCTTGATGGAAGTACCCTATTGTTGGTGAGAATTTAAATCATACAGCCTTCACGGTAGTTTTAAGAATCATAGCTCATCAGCAGTGGACAGGGAGAGCTGAGACCTTGAGGTAAGGCAACCACTTAAGGAAGGATAGATGGGCTAGGAAGATCCCACCTGCAGATATCTAGCTTCAAATAAGTCCTGCTAGCAGGGGTCCTGGCATAGGTAAGTCAGTCTGCAACTGGGAATTTGTAAGACTGAGAAAGGCAGAAGGTGATCCTCAACAAGACCCAGCAGGGACCTGGTAGCTGAATCACAGTATAGCATCAAGGGAGTAAATGAATAGATGAAAAATGACATAAGAAATAGAAAACTAAACATAGAGGACAGGAACATGGGCATAGGAGCCATATTATCCAGGTCCAATGCCTGGTTCCACTGCTTACTGGGTATGTAAAACTTGAGCAAGTTACTTAATCTCATAATACCTCAGTTTCCCCATCTGTCAAATGGAAATAATAATACAACCTATCACTCAAGGCTGTTGTGAATTTTAAATTATCTTATTCATGTAAAGTACTTAGAACAAAGCCAGAACATATAAAAAGCACTCAATAAATATTAGCTGCTAGTATTCAATATATTATTCCTATTCCCATTTATTATTAGTCTTGGTTATTAGTAGGGATAGAAAATGAAAGGTATCATGAAATATGGTTGGGTTGTGGTAAACCAATGTTGAATACAAGCTAAAGTTGTGATAGATAGGATAGAAACTGTGAGCAGGACAGCCTGTTGGTAGAGAAAGTGAGAAGACATACAAAGAGACAGAGAAAGCAGAGATTCTGGGGCCTTGGTCCCTAATGCACACCATCTCCAGTAATTGTCTTAATATAATAAACCCATTTTCTTGAGATCCTCCTTGCAACCCAAGAGCATAACTAAAACAGAGCTACAGGCTGGATGATATATGATGGTTGGACTCAAAGAGTTCTCTGTTAGTGTTTGCAAACTAGCAATTCCAAAGTAGGAATGTATGCTCAATGATAGTGTCAAAAGATACTTTAACTTCTTTGGAGAAGTGAGAGAATGGTGTAGTCAAGGAGGGCTTCCTGGAGAAGATGATGCCAATGTGCGTCATAAACTATTGGTAGGAGGGTGTGGGGAAGGAGTCATAAGAATTCAGACAGAATTGCAGCAAAAGAAGAAGGCCCAGAGCCAGAAATAGCCTGGTGTGTATCCAGAAGGGCAGACCAGCCTGCTGGGCTGCTAAGTGTAAGGAGGGCAGCACATGCCCAAAATGGATTTGAGGAGTGAGTGGAACTTCATTCAACAAATACCACTGAACATTCCCTATGAGCAGGCACCACTGAGAAAGCAGGCAGAGAGCTGTGAGTGAGAGTGGCAAGGCTCCCTCTGGGAGCTTGTATTGCCATGAGGAAAGCAAGCACCATCAAGTTAACAGGAAAATAGCAAATTTTAAACAGAAATAAGAACTATGAAGTAAAAGAAACCAGGATATAAGGATGTGGGAAAGTGGGGGAGGCTATTTTTACACAGCCAAAAGGGATGACATTTGAGCAGAGACTTGAATAAAGGGAGGAGGAACTTTCTTGGGAGCTTCTCAGAGTAGATTCAGGAGAGAGATTATCTCGGCATGAAATAGGGCAGAGCTGGTTGAGATGAAGATGAGGAAACAGTTCTTTAACATTTCTGAGATAAACTAGTCAGGCCTCAGTGACTGTATAGATGCAGAGCATGAGAAAAAGGGATGCACCCGGCCAGCGTGGCTCAGTGGTCCAGCATTGACCTATGAACCAGGAGGTCACAGTTTGATTCCTGGTCAGGGCACCTGCCTGGGTTGTGAGCTCAGTCCCCAGAGTGGGGCATGCAGGAGGCAGCCAATGAATGATTCTCTCTCATCATTGATGTTTCTTTCTCTCCTTCTTCCTTCCTCTCTGATATCAATTTAAAAAAAAAGAAAAAGGGATGGATGGAGAACAACTCTGAGATGAATGCAGGAGGAAAATCAGGTTGGGATGAAAGCTAACAAGTTGTCTTCTAGAATAACATGAAGGTAGTGTGGTCCCTTGTATGGCAGTGTCCTCAGCAAGGAGATCTGGAGCTGTAGCAGAGGCTAGGCTAGAGTTGTGGACTAGAGAGGGAGTGACACATGGGTGGTCAATGAAGCCATCAACATCACTGAGATTGCCTGTTAGTCAACCAACAAGTATTTAGTGAGCACTTACCAAGTGCGACAAGTCCTGAAGGAGCTTTCTGTCTAATGGGGGCATGAAAAAAAATCTTTACACAAGTAAAATTATTTCAAGTACTGATGGCAGGGGATATGAATACGTAAAAATAAGGTCATGGGATAAAGAGTATTAGAGGGGAGGGGCAGTGGCGGCAGGGACTGAGTTAGCTATGGTGCTGAGAAGGTCCTCTGTGAGGACATGATGCTTGAATTGAAAACTGAGTAAGAAGGACACTCCCCTGTGAAAATCTGGATAAAGACCTCATGAAGCAAAAGAAGTTATAAATTTTTAGTTACTAAGATGGGAGTGGAATTGGTATGTCTCAAGGACAGGTGAAAGGTCAGAGTGCCCTGGGCAGAGTAAATGAGGCAGGCTGGATGGAGGAAGATGACAGAGGACAGGGTAGGCCAAGTTGGGTTTTATCCTGAGGGATGTGTAGAGTGAGTAGATCCGAAGGCTGAGGAAAGATTCCTGAAGAACACCTGCCCAAGGAGCAAAGGGAATGTGGTGTCACAGCATCAGGAGAGAGTCATCTATTGAGGAGCAAGTGATAAATCCTCCAGGAGCAATGAACTTTCATAACACAGAATGGCTCCTTCTTTGTGAAGCACAGAACAAAAGTGTCATTCAGCTCCACCCACAGCCTATCATAAGCTAAAGGCCCAAGAAGGAGCTCATTTGTCCTGCCACGTTTTTTTAGTTTCCTCTTCCAACAAAATAGCTTTAGTTTTACATGGTGATATGTACATCATCATGGAATCAGTATCCACAGTACTGTTTTCAGATAGCTGCAAAAAATATTTCAGCATCATATGCAATCACTGTGCAGGCCTCAGCTAAGAATAACATCTCTGTCAACTTACTCCAAGGTTACTTTTGCATCTAGTCCAGTGATGGTGAACCTATGACACTCGTGTCAGAGGTGACACGCGAACTCATTTTTTTGGTTGATTTTTCTTTGTTAAATGGCATTTAAATATATAAAGTAAATATCAAAAATATAAATCTTTGTTTTACTGTGGTTGCAAATATCAAAAAATTTCTGTATGTGACACAGCACCAGAGTTAAGTTAGGGTTTTTCCAAAATGCTGACACGCCAAGCTCAAAAGGTTCGCCATCAGTGATCTAGTCCATGCCTCTGTGGGGGAAGCTATCTTTAGAAGTTTTATGGATTGCCAAGCCACATGATGGACTGGACTGTAACTGCCTCTCTTGATCCACAGGCACAACGCTTCGCTTGGACGTCTGGGACGGATGGAAGGAATTTCTGATGGGTTGTCTCCTCGGACAAAAACTTAAAGTCCAACGCTATTTATCAAATGAAAAACCGGTACTTAAGTATGGAGATAAAGCAAATGCTAAATTAATTTAAGTAATTTTTAAAGTAACCCTAAATTTCCATAGGACTTTGAGTCTATAATTCACTCCATGGCTGCTGTGCTGCTCCATGCCAGTTCCAGTTAGCATGTCTCAACCAGACCCCATTATGGAGAGATTTGTAGAATGAGGAAGCAGGGATGCCATCAGAGCTAACAGCCTTTGGGGAAAGGATTGCAATTCGGGTACACATTCCTCAGGAAACACTATTTAAATGGGTGACCAGTTTGGCTTGGGTATCAGACTTTTAACATCTCTTTTTAAAGCCATCAGAATAAGTATCTTCTCACTCTCACATTCAATTATTCTTTAAAACATACAACACATTCGCTAATTGATTGGCTGAAACATTGGCTGCCTCTTCCTAAGCTCCCATATAATTTTTCAAGCTGCATTTAATACAACATTCATACTTTTGCAGTACATGAAGTGAAGCATGTGAGGCCTGGCCGCGGAGGTGGGTAGGCTCAGAAAAGTTAATGTATCTCTGCAGCTTCCCAAACACTATATTACCCCTTTGTTTTCAATTCAGTGGTATTGTAGTATTTTAGAACAGTGCCCCCTTGTGGGTTATTTAATTATGCTGTACAGAAGCCCACATACCCACCAGGAGCTCCAAGGGCTCTGTGAAGTGACAGATTGGAAAGCCACCATTTGCAATTTTACAAAATATTCAACTATTTTAGATTAATTTTTTTCATGCTCTAAATCCAAAGAAATAGTTGTGCTACATTGTTACATATAGTGCCTATTTACTGAGTACTTTGTAGCAGGCACTGTTCAATTTTATGAGGTAGATACTATTTTATCTTTTTTTTATAGATGAGGAAATCTATAAAGAAAATGTGCCCATTGTCATACAGCCAGCAAGGACATGACTGGGTGTTGGATTCTGACAATTTAAATCTAGTACTCATGTGCTTAACCATCTCCATTTGACTTAATATTTAAATAAAATGTAAGAGCTTGGTGACTATAAATGATCACATTGAAAAGCTCCTTTCATTCCTCTACCCAATTAACAAATATCTATTGAGCATTTGCTATGTATTATGCAAGATCCTGTGAATATAGCAATTAACAAGACATAATCCATGCTCTTAGCAAGCTTACAGACCAGTAGGGGAAAGAGAAAACCAGTAACCAATTCCTGAAGAAGCAGAACTGCAAAATGTTTGAGAGGACCAACTACAGTGCCCATCTGCTAGGTTCAAAGCCCCACTCCCTCAGTGTCCAGTTGTGTAAACTTGGGCAAATTATTCCATCATCTTGTACCTCAGTGTCCTCTTGTATAACATGGGAATGATAATAATGTCTCTCTTATAGAACTGTTTTAGAGATTAAGGAATTAGAGAGCTGTCTGGCAGGTGGCAAGCAGGATACAAATGTTAGGTACTGTTATCAGTCCATGGGAAAAGTGTTATGACATGGGCACCATGCAAGATGATATGGGAATATATAATATGGAGAAATAACAGACTCAGGGGATCATCTTGAGAAAGAGAATTGAAATTGAGACCTGAAGAGTTGGTACTCAGATAAATGGTAGGGAGAAAAAAACACGTGTTCCAAAACAGATGGACCCACATGTACAAAGATAAGGGCAAGAGAATAGATGTGCAAGGTACTGAAAGAAGTTTCACATGGTAGATCAGCGTGAGAGGGAGCTAATGGCCAGAGGCTCAAAAGCTATGAAACCAGTTCACGCAGGACCCACAGAAATGTAAAGGACGTATTCTGAAGGTAGAGAAAAGCGTTTTAGAAGGCTGGCTGGCTTCAGTGTGAGGAATAGAGGAAGGCAGGAAGGCAGGGAGACAGTCAAGAGATTATTATTGTTTAGGACTAAGAGAACAGACTGTGAAAAGATACATTTAGGAGGCAGGATCAATTAACCTTGGTAACAAGAGTGCTTCCAGTTCCCACAACATGGGTGATAAGGATGAAAGCAGAGGCCAGTTAGTCCATCCAGGAGAGGCTCTGCTTCCAAATCAAGAAAACTGATCAAGTTCAGAGATGCTGATGTGCAATAATGAATTTCAAAAGAAATTAATGTGTGAACCAAAGTGCCAGTGCATTAACCTATAACTCTAATTAGTTATAATCTAACTGCCAGAGGCTCCTAGAGATTCATATGTTCTGGGCAAACCATCTACTTAATGCAAGAAAATTACATGGGAAGTCACATACCACATCCAAAGGTGGTGTGGGGAGCATGCAATCAGACATAAGAGAGTTAGTTACACATAGTGTATCCTAGATATCAGGCTAGCTTGTCTCCATCTCTATAGTGGGGTCAGATAGCCTTGCCCAAATGTATCCTGGACAATACCTGGTGGGGCCCTGTCTAGGTTTCCCTCCCTGATTCTTCTTTCTCTGAACAGCCTTCCCCCATCTTTCAGCTTATGCCTTATGGGGTGTTGGAAGGATAGTAAAAAGGCCAGTGTGGCTCCAGTTCAGTGAAATAGAAGGGGACTGGTACAAAGTTGGGCAGGAGAAGGGGGCAGGGGACACATAATGAAGGGCCTTATAGCCAAGGTGAAGAGTTAGAACTTCAATTGTTGGAACAGAAGACAGCCTCCAATCCTATCTAATAAAAGAGAAACATGGTAATTAGCGTACGACCGCTACCCTTCCCATTGGCTAATCAGGGTGATATGCAAATTAACTGCCAGCCAAGATGGCGGCGGCAGCCAGGCAGCTTGAAACTAACATGAGGCTTGCTTGCTTCAGTGACGGAGGAAACCAATGTTCCCCGCCTGCCTTGCCGGCCTCTGAGCCTGCAGTTTGAAACATGTAACAAATATAGAAGCTAAACAATACCCCAGAAACCTGCTTTCAGTGAGCCAGGATCTCAGAGCTGGAGTTATACATTGTTTTGATTATAGAACCAAAACAAACCAGATACCTGCTTTCAGGAGCAGAGGCCTAAGAGCTGGAGCCTCAGAGCTAAAGCTGGCCCAGAATAAAAAAAAAAAGAAAAAAAGGAGCGGTTGGGAGCTTCCGTCACCCGCCAGCCTGAAAACAGCCCTCATCCCCTCACCCAGGCTGGCCAGGAACCCCAGTGGGGACCCCCACCCTGAAGGGTGTGTGACCAGCTGCAAACAGCCATCATCCCCTCACCCAGGCTGGCCAGGCACCCCAGTGGGGACCCCCGCCCTGATCCAGGACACCCTTCAGGGCAAACCAGCCGGCCACCACACGTGCACCAGGCCTCTATACTATATAGTGAAAGGGTAATATGCCTCCCAGCACTGGGATCAGCGGAGCCGCGAGGCCTCCTGGCACCGGGATCAGTGTGACAGGGGGCAGCACCCAAACTCCCTGATTGCCCTGCGGCTCTGTGTGTGACAGGAGGCGGGGCCACAACCTCCCTATCTGCCCGGCTCTGTTCGTGACAGGGGAAGGCCCCCCAACCCCCTGATCAGCCCTGCTCTGTGCCTGATAGGGGGGAGCTCCCCAACCCCCTGATCGCCCTGCGGCTCTGTGTGTGACAGGGTGTGGCGCCCCAAACACCCCCCCCCATGGGCCCTGCTCTGTGTGTGATGGGGTAGAGCCATAACCTCCCCATCGGCCCTGCCCTGAGTGTGACAGGGTGCGGCACCCCAACCCCCTGATTAGCCCTGCTCTGTGTGTGACAGGGGGCGGTGCCCCAACTCCCCTATCGGCCCTACTGTGAGTGACAGGGGGAGCTCCCCAACGCCCTGATCAGCCCTACTCTGTGCGTGACAGGGGGAGCTCCCCAACCCCCTGATGGGCCCTGCTCTGTGGGTGACAGGGTACAGAGCCCCAACCCCCCTGATGGGCCCTGCTCTGTGCGTGACAGGGGGTGGCGCCGCAACCTCCCAATCGACCCTCCCTTGAGTGTGACAGGGGGTGGTGCCCCAACCCCCCAATCAGCCCTACCCTGAGCATGACTGAGGGTGGCATCGCAACCTCCCAATCCGCCCTGCTGTGCGCATGACAGGGGGCGGCGCCCCTATCAGCCCTGCTCTGAGCCCAACCAGGGGCTGCACCTAGGGGTTGGGCCTGCCCTCTGCCACCCGGGAGCAGGCCTAAGCCAGCAGGTCGTTATCTCCCGAGGGGTCCCAGACTGTGAGAGGGCACAGGCTTGGCTGAGGGACCCCCCCTTCCCCCCGAGTGCACAAATTTTTGTGCACCAGGCCTCTAGTCTATACTAATAAAAGCGTATTATGCTAATTAGATGGGAAGTCCTTCCGGACAAAGCCAGGGCTGCAAGGGAAGCCCGGATCCCAGTGCCTGCCTTCAGTCAGAGGGAAGCCTGTGCTGGCAGCTGGGGGAAGGAAGGCCTACTCTTAAATTTCATGCATTGAGCCTCTAGTTTTTAAGTAATAAAAAGTTCATTGAGTATAGTGTGAGGCAAAGCCTGGAGAGGGATAAATGGAGTTGGAAGAGGAGATGATGGCACTGGGCATGGTGTTGGTAGGGGGCCACCTAGTGGTGATCAGATAGCAGTAGCATCTCAGAAGCCAAAAAATAAGGATTGTTAAAAAAGATAGAACAAGCATACACAACTTTCAAATTTCTAAAATGTGTTGAATTTCTTCCAGTACTTTCCCAATTGATATAAAGCTTTGTATTCTTCCTGAGCATTTAATTTGCATAAAAATAAAGCTTCTCCAAGGAAAGCAGTTTGAACTATGTACATGTGCATAGTAGGATAATGTGTATAAGCAGAACCTCTACAGTTTAACTTGTATGTTACTGTATACCTTTTCTGAAAATCATTTGAGTACAAGTTAGGAAGAAACAAACATTTTAACTAGAATGTTTCATAGGTATTTAATGTAACTACATTTGTCTATTTGCTGAATTACTAAATACCCCCCTCCTACTTGTTTCACTCATTCAGGTATCAGAAAAGGGTGGCCCTGTACATCGCTGCCTTTTATGGCTACATTGAGCTCACTGAATGGGCCCTGAAGCAGGGTGTGCGGCCCAACGAGGCAGTTGGCGTCCACCCCTACCGAGCATGGTGCCACGAAGCCCTGCATGCAGATGTCTCTAAATGCCCCATTCATGCAGCTGCAGAAGCGGGCCAGCTGTTGATTCTGAAGGCCTTTGTCAACTACAGCGTGCTGTGCCTGGAATGCAAAAACGCAGTGGGTCAAACTCCCCTGACCATCGCATCCAAACACAAGCATAAAGACTGCGTATTATATTTACTTAGTAAAATGTGGTCCACGGTTTCTTTTCTGAAGATTTCAGTCCCCATGAGGATCTATATTAAAATAAAACAGTGGGTCATCAGAGCTCAGAGTCATAATCTTTACAAAAGCCAGCTTTGTGGAGCAAGGGTCTTTGGGGCAAAAGTTGGAGACCCTGTGATGGTGGATGGTTTCACCAAACCAAAAATGACCTCCAAGAGCTGGCACAAAGCTGGGAACAAGGACTCACAGAACATTATGTGCAAGCTACCACCTCTCAGGGAACAAATTACAAGCAGGAAGCCTATCAATCCTTTGGCAATTTCACAGCAGGACACAAGAGAACAAACCCTCAAATGTCCTCAGCTGGTAGATACAAATGTATTTTCTGAATTACAAAGACATCAACAACAAAATTGGAAAAATATGATTGCCACAGTTAGGAAAAAAGAAAAGCTCATAAAAAATACATATCTCCCCCAAATTCCCCTCCCTCCAGTTTCCAGAGTGGGCTATTCACACCCATCTTTTTATTTTGCAACATCCTGTACTGACTTTATACCCAGATCCTCCTTCAAATCTTTCTCTGAGCACAGCAGGAGAACTCCAAGGGAAAACGCCATCTACTACTTAGCTGTGGCCAGGTAATGTTTCCTCTTTAAACATACAAGGGTAAACTTTTTTTTTTTTTATTGCTTAAAGTATTACAAAGGGTATTACATATGTATCCATTTTATCCCCCCGCCCTAGACAGTCCCCTAGCCTCCCCTATCACCCAGTGTCTTATGTCCATTGGTTATGCTTATATGCATGCATACAAGTCCTTTAGTTGATCTCTTACCCTCCTACCTCCTGCCCCCCAACCCTCCCCAGCCTTCCCGCTGCAGTTTGACAATCTGTTTGAGGCAGCTCTGCCTCTGTATCTATTATTGTTCAAAAGTTTATAATGGTCTCTATTGTCCATGAATGAGTGAGATCATGTGATATTTTTCCTTTATTGACTGGCTTATTTCACTTAGCATAATGCTCTCCAGTTCCATCCATGACGTTGCAAATGGTAAGAGTTCCTTCCTTTTTACAGCAGCATAGTATTCCATCGTGTAGATGTACCACAGTTTTCTAATCCATTCATCTACTGATGGGCACTTAGGCTGTTTCCAGATCTTAGCTATGGTGAATTGTGCTGCTATGAACATAGGGGTGCATATATCCTTTCTGATTGGTGTTTCTGGTTTCTTGGGATATATTCCTAGAAGTGGGATCACAGGGTCAAATGGGAGTTCCATTTTCAGTTTTTTAAGGAAACTCCATACTGTCTTCCATAGTGGCTGCACCAGTCTGCATTCCCACCAGCAGTGCACAAGTGTTCCTTTTTCTCCACATCCTCTCCAGCACTTGTCGTTTGTTGATTTGTTGATGATAGCCAGTCTGACAGGTGTGAGATGGTACCTCATTGTTGTTTTGATTTGCATCTCTCGGATGATTAGTGACTTTGAGCATGTTTTCATATGTCTCTTGGCTTTCTGAATGTCCTCTTTTGAAAGGTGTCTATTTAGGTCCTTTGCCCATTTTTTGATTGGATTGTTTATCTTCCTTTGGTTAAGTTGTATGAGTTCCCTATAAATTTTGGAGATTAGGCCCTTATCAGATATGTCATTGGCAAATATGTTTTCCCACACAGTGGGTTTTCTCATTGTTTTGTTGATGGTTTCTTTTGCTGTGCAGAAGCTTTTTATTTTGATGTAGTCCCATTTGTTCATTTTTTCTTTAGTTTCAAGTGCCCTAGGAGCTGTATCAGTGAAGAAGTTGCTTCGGCATATGTCTGAGATTTTCTTGCCTTTGGATTCTTCTAGAATTTTTATGGTATCCTGTCGTACATTTAAGTCCTTTATCCATTTTGAGTTTATTTTTGTGTATGGTGTAAGTTGGTGGTCTAGTTTCATTTTCTTGCATATATCTGTCCAATTTTCTACAAGGGTAAACTTTTAGTAGGGCAGGGCTAGGGGCAGGGATTGGTCTATGAAGCCTTATCATGCCATAGAGTTTATGCAGGATGTTCCAATGCACCTGACTTCAGGGACCTCACCTTAGCCTCATGTCTAGGACAAAACAAACTGATTTTATTGGCCAGTCCAATCCGTGTAGTGCTTTACTACATAAGCTTTCAGGAAGAAAATAGACACAGTTAAAAGAATTGTTTCAGCCTGGTCCATGTGGCTCAGTAATTGAGCGTCAACCTATAAACCAAGAAGTCACTGCTTCATTTCCTAGTCAGGGCACATGCCCTGGTCACAGGCTCCATCCCTAGTCAGGGTATGTGTGGGAAGCAACTGATCAATGTTTCTCTCTCACTCTCCTCAGTCCTCTCTCTAAAATCAATTTTAAAAACTAATAATAAATGTTCATCATAATTAAAGGGAGAAGAGGAAACTAAAATGTGGGAGGGAGACATCAAAAGTGTACTGGAAGGTTGGTTGGTAATGAAAGTGAAAGGAAAAAAGAAAAACAATTTAATGACCAACCAAACCACAAAGACTTCAGTTGACTTATTGGGCAACTAAAGGTGGGGGAGGTCTATATTGGATAGGGTGGTAGAATTGGCATTAATGTTTAAGGCAAGTTTTTAAAAGTTATACATTATCATATTTAAAGACATAGCTAAGTGTAGCTTAATGGATTTTTCAGGCACATTCATTTCATAAGGTAAAATGTTTATATATTGTTATCAGATTTCACTGAAAACACAACTCTGATCAAATCTCAAGTCCCATTTATTAGTTACTAGGGGCCCAGTGCATGAATTCATGCACCTTGAAAGGAACTGTGGGCCCAAGGCTATGGTGGGCACAGGAGTGGGTCTCAGCCCATCCTCCATGCCCCCGCCCAACCCCTCCTTCTTCAGCTCCTGGTCCCCTGTCTTCCAGCAGTCCCGCCAACGGCTGCTCCCATGCACTGACAGCCCCGGCCCCACTCGTACCTACTGACAGTGTGGAGTGATTGGGACCAGTGCCAATAGCAGGTGCAAGCGGCAGCTGCTGCCCCAGTCGCCCTTCAGGAGCAGAGGGAGGTGGAGAAGCCCTCAGGGTCCAGCAGCCGCAACTCACACCTGCTGATGGCACCGAGTGATTGGGGACGGTGCTGGGTGCTGGCAGTGGGTGCGAGCAGCCGCTTCAGTGCCGGCAGCGGGTGTGAGTGCCATGTGAAACTGCGGTGCGCGGAAGCAAAGAATTTTCAGTAACCACCAGAGGCTCACCCCAATGACAGCGACTGACGCTCTGCCTTGGTCTGGCACCCCCACTCACCTGCTCCACCATCCCACTGCGGCCAATGCTGCCATGTTCCACACTCTGCCACCTGCTGCTGACACCCGCCATGTTCTGCGCATGCCCCCTGGTGGTCGGCACACGTCATAGTGACTGGTTGTTCAGTTGTTCTGCCATTCAGTCTATTTGCATATTAGGGTTTTATATATATAGATGAGGTATTATTGGGTGCCAGTATTATAGCAGAAATACAGATTTGTGACTGCCTTTTTTCCTTACTGAATTTATGAGAAGGAAAGAAAAAACAAGGCTAAATTGTTTTAGTTGCTCTTCTGTATTGGTCTTTATTTCAGCTCTATTTTATTTTAGTGAGGTTATTGCCACCTAGTGGTGAGAGTGATCTGGGTTATAACACAGGCACAATTCAGGGCAATGAAGTTAGTACAGTAAAAGAAGAAACTATTTAAAATCTTCAATCCTTGTAATTTGTGAGTTGTCTCTGACTAGAATGTAGAAAAAGAGATAATCTAAAAGTCTAGAAAAAGACTAGCAAATTATTAATTGAAAGCATTATATAGTCGATCTTAAAATCAGTCTGTAAACATAAGAAAGGAAATACTGGTTAGTTTTATCAACAGATGCACACTAAAAATGAGATTATTGTTCAAGCATCCAATAAGTAATTACTATGGCCCAGTGCAATTGTAGGCAGGATGGGAATGTGCAAACACATCTGTGTTTTAAGGTAGGCATTGTGTGCTTTGGGGGGAAGAAAGGCTACCACTGTCTGTTATGTGTAGTGTTTTCTTGGGGAGGAAATGGGTTGTGAAATATATAGCAAAATGCATAAGAAGTGTTAATCCCACATATATGGATCATTTTGCATACATCCATGTAATTGTCACTCATATCAGATGTAAAGTATTTCTAGCACCCCAAAAAGTTCCCTCCTGCTCCTTGCCAGTCAATAACTCCTCCCAGATATGACCATTATTCTGATCGCTAACAATAAGATTAGTTTTGCCTGTTCTTGAATTTCATATAAAGGGCATCATGTGGTATCTGCCTTCTATGTATGGCTTGTTTGCTCAACATATTGCCTCTGGGATTCACCCATGTTTTTTCACGTGTTGATTTTTTTTTTTTACTTCTATATTGTATTCCTTTTCTGTGTAGTATTCCACACCTTTACTTATCTGTTCTCATATTGATGGACATTTGAGTTGTTTCTAATTTGGTGCTATTTTGAATAAGACTGTATTGTTACTTCTGTATGTGATATTTGGTGGACATCTGCATTTATTTCACTTGACTATATACCTAGAAATGGAATTACTAGGTCACAGAGTAAGTTTAAATTTATTTTTAGTAAACACTTCCAAACAGTTTCCAAAAGAGGTTGTACTAGCATGCTGTTTTTGTAGGTATCTATAATAATAAAAGGGTAATATGCTAATTAGACCCAACATCATTCTGGACCTCATTCTGGACGTCCTTCCAGATGAAGCCAGGGCTGCGAGGGTAGCCCAGGTCCCAGGTGCCTGCCAGCACCGGAGGGAAGCCTGGGTCCCAGGTGCCAAAGGGAAGCCAGTGCCGGCAGCTGGGGGAAGGAAGGCCTACTCTTGCACAAAATTCGTGCATCAGGCCTCTAGTATCTTATAGAATTGTAGCTATCAGGAAAAACAACTTCAAGGTTGAGACAGGAATTTCTGGGGAAAACATTGCATTAAAGAAAGAGGTTAGTGAATAAGGGAGGCATGGAAGGAGGGGTGGTCAGTCTGATTTTATACAGTGCTTCCAGCAAATCTTTCCAACTTTAATATTTCTCTTTTCCCAGTAACTTTCTCTTCCCTCTATTTGTGTTCTCTACTTCCTTTCCATCTGTTTTCTCTTTCCATTGCATCTTCCCTTGGGGGGCAACCTGTAGTTTTCATGCCCCTTGTCAGGGCAGGGCCAGAGCCCTGCAGGAGCTCTGGTGCTCTGAGTATCTCTGAGTGTCTATGAGTCCTTGTATTCTTCTAAATTCTCCTTAGTCCAAGTTCCTCCTTTATCCTCTGCTCACTAGTAACAGGTGTTGGGTCTGAGCCCCTCTGCCTGGGGCTGGACTTCCTAGGACACCGGGTCTTAGACGGAGAAGACATGAGAGGTTATGGGTGTATAAGAATGAGCCTATTGCAGAAGCCAGTGGCCATATAGCCATCAGAAAGAATAGTCCTCACAGCAAAGTCCATACAGGCAGGCAGCCAGACACCAGCTGGTGAACTTAGATCTTTCCCATAAAGCAGCATCAGTCTCTGCACCCACAGCTATTATCTGAACAGCCACATGCTGCCTCCTAGACTCACCACCTCACATCATAGTGGTATCTGTGCTCTCTGGTTCAGCAGCTTCTCCTGTCTCTCCTGCCCAGCTGCTCTCTCTAGCAGACTTCTTCACACACTCCACCCTGGCTACTCTTCTCACTCCCACCTCAGCTGACTAGACTGGTCAGTAACCTACTTTTATAGCATTTAGACAAAGAAGGCTTCGTGCTAATAGTTACATCAATCATATTGGCTACTGAAGGGCACAGTGTACATGTGTCCTTGCACCCACTCATGGTATCTTGGACTGATTAGGATTCCCAGGCTCAGAGTTCTTGAACATTCCATTTAGGCGCATGCCCAGAGCGACCTTTGGCCATTCTGGTGTATTGATAACAAGGCCTCTGTGCTCCTACCGGCCTTGACTATCAGGGGACCTGGCATGGTTCTCACACTCCTGCACAGCTCTTTTAGGTCTGGTTTATGCCCCTCATAGGAGTCATGAAAGCATCTATGTATACCTGAAACTGCTAGTCAATCCAGGGAGAGGTGGATATAGTTATACTACCCTTTCCTTTTTGAATTTGGACTCCTATGCTAAAAAGAAACAGATTCAGTTAGGTGGTTGGGTTGATGGCCCAATTAGTGATTATTAACTATTATTCACTCAACAAACATTTGTTGAGCTGGGGATATAGTAATAGGGTGATTTTCCTAGTTTTAGCACTGAAAGTCCTGCTTTCTGGGAAATCCCTCCGTTCTTGGCAAACCAGGGCAATTGTTCATCCTATATAATCAAGAGCAAACACAGATATGCTCCTGCACTGGTGAAGCAAACTGCTTAGTTGGGTGTGATGGGCATTATCACACAAGCTGAGGAAAGTGCTATGAAGGGGAGAAACTTGAAGGGAGAGGTTCTATGGAAGCCTGGCATGGACGCTGAACTCCCTAAGAAAATGTCTGAGCTGAATTCTGAAGGATGAGTGGGAGTTAACCAGGTGGAGAAAGAGTGGAGAGAGAGTGATCCAGGTAGAAGAAATGGCTTGTGCAAAAGCCTTGTGGCTGGAGCTCATGGAGCGTTTGTGAAACAGAAAGATGTGCTAGAGCAAAGAGAGAGAAGAAAGATATAAGACAAAGATGGAGAGGCAGGCTGGGATCCCTATGAAAGACTGGGCAGTTTTAGCCTTAAAACAATGAGGGAAAAGTTTGACCTGATCAGCTTTACACTTTTAAAAGACCACTTGGCTACCATGCAGATCTAGAAAGGATTCTGAAGTCCAGATGGGAGACAATACAGGGGTCAAGAGGAGAGACAGTGAGTGGTAGATTGCACTATGGGAGTGACTTGAGTAAAGGAGAGAAGTGGATGCATTTGAGACAAATGTAAGAAAGAAATTGATAGAACTTGGTGGTAGATTGCATACAATAACAAATGAAGGCCAGGGTGGATGCAAGGATTACTCTTGTCTTTTGAGCTAGTCAAAGCAAGAGTGAGGTCTGGGTACACAGACACACCCAGCCACTGCTTCAGCAGTATGGCCCATAATGCTCTGCTCCCGCCTCTAGAAGGACATGAGCAGCTATTGGAATTCCTAGGTCTTCTCAGGAGCTTACAGATGTATTTTGAGTAGGTCCCAGTGTTCAGAAAGCCCAAGCAGGAGCCCAATTGGTGAAGACAAATAATGCTATATAGCAAGGCAGCCCTATTAATGAGTGTGTGTACTGTACTGGCTTGCCAGAGTGGCAGTGACTACATCTGCCTCTCCTGGGTAAATGCCAGAATTAGCCCAGTTCCCCACACACAGAGCGGGGTCTAAGCCTGACAGAGGCAGGGACTATTAGAGAAGAAACTGACCTAAGAGTTGCCAGCCTGAACCCCCACCCTCCAGCCCTGCTTTGTTTTTATTCATAGTGCTTATATTTTTTTAATTTTTATTGAACTTATGGGGGTGACATTGGTTAACAAAATGATATAGGTTTCAGGGGTACAATTCTACAATACAGCATCTGTATATTGTATTTTGTGTTCACCATCCCAAGTCAAATCTCCTTACATTACACTTTATCCCCCCTTTACCCTCTTCTGCCTCACCTCACTCCCTTTCTCCTCTGGTAATTACCATACTGTTGTCTGTGTCTATCCCTCACCTTTTTCACCTAGCCCCCCAAATCCCTCCCTTCTGACAGCTGTCAGTCTATTCTCTGCATCTATGAGTCTGTTTCTATTTTGCTTGTTCATTTGATTCCACATAAGTGAAATCATATGGTAATATAGATTGGTTCTATAGATTGCTTCAAGTAGTATAGATTAATTCTATAGATTGCTTTGGGTAGTACATACATGTTAATGATGTCAATTCTTCCTATTATGAACACGGTGTATGCTTTCACTTTTTTTCTTCAGTGACTTATAATTTTCCAAGTACAAGACTTTTACCTCTTTGGTTAAATTTATTCCTAAGTATTTTTTATGCAATTGTAAATGGGATTGTTTTCTTAGTTTCCCTTTCTGATAGATCATTATTGGTGCATAAAAATGCAACTGATTTCCGGATATTTATTTTGTAAACTTTACTGAATTCCTTGATCAGTTCTAGTAGTTTTTTGGTGGACTCCTTAGGGCTCTCTATATACAGTGTCATGTCATCTGAAAATAATGACAGTTTTACTTTCTCCTTTCCAATTTGGATTCCTTTTATTTCTTCTCATCTGATTGCTGTGGCTAGGACTGCTAGTACTATGTTGAATAAGAGTGGTGAAAGCAGACATCCCTGTCTTGCTCCTGTTCTTATAGGAAATGGTTTTAGGTTTTGCCCATTGAGTATGATGTTGGCTGGGGATTTGTTATATATGGCCTTTATTATGTTGAGATATGATCCTTCTGTTCCCACTTTGCTGAGAGTTTTTATCATAAACTACAGGCCCGGTGCACGAAAATTTGTGAACTGGGAGGTGGGTCCCTTAGCCGGGCCTGCCCCCTCTCACAGCCTGGGAGACCTCAGGGGATGTCCTACTGATGACCCATGGGGAGTAGGCCTAAGCCGCTGTCTGGCCTCCCTCTACGGGAGGCAACCAGGAGGATCAGGGGAAGGCGCCGCCCCCATCACCTCGCTGCTGCTGCTGCTGCTGCTGCCAAAGCTGGCCAATGCTGGGGCTGCCGACCCTCAGCCCTCACTTCTTAGCACTGGCCCCGCCTCCTGCCCACTTGTGTGTGTAGGGGGGTGTGATCTGGGGCTGACCAGCTGGGGAAGGGACTGTGGGAGGTTGAGGCACCTCAGTTGCACCCCATCTAGCCTCTGTGGAGGCTCCAGGACCGTGGGCCACCCTGCCTCTCCCCATCCCACCTCTGTGAACGGAGGGGTCCTCAGTGGTGGGTAGGACTGGCCCGCCTCTCCCAGTGTCTGTCTCTGCGGATGGAGGGGCCATGCAGTGCATGAGGAACCAGCCCGGGCCCTCCACACCACTGCCTCTCCTGTGCCACCAACCCTTGGCTCTCACAGCTGCTGCAACTTTGTCCAAAAGGCTGTCTGGAAGATGTCTGGGCTAATTAGCATATTACCCTTTTATTAGTATAGACTAGAGGCCAGGTGCAGAAAAATTTGTGCACTCAGGGGGGTCCCTCAGCCCGGCCTGTGCCCTCTCACAGTCTGGGACCCCTCGGGGGATGTCCACCTTCTGGCTTAGGCCCGCTCCCCAGAGGATTGGGCCTAAGCTGGCAGTCAGACATCCCTCTGGCAGCCCGGGAGCCCTCGGGGGATGTCCACTTGTCAGCGGGGAGCAGGCCTAAGTTGCAGTCGGACATCCTTAGTGCTGCGGAGGAGGCGGGAGAGGCTCCCACCACCACTGCTGTACTGGCAGCCATCAGCCTGGCTTGTGGCTAAGCAGAGATCCCTGTGTGGGACTACACTGACCACCAGGGGGCAGCTCCTGCATTGAGTGTCTGCCCCTGGTGGTCAGTGTGTGTCATAGTGACCAGTCATTCCCAATTGTTCTGCTGTTAGGGTCAATTTGCATATTACCCTTTTATTATATAAAATAGAGACCTGGTGCATGGGTCGGGGCTGGCTGGTTTGCCCTAAAGGGGTGTCCCGGATCAGGGTGGGGGTCCCGCTGGGGTGCCTGGCCAGCCTGGGTGAGGGGCTGAGGGCTGTTTTCAGACTGGCCACACCCCATTCAGGGAGGGGGATCCTGCTGGGGTGCCTGGCCAGCCTGGGTGAGGAGCTGATGGCTGTTTGCAGGCTGGCCAAGGCCCCCAGTGGGGACCCTCACCCCATGAGGGTATGGCCATACTGGGTGAGAGGCTGATGGCTGTTTGCAGGCTGGCCATGGCCCCCAGCCACCCAAGCTCCCAGTGGAGGCTGGCTGGAAGCAGGTATCTGGGATTTATTTTTCTTCTATAATTGAAACTTTGTTGCCTTGAGCAGAGGCCACAGCCAGCCAGGGCAGGCGGGAAACTTGGCTTCCTCCATCGCCGGGGCAACCAAACCTTCTGCTTGCTCTCCGGTCCATGGCTGCCACTCTGATGGGCTGGTGGGCGTGGCTTGTGGGTGTGGCTTTTGAGTGTGGTGGAGGTATGGTCAATTTGCATGTTTCTCTTTTATTAGATAAGATGGGTGCTTGATTTTATCAAATGCTTTTTTGCATCTATTGATATTATCATATGATTTTTAATCCTTCATTTTGTTTCTGTGGTGTGTCACATTTTTTGATTTGAAGATATTATAGCAACCTTGCATCTCTTAAATAAATCCCACTGGATCGTGGTATGTGATCTTTTTAGTATATTGTTGGATCTGATTTGCTAATATTTGGTTGATGATTTTAGCATCTATGTTCATCAGGGATATGGGGCTATAATTTTATTTCTTTGTAGTGTCTTTATTTGGTATTGGAATTAGGATAATGCTCACCTCATAAAATTAGCTTTGGAGTCCTCCTCCTCTTGAATTTTTTTGAACAGTTTTAGAAGGTGTTAGTTCTTCTTTAAATATTTGAAAAAATTACCTTTGAAGCTTTCTGGTACAGGAATTTTGTTTCTTGGGAGTGTTGCTACTACAGCTTCATTTTCATTACTTGCAATCAGTCTATTCAGATTTTCTGATCTTTTCTGATTCAGTTTTAGAAGATTATATGTTTCTAGGAATTTATCCTTTTAGTCCAGATTGTCCAATTTGTGGGCATATAGTTGTTCCTAATGTTTTCTTACAATCTTTTGTATTTCTTTGGTGCCATTTATTATTTCTCTTTCATTTCTGATATTACTTATTTGGGTCCTCTCAATTTTTTCTTGATGAGTCTGGTTAAAGGTTTGCCAATCTTATCTTTTTAAAGAACCAGCTATTGGTTTCATTAATCTTTTGTATTATTTTCTTTTAGATTTTCTTTTATTTATTTCCACTCTGATTATTTTTTCTTTCTATTCACTTTGCACTTTGTCTGCTGTTCTTTTTCTAGTTCCTTTAAATGTAAAGTAAGCTTATTTGAAATGTTTTGTTCATTTGTTTCTTGAGTTAGGCATGTTATGAATGTTCCTCTTAGGATTGCTTTCACTAGGTCCCATAGGTTTGGGGTTGTTGTGTTCTCATTTTCATTTGTTTCAAGGTATCTTTTTTTTTTTTTTTTTTTTTAGGTTTTCTTTTTTTTTTTTTTTTATTTTTTATTTTTTTTTTTATTGCTTAAAGTATTACAAAGGGTATTACATATGTATCCATTTTATCCCCCCGCCCTAGACAGTCCCCTAGCCTCCCCTATCCCCCAGTGTCTTATGTCCATTGGTTATGCTTATATGCATGCATACAAGTCCTTTAGTTGATCTCTTACCCCCCTACCTCCTGCCCCCCAACCCTCCCCGGCCTTCCCGCTGCAGTTTGACAATCTGTTTGAGGCAGCTCTGCCTCTGTATCTATTATTGTTCAAAAGTTTAGAATGGTCTCTATTGTCCATGAATGAGTGAGATCATGTGGTATTTTTCCTTTATTGACTGGCTTATTTCACTTAGCATAATGCTCTCCAGTTCCATCCATGCCGTTGCAAATGGTAAGAGTTCCTTCCTTTTTACAGCAGCATAGTATTCCATCGTGTAGATGTACCACAGTTTTCTAATCCATTCATCTACTGATGGGCACTTAGGCTGTTTCCAGATCTTAGCTATGGTGAATTGTGCTGCTATGAACATAGGGGTGCATATATCCTTTCTGATTGGTGTTTCTGGTTTCTTGGGATATATTCCCAGAAGTGGGATCACAGGGTCAAATGGGAGTTCCATTTTCAGTTTTTTAAGGAAACTCCATACTGTCTTCCATAGTGGCTGCACCAGTCTGCATTCCCACCAGCAGTGCACAAGTGTTCCTTTTTCTCCACATCCTCTCCAGCACTTGTCGTTTGTTGATTTGTTGATGATAGCCAGTCTGACAGGTGTGAGATGGTACCTCATTGTTGTTTTGATTTGCATCTCTCGGATGATTAGTGACTTTGAGCATGTTTTCATATGTCTCTTGGCTTTCTGAATGTCCTCTTTTGAAAGGTGTCTATTTAGGTCCTTTGCCCATTTTTTGATTGGATTGTTTATCTTCCTTTGGTTAAGTTGTATGAGTTCCCTATAAATTTTGGAGATTAGGCCCTTATCAGATATGTCATTGGCAAATATGTTTTCCCACACAGTGGGTTTTCTCATTGTTTTGTTGATGGTTTCTTTTGCTGTGCAGAAGCTTTTTATTTTGATGTAGTCCCATTTGTTCATTTTTTCTTTAGTTTCAAGTGCCCTAGGAGCTGTATCAGTGAAGAAGTTGCTTCGGCATATGTCTGAGATTTTCTTGCCTTTGGATTCTTCTAGAATTTTTATGGTATCCTGTCGTACATTTAAGTCCTTTATCCATTTTGAGTTTATTTTTGTGTATGGTGTAAGTTGGTGGTCTAGTTTCATTTTCTTGCATATATCTGTCCAATTTTCTACAAGGGTAAACTTTTAGTAGGGCAGGGCTAGGGGCAGGGATTGGTCTATGAAGCCTTATCATGCCATAGAGTTTATGCAGGATGTTCCAATGCACCTGACTTCAGGGACCTCACCTTAGCCTCATGTCTAGGACAAAACAAACTGATTTTATTGGCCAGTCCAATCCGTGTAGTGCTTTACTACATAAGCTTTCAGGAAGAAAATAGACACAGTTAAAAGAATTGTTTCAGCCTGGTCCATGTGGCTCAGTAATTGAGCGTCAACCTATAAACCAAGAAGTCACTGCTTCATTTCCTAGTCAGGGCACATGCCCTGGTCACAGGCTCCATCCCTAGTCAGGGTATGTGTGGGAAGCAACTGATCAATGTTTCTCTCTCACTCTCCTCAGTCCTCTCTCTAAAATCAATTTTAAAAACTAATAATAAATGTTCATCATAATTAAAGGGAGAAGAGGAAACTAAAATGTGGGAGGGAGACATCAAAAGTGTACTGGAAGGTTGGTTGGTAATGAAAGTGAAAGGAAAAAAGAAAAACAATTTAATGACCAACCAAACCACAAAGACTTCAGTTGACTTATTGGGCAACTAAAGGTGGGGGAGGTCTATATTGGATAGGGTGGTAGAATTGGCATTAATGTTTAAGGCAAGTTTTTAAAAGTTATACATTATCATATTTAAAGACATAGCTAAGTGTAGCTTAATGGATTTTTCAGGCACATTCATTTCATAAGGTAAAATGTTTATATATTGTTATCAGATTTCACTGAAAACACAACTCTGATCAAATCTCAAGTCCCATTTATTAGTTACTAGGGGCCCAGTGCATGAATTCATGCACCTTGAAAGGAACTGTGGGCCCAAGGCTATGGTGGGCACAGGAGTGGGTCTCAGCCCATCCTCCATGCCCCCGCCCAACCCCTCCTTCTTCAGCTCCTGGTCCCCTGTCTTCCAGCAGTCCCGCCAACGGCTGCTCCCATGCACTGACAGCCCCGGCCCCACTCGTACCTACTGACAGTGTGGAGTGATTGGGACCAGTGCCAATAGCAGGTGCAAGCGGCAGCTGCTGCCCCAGTCGCCCTTCAGGAGCAGAGGGAGGTGGAGAAGCCCTCAGGGTCCAGCAGCCGCAACTCACACCTGCTGATGGCACCGAGTGATTGGGGACGGTGCTGGGTGCTGGCAGTGGGTGCGAGCAGCCGCTTCAGTGCCGGCAGCGGGTGTGAGTGCCATGTGAAACTGCGGTGCGCGGAAGCAAAGAATTTTCAGTAACCACCAGAGGCTCACCCCAATGACAGCGACTGACGCTCTGCCTTGGTCTGGCACCCCCACTCACCTGCTCCACCATCCCACTGCGGCCAATGCTGCCATGTTCCACACTCTGCCACCTGCTGCTGACACCCGCCATGTTCTGCGCATGCCCCCTGGTGGTCGGCACACGTCATAGTGACTGGTTGTTCAGTTGTTCTGCCATTCAGTCTATTTGCATATTAGGGTTTTATATATATAGATGAGGTATTATTGGGTGCCAGTATTATAGCAGAAATACAGATTTGTGACTGCCTTTTTTCCTTACTGAATTTATGAGAAGGAAAGAAAAAACAAGGCTAAATTGTTTTAGTTGCTCTTCTGTATTGGTCTTTATTTCAGCTCTATTTTATTTTAGTGAGGTTATTGCCACCTAGTGGTGAGAGTGATCTGGGTTATAACACAGGCACAATTCAGGGCAATGAAGTTAGTACAGTAAAAGAAGAAACTATTTAAAATCTTCAATCCTTGTAATTTGTGAGTTGTCTCTGACTAGAATGTAGAAAAAGAGATAATCTAAAAGTCTAGAAAAAGACTAGCAAATTATTAATTGAAAGCATTATATAGTCGATCTTAAAATCAGTCTGTAAACATAAGAAAGGAAATACTGGTTAGTTTTATCAACAGATGCACACTAAAAATGAGATTATTGTTCAAGCATCCAATAAGTAATTACTATGGCCCAGTGCAATTGTAGGCAGGATGGGAATGTGCAAACACATCTGTGTTTTAAGGTAGGCATTGTGTGCTTTGGGGGGAAGAAAGGCTACCACTGTCTGTTATGTGTAGTGTTTTCTTGGGGAGGAAATGGGTTGTGAAATATATAGCAAAATGCATAAGAAGTGTTAATCCCACATATATGGATCATTTTGCATACATCCATGTAATTGTCACTCATATCAGATGTAAAGTATTTCTAGCACCCCAAAAAGTTCCCTCCTGCTCCTTGCCAGTCAATAACTCCTCCCAGATATGACCATTATTCTGATCGCTAACAATAAGATTAGTTTTGCCTGTTCTTGAATTTCATATAAAGGGCATCATGTGGTATCTGCCTTCTATGTATGGCTTGTTTGCTCAACATATTGCCTCTGGGATTCACCCATGTTTTTTCACGTGTTGATTTTTTTTTTTTACTTCTATATTGTATTCCTTTTCTGTGTAGTATTCCACACCTTTACTTATCTGTTCTCATATTGATGGACATTTGAGTTGTTTCTAATTTGGTGCTATTTTGAATAAGACTGTATTGTTACTTCTGTATGTGATATTTGGTGGACATCTGCATTTATTTCACTTGACTATATACCTAGAAATGGAATTACTAGGTCACAGAGTAAGTTTAAATTTATTTTTAGTAAACACTTCCAAACAGTTTCCAAAAGAGGTTGTACTAGCATGCTGTTTTTGTAGGTATCTATAATAATAAAAGGGTAATATGCTAATTAGACCCAACATCATTCTGGACCTCATTCTGGACGTCCTTCCAGATGAAGCCAGGGCTGCGAGGGTAGCCCAGGTCCCAGGTGCCTGCCAGCACCGGAGGGAAGCCTGGGTCCCAGGTGCCAAAGGGAAGCCAGTGCCGGCAGCTGGGGGAAGGAAGGCCTACTCTTGCACAAAATTCGTGCATCAGGCCTCTAGTATCTTATAGAATTGTAGCTATCAGGAAAAACAACTTCAAGGTTGAGACAGGAATTTCTGGGGAAAACATTGCATTAAAGAAAGAGGTTAGTGAATAAGGGAGGCATGGAAGGAGGGGTGGTCAGTCTGATTTTATACAGTGCTTCCAGCAAATCTTTCCAACTTTAATATTTCTCTTTTCCCAGTAACTTTCTCTTCCCTCTATTTGTGTTCTCTACTTCCTTTCCATCTGTTTTCTCTTTCCATTGCATCTTCCCTTGGGGGGCAACCTGTAGTTTTCATGCCCCTTGTCAGGGCAGGGCCAGAGCCCTGCAGGAGCTCTGGTGCTCTGAGTATCTCTGAGTGTCTATGAGTCCTTGTATTCTTCTAAATTCTCCTTAGTCCAAGTTCCTCCTTTATCCTCTGCTCACTAGTAACAGGTGTTGGGTCTGAGCCCCTCTGCCTGGGGCTGGACTTCCTAGGACACCGGGTCTTAGACGGAGAAGACATGAGAGGTTATGGGTGTATAAGAATGAGCCTATTGCAGAAGCCAGTGGCCATATAGCCATCAGAAAGAATAGTCCTCACAGCAAAGTCCATACAGGCAGGCAGCCAGACACCAGCTGGTGAACTTAGATCTTTCCCATAAAGCAGCATCAGTCTCTGCACCCACAGCTATTATCTGAACAGCCACATGCTGCCTCCTAGACTCACCACCTCACATCATAGTGGTATCTGTGCTCTCTGGTTCAGCAGCTTCTCCTGTCTCTCCTGCCCAGCTGCTCTCTCTAGCAGACTTCTTCACACACTCCACCCTGGCTACTCTTCTCACTCCCACCTCAGCTGACTAGACTGGTCAGTAACCTACTTTTATAGCATTTAGACAAAGAAGGCTTCGTGCTAATAGTTACATCAATCATATTGGCTACTGAAGGGCACAGTGTACATGTGTCCTTGCACCCACTCATGGTATCTTGGACTGATTAGGATTCCCAGGCTCAGAGTTCTTGAACATTCCATTTAGGCGCATGCCCAGAGCGACCTTTGGCCATTCTGGTGTATTGATAACAAGGCCTCTGTGCTCCTACCGGCCTTGACTATCAGGGGACCTGGCATGGTTCTCACACTCCTGCACAGCTCTTTTAGGTCTGGTTTATGCCCCTCATAGGAGTCATGAAAGCATCTATGTATACCTGAAACTGCTAGTCAATCCAGGGAGAGGTGGATATAGTTATACTACCCTTTCCTTTTTGAATTTGGACTCCTATGCTAAAAAGAAACAGATTCAGTTAGGTGGTTGGGTTGATGGCCCAATTAGTGATTATTAACTATTATTCACTCAACAAACATTTGTTGAGCTGGGGATATAGTAATAGGGTGATTTTCCTAGTTTTAGCACTGAAAGTCCTGCTTTCTGGGAAATCCCTCCGTTCTTGGCAAACCAGGGCAATTGTTCATCCTATATAATCAAGAGCAAACACAGATATGCTCCTGCACTGGTGAAGCAAACTGCTTAGTTGGGTGTGATGGGCATTATCACACAAGCTGAGGAAAGTGCTATGAAGGGGAGAAACTTGAAGGGAGAGGTTCTATGGAAGCCTGGCATGGACGCTGAACTCCCTAAGAAAATGTCTGAGCTGAATTCTGAAGGATGAGTGGGAGTTAACCAGGTGGAGAAAGAGTGGAGAGAGAGTGATCCAGGTAGAAGAAATGGCTTGTGCAAAAGCCTTGTGGCTGGAGCTCATGGAGCGTTTGTGAAACAGAAAGATGTGCTAGAGCAAAGAGAGAGAAGAAAGATATAAGACAAAGATGGAGAGGCAGGCTGGGATCCCTATGAAAGACTGGGCAGTTTTAGCCTTAAAACAATGAGGGAAAAGTTTGACCTGATCAGCTTTACACTTTTAAAAGACCACTTGGCTACCATGCAGATCTAGAAAGGATTCTGAAGTCCAGATGGGAGACAATACAGGGGTCAAGAGGAGAGACAGTGAGTGGTAGATTGCACTATGGGAGTGACTTGAGTAAAGGAGAGAAGTGGATGCATTTGAGACAAATGTAAGAAAGAAATTGATAGAACTTGGTGGTAGATTGCATACAATAACAAATGAAGGCCAGGGTGGATGCAAGGATTACTCTTGTCTTTTGAGCTAGTCAAAGCAAGAGTGAGGTCTGGGTACACAGACACACCCAGCCACTGCTTCAGCAGTATGGCCCATAATGCTCTGCTCCCGCCTCTAGAAGGACATGAGCAGCTATTGGAATTCCTAGGTCTTCTCAGGAGCTTACAGATGTATTTTGAGTAGGTCCCAGTGTTCAGAAAGCCCAAGCAGGAGCCCAATTGGTGAAGACAAATAATGCTATATAGCAAGGCAGCCCTATTAATGAGTGTGTGTACTGTACTGGCTTGCCAGAGTGGCAGTGACTACATCTGCCTCTCCTGGGTAAATGCCAGAATTAGCCCAGTTCCCCACACACAGAGCGGGGTCTAAGCCTGACAGAGGCAGGGACTATTAGAGAAGAAACTGACCTAAGAGTTGCCAGCCTGAACCCCCACCCTCCAGCCCTGCTTTGTTTTTATTCATAGTGCTTATATTTTTTTAATTTTTATTGAACTTATGGGGGTGACATTGGTTAACAAAATGATATAGGTTTCAGGGGTACAATTCTACAATACAGCATCTGTATATTGTATTTTGTGTTCACCATCCCAAGTCAAATCTCCTTACATTACACTTTATCCCCCCTTTACCCTCTTCTGCCTCACCTCACTCCCTTTCTCCTCTGGTAATTACCATACTGTTGTCTGTGTCTATCCCTCACCTTTTTCACCTAGCCCCCCAAATCCCTCCCTTCTGACAGCTGTCAGTCTATTCTCTGCATCTATGAGTCTGTTTCTATTTTGCTTGTTCATTTGATTCCACATAAGTGAAATCATATGGTAATATAGATTGGTTCTATAGATTGCTTCAAGTAGTATAGATTAATTCTATAGATTGCTTTGGGTAGTACATACATGTTAATGATGTCAATTCTTCCTATTATGAACACGGTGTATGCTTTCACTTTTTTTCTTCAGTGACTTATAATTTTCCAAGTACAAGACTTTTACCTCTTTGGTTAAATTTATTCCTAAGTATTTTTTATGCAATTGTAAATGGGATTGTTTTCTTAGTTTCCCTTTCTGATAGATCATTATTGGTGCATAAAAATGCAACTGATTTCCGGATATTTATTTTGTAAACTTTACTGAATTCCTTGATCAGTTCTAGTAGTTTTTTGGTGGACTCCTTAGGGCTCTCTATATACAGTGTCATGTCATCTGAAAATAATGACAGTTTTACTTTCTCCTTTCCAATTTGGATTCCTTTTATTTCTTCTCATCTGATTGCTGTGGCTAGGACTGCTAGTACTATGTTGAATAAGAGTGGTGAAAGCAGACATCCCTGTCTTGCTCCTGTTCTTATAGGAAATGGTTTTAGGTTTTGCCCATTGAGTATGATGTTGGCTGGGGATTTGTTATATATGGCCTTTATTATGTTGAGATATGATCCTTCTGTTCCCACTTTGCTGAGAGTTTTTATCATAAACTACAGGCCCGGTGCACGAAAATTTGTGAACTGGGAGGTGGGTCCCTTAGCCGGGCCTGCCCCCTCTCACAGCCTGGGAGACCTCAGGGGATGTCCTACTGATGACCCATGGGGAGTAGGCCTAAGCCGCTGTCTGGCCTCCCTCTACGGGAGGCAACCAGGAGGATCAGGGGAAGGCGCCGCCCCCATCACCTCGCTGCTGCTGCTGCTGCTGCTGCCAAAGCTGGCCAATGCTGGGGCTGCCGACCCTCAGCCCTCACTTCTTAGCACTGGCCCCGCCTCCTGCCCACTTGTGTGTGTAGGGGGGTGTGATCTGGGGCTGACCAGCTGGGGAAGGGACTGTGGGAGGTTGAGGCACCTCAGTTGCACCCCATCTAGCCTCTGTGGAGGCTCCAGGACCGTGGGCCACCCTGCCTCTCCCCATCCCACCTCTGTGAACGGAGGGGTCCTCAGTGGTGGGTAGGACTGGCCCGCCTCTCCCAGTGTCTGTCTCTGCGGATGGAGGGGCCATGCAGTGCATGAGGAACCAGCCCGGGCCCTCCACACCACTGCCTCTCCTGTGCCACCAACCCTTGGCTCTCACAGCTGCTGCAACTTTGTCCAAAAGGCTGTCTGGAAGATGTCTGGGCTAATTAGCATATTACCCTTTTATTAGTATAGACTAGAGGCCAGGTGCAGAAAAATTTGTGCACTCAGGGGGGTCCCTCAGCCCGGCCTGTGCCCTCTCACAGTCTGGGACCCCTCGGGGGATGTCCACCTTCTGGCTTAGGCCCGCTCCCCAGAGGATTGGGCCTAAGCTGGCAGTCAGACATCCCTCTGGCAGCCCGGGAGCCCTCGGGGGATGTCCACTTGTCAGCGGGGAGCAGGCCTAAGTTGCAGTCGGACATCCTTAGTGCTGCGGAGGAGGCGGGAGAGGCTCCCACCACCACTGCTGTACTGGCAGCCATCAGCCTGGCTTGTGGCTAAGCAGAGATCCCTGTGTGGGACTACACTGACCACCAGGGGGCAGCTCCTGCATTGAGTGTCTGCCCCTGGTGGTCAGTGTGTGTCATAGTGACCAGTCATTCCCAATTGTTCTGCTGTTAGGGTCAATTTGCATATTACCCTTTTATTATATAAAATAGAGACCTGGTGCATGGGTCGGGGCTGGCTGGTTTGCCCTAAAGGGGTGTCCCGGATCAGGGTGGGGGTCCCGCTGGGGTGCCTGGCCAGCCTGGGTGAGGGGCTGAGGGCTGTTTTCAGACTGGCCACACCCCATTCAGGGAGGGGGATCCTGCTGGGGTGCCTGGCCAGCCTGGGTGAGGAGCTGATGGCTGTTTGCAGGCTGGCCAAGGCCCCCAGTGGGGACCCTCACCCCATGAGGGTATGGCCATACTGGGTGAGAGGCTGATGGCTGTTTGCAGGCTGGCCATGGCCCCCAGCCACCCAAGCTCCCAGTGGAGGCTGGCTGGAAGCAGGTATCTGGGATTTATTTTTCTTCTATAATTGAAACTTTGTTGCCTTGAGCAGAGGCCACAGCCAGCCAGGGCAGGCGGGAAACTTGGCTTCCTCCATCGCCGGGGCAACCAAACCTTCTGCTTGCTCTCCGGTCCATGGCTGCCACTCTGATGGGCTGGTGGGCGTGGCTTGTGGGTGTGGCTTTTGAGTGTGGTGGAGGTATGGTCAATTTGCATGTTTCTCTTTTATTAGATAAGATGGGTGCTTGATTTTATCAAATGCTTTTTTGCATCTATTGATATTATCATATGATTTTTAATCCTTCATTTTGTTTCTGTGGTGTGTCACATTTTTTGATTTGAAGATATTATAGCAACCTTGCATCTCTTAAATAAATCCCACTGGATCGTGGTATGTGATCTTTTTAGTATATTGTTGGATCTGATTTGCTAATATTTGGTTGATGATTTTAGCATCTATGTTCATCAGGGATATGGGGCTATAATTTTATTTCTTTGTAGTGTCTTTATTTGGTATTGGAATTAGGATAATGCTCACCTCATAAAATTAGCTTTGGAGTCCTCCTCCTCTTGAATTTTTTTGAACAGTTTTAGAAGGTGTTAGTTCTTCTTTAAATATTTGAAAAAATTACCTTTGAAGCTTTCTGGTACAGGAATTTTGTTTCTTGGGAGTGTTGCTACTACAGCTTCATTTTCATTACTTGCAATCAGTCTATTCAGATTTTCTGATCTTTTCTGATTCAGTTTTAGAAGATTATATGTTTCTAGGAATTTATCCTTTTAGTCCAGATTGTCCAATTTGTGGGCATATAGTTGTTCCTAATGTTTTCTTACAATCTTTTGTATTTCTTTGGTGCCATTTATTATTTCTCTTTCATTTCTGATATTACTTATTTGGGTCCTCTCAATTTTTTCTTGATGAGTCTGGTTAAAGGTTTGCCAATCTTATCTTTTTAAAGAACCAGCTATTGGTTTCATTAATCTTTTGTATTATTTTCTTTTAGATTTTCTTTTATTTATTTCCACTCTGATTATTTTTTCTTTCTATTCACTTTGCACTTTGTCTGCTGTTCTTTTTCTAGTTCCTTTAAATGTAAAGTAAGCTTATTTGAAATGTTTTGTTCATTTGTTTCTTGAGTTAGGCATGTTATGAATGTTCCTCTTAGGATTGCTTTCACTAGGTCCCATAGGTTTGGGGTTGTTGTGTTCTCATTTTCATTTGTTTCAAGGTATCTTTTTTTTTTTTTTTTTTTTTAGGTTTTCTTTTTTTTTTTTTTTTATTTTTTATTTTTTTTTTTATTGCTTAAAGTATTACAAAGGGTATTACATATGTATCCATTTTATCCCCCCGCCCTAGACAGTCCCCTAGCCTCCCCTATCCCCCAGTGTCTTATGTCCATTGGTTATGCTTATATGCATGCATACAAGTCCTTTAGTTGATCTCTTACCCCCCTACCTCCTGCCCCCCAACCCTCCCCGGCCTTCCCGCTGCAGTTTGACAATCTGTTTGAGGCAGCTCTGCCTCTGTATCTATTATTGTTCAAAAGTTTAGAATGGTCTCTATTGTCCATGAATGAGTGAGATCATGTGGTATTTTTCCTTTATTGACTGGCTTATTTCACTTAGCATAATGCTCTCCAGTTCCATCCATGCCGTTGCAAATGGTAAGAGTTCCTTCCTTTTTACAGCAGCATAGTATTCCATCGTGTAGATGTACCACAGTTTTCTAATCCATTCATCTACTGATGGGCACTTAGGCTGTTTCCAGATCTTAGCTATGGTGAATTGTGCTGCTATGAACATAGGGGTGCATATATCCTTTCTGATTGGTGTTTCTGGTTTCTTGGGATATATTCCCAGAAGTGGGATCACAGGGTCAAATGGGAGTTCCATTTTCAGTTTTTTAAGGAAACTCCATACTGTCTTCCATAGTGGCTGCACCAGTCTGCATTCCCACCAGCAGTGCACAAGTGTTCCTTTTTCTCCACATCCTCTCCAGCACTTGTCGTTTGTTGATTTGTTGATGATAGCCAGTCTGACAGGTGTGAGATGGTACCTCATTGCTGTTTTGATTTGCATCTCTCGGATGATTAGTGACTTTGAGCATGTTTTCATATGTCTCTTGGCTTTCTGAATGTCCTCTTTTGAAAGGTGTCTATTTAGGTCCTTTGCCCATTTTTTGATTGGATTGTTTATCTTCCTTTTGTTAAGTTGTATGAGTTCCCTATAAATTTTGGAGATTAGGCCCTTATCAGATATGTCATTGGCAAATATGTTTTCCCACACAGTGGGTTTTCTCGTTGTTTTGTTGATGGTTTCTTTTGCTGTGCAGAAGCTTTTTATTTTGATGTAGTCCCATTTGTTCATTTTTTCTTTAGTTTCAAGTGCCCTAGGAGCTGTATCAGTGAAGAAATTGCTTCGGCATATGTCTGAGATTTTCTTGCCTTTGGATTCTTCTAGACTTTTTATGGTTTCCTGTCGTACATTTAAGTCCTTTATCCATTTTGAGTTTATTTTTGTGTATGGTGTAAGTTGGTGGTCTAGTTTCATTTTCTTGCATATATCTGTCCAATTTTCCCAGCAGTTTCAAGGTATCTTTTGATTTCTACCTTGATTTCATTGTTAACCATTCATTATTTAGTAATGTGTTATTTAGCCTTCTTTTTGTTTGTGTGTTTTTCTACTTTGTTCTTGTGATTAATTTCTAGTTTCATATCACTAGGGTCAGAGAAAATTCCTGGCATGATTTCAATCTTATTATATTTATTAGATTACTTTTTTAAATTTTTATTTTATTTTTTATCACCTTTTATCTGCTCTGTGCCCTCTACCACCTCCACACATCCCCTTTCACCCCTGTAATTACTACACTGTTTTCCATGTCCTCTAATACTGACCCTACCCCCAAAGCTGTCTGCCTGCTCTCTATGAGACTGTCTCTATTTTGCTCAATCTTTTAAAATTTATTGAGTCTTGCTTGTTTCCTCACATGTGGGTCTATCCTAGAAAATGTTCCATGTGCAATTGAAGAGAATGTATATTCTGATGGTCTGAAGATGTCAATTAAATCCATCTGATTTAGTGTGTCATTTAAGGCCACTGTTTCCTTGTTGATTTTTCTGTCTGGAACATCTTTCCATTGATGTCAATGGTGTTAAAATCCCTGACTATGAACATATTACTGTCCATCTCTCCCTTTATGTCCATCAAGATTTGCTTTATATATTTAGGTGCTCCTATAATGGGTGCATAAATGTTTACAAGAGTTATATTCTCTTGTTGGCTTACACCCTTATCATTATGTAGTGTCCTTCTTTGTCTCTTACTATAGCCTTAGATTTGGAGTCTATTTTGAAAGATATAAGTATTGCTACCCCAGCTTATTATTCATTTCCATTTTCATAAATATATTTTTCCATCCCTTTTAGTCTGTGTGTACCTTTTGATACAAGGTGGGTCTCTTTTAGAGAGCATATATATGGGTCTTGTTTTCTTATTCATTAGCTACCTTATGTCTTTTGATTGGAGCATTTGAGCCATTTACATTTAAAGTGACTGTTGATAAGTATGTACTTATTGCCATTTTATTCTTTTAACTATGTTCCTCTGTTTTGTTTTTTCTTCTTTTTCTCTTTAAGAAGATATGTTAACATTTGTGGTAATACTGGTTTGGTGCTAACATTATTCCTTTAGCTTTTTCTTGTCTGGGCAGCTCTTTATTTCACCTTCAATTTTATTTTATTTTATAATTTATTGAGAGAGGGGTAGAAAGAGAGAGCGGGAGAAATAGAGAGAAAGAGAGAGGGGGGAGAGAGAAAGAGAGAGAGAGAGAGAGAGAGAGAGAGAGAGAGAGAGAGAGAGAGACCCACTTGTTGGTCCACTTATTTATGCAATCATTGGTGGACTCTTGTATGTAGCCTGACCAGGATAGAACCAGCAACTTGATGTATTGAGATGATGCTCTAACCAACGGACCTACCTTCTCCTTTGATTTTAAATGATAGCCTTGCTGTATAAAGTAGTCTTGGTTGTAGGTCTTGCTTTTGATCACTTTTAATATTTCATGGCAATCCCTTCTGGTTGAAATGTTTCTGTTGAGAAATCAGCTGACAGTCTTATGGGAGCTCCTTTGTAAGTAACCACTTGCTTTTCTCTTGCTGCTTTTAAGATTCTCTCTTTGTTTTTAACCTTTGCCATTTTAATTATGATGTATCTTGGTGTGGGACTCTTTGAGTCCATCTTGTTTGGGGACTATCTGCACTTCCTGAACTTGTGTCTTTTTCCTTAACCAGATTAGGGAAGTTTTCAGTCATTACTTCTTCAAATAGGTTCTTTAAAAAAAATCTTTATTGTTGAGTGTTATACAGATGTCCACCCATTTTATCTTCCCCCATTACTCCCCTCCACCCAGTTCCTATCCTGCCCCAGGCCTTCACCACCCTATCATCTGTGTCCATGGGCAATGCATATATGCATATAAGTTCTTTGGCTAATCTCATCCAGCCCCCATATCCCCCTTTCCTCTGATATTCCTCAGTATGTTCCATGTTTCCATGCCTCTAGTTCTATTTTATTCATAATTTATTTTGTTCATTAGATGCCTTGTTTGTTTATTTTTAGATTCAATTATTGATAGATATTATTTATTGTCATTTTATTATTCATTTTTTTAAATATATTTCATTGATTTCAGAGAGAGGGAGAGAGAGAAACATCAACGAAGAGAGAGAATCATTGATCATTTGCCTCCTGCACACCCCACACTGGAGATTGAGCCCACAACCTGGGCATGTGCCCTGACCCGGAATCAATCTGTGACCTCCTGGTTCATAGGTCGACACTCAATGACTGAGCCATGCTAGCTGGACTTATTGTTCATATTTTTATCTTTTTTCTTTTACTTCTTAGTCTTCTTAAAGAAGACCCTTTAGCATTTCATGTAATACTGGTTTGGTAGTGATGAAATCCTTTAGCTTTTTATCTGTGAAGCTCTTTATCCAACCTTCAATTATAAATAATAGCTTTGCTGGGTAATCTTGGTTATAGTTCCTTGCTTTTCATCACTTTGAATATTTTTTGCCACTCCCTTATGGCCTGCAAGGTTTCTGTTGAGAAATCAGCTGACCATTGTGTGGGTGCTCCCTTGTAGATAACTGTTTTTCTCTTGCTTTTTAGATTCTCTCTTTGTCTTTAACCTTTGGCATTTTAATTATGTTATGTCTTGGTATGGGCCTGTTTGGGCTCCTCTTGTTTCAGACTATCTTCTCTTCCTGCACTCATAAGTCTATTCCATTCAGCAGGTAGGGGAAGTTTTCTGTCATCAATTTTTCAAATAGGTTTCCAATTTTTTGCTCCCTCTATTATCCTTCTGGCACTCCTATGATGCAAATGTTGGTATGCTTAAAGATGTCCCAGAGACTCCTTCTACTCTCCTCATATTTTGAGATTCTCTTATCTTTTTGCTCTTCTGATTGGGTGTTTTTTGCTTCCTCATATTCCAAATCACTGATTTGATTTTCAGTGTCCTCTACTCTACTATTGAATCCCTGTAAGTTATTCTTATTTTAAATATATTTTTATTGCTTTCAGAGAGGAAGGGAGAGGGAAAGAGAGAAACATCAATGATGAGAGAGAATCATTGATTGGCTGCCTCCTGCACGCCCCCTACTGGGGATTGAGCCTGCAACCTGGGAATGTGCCCATGACTGAAATTGAACCCAGGACCCTTCAGTCTGCAGGTCAATGCTCTATTCACTGAGCCAAACCAGCTAGGGCTGTAAATTATTCTTCATTTCAGTTAGTGTATGCTTCAATTCTGACTGGTCTTTTTTTGTGTGTGTCTTTTTTTTTTTATGTTGTTGATGTTCTAAGTTCCTTGAAGATCTCATTAAATTTATTGAGAATCCTTATAACCATTGTTTTGAACTCTGTATCTGGTAGTTTGCTTACTTCTATTTCATTTAGTTCTTATCTGCAGATTTCTTCTGTTCTTTCATTGTGACATGTTTAATTGTCTCTGCATTTTAGCTGTTCCCTTTTGTTCATTTGTATGTATTAGTTAGATCTTCTATGTTTTCTAGAATTGGTAGAGTGGCCTTGTGTATTAGGTGTCATGTAGGGCTCAGTGGCTCAGCCTCCCCAGTCACCTGACTGGGCACTCTAGGTATGCCCTTATGTGGGCTGTGTGCACTGTCCTGTTGTAGATGAGCCTTGCCTGCTGTTGGTATCACTGGATTGACCCCCAAGCTAATGATTGGCTGTGCAGACCAGCTGCAACTACAGTGGAAGAGCTTCTGTGCAGGAGATGCCCCTATGGAGCAGGACATGCTTCAGTGAGGCCTTGGTGGTGCTCAATGAGTCTGCCCCGTGAGTGTGTCGCTCATAGATGTAGTAAGGTTATAATCTTGTATGGTCTAAAACTGACCACCAGGTGTACTGGTTCTGGGGCCTCCCAAGAGGTAGAAAGTCAGCTACTGCCTGTGCTCTGGGGCCACCTGGCACAAACTACAGAGTGATCTGCAGATGGCTACTACTTGTGTTGGGCATGGAGGTGTCCAGGAAAGGCCAAGCTGTGAACCTCGGCAAGCTGCTGCTAGTGTTGGGCCTGGGGCTTCTTATTGAGAGGTATGGGCATACTAAGGCCAGCTGTTGCTTGTTTGAGGGATTTTAGAAAAGTCTGAAGCCTGAGCCAGGTCAGGCTGTTTTATATGGAACAACCATCTCGAACACCTTGGGTGGGGCTGAAAATTGGGTGGTGACTCAGGGAATCACCAGGTTAGGGTGAACAGTGTGATCCAGGTTGATGGAAACTCATATATGGCACCTGCCAGAAGATTCTTTGGCAGGGGAAGTCTCAGCATAGGAACAATGACCTTTGCCAGCACTTTTGTCTGGGAGAAAACTGCCCACCAGTTCTTACCCTGATGCCTGACAATTTAGCTCCTCCTTTACCTCACTGGATCCTTTCAAGCTGCTGCCTTAGTGCTTGAGCCACGGAGCGTGAGTCTGAGTAATTCCATGCAATTGACCTTTAAGAGGAACACCTTGGACTCCAGCAGCCTCTGTGCCAATCAGCCACCGTCCCCACTGGTTTTTAAGCTAGAAGTTATGGGGACTTCTCTTTCCAGCACTGGAACCTGGTTGAGAGGTCTGGTATGGGGCTGAGACCTTTTGCTCCTAACGTAGGCCTCACAGCCAAGATATCCCTCTGGATTAACAAAACACCACATATGGGTGTTGGACCAGCCCATTTTGTACCTCTGCCCCTCTTACTAATCTCAATATAGTTTCTTCTTTAATTCTATAGTTGTATGACTTCCATTCTGGCTTTTCTGAGTGATTGTCCCATAGTTTGATGTGTAGCTTGGTCCTTCCCATGCACACCCAGGCCCAGTAGAGGCAGCCACAAACTGTAGATAGCTTTGTAGAACCAAAGCTTTGTAATTTTGATATGTTTATGAGTAGAGGTGAGAACCATGTTTACCTACACTGCTATCTTCCTCCTCTTCCTAAAAATAGGTTCTTGATCCCCTGCTGTCTCTCTTCTCCTTCTGGTACCCCTATGAAGCACATGCTATTATGCTTTATGTTTTCCCAAATGTCTCTTAAGCTATCTGCCGGGGTCCAACCCCAGCAGGTCCAGGGGTCCCCAAAGGTGTGGACGGAGTCGGCGAAGAGGGAATAACACGGAGACAGCGTTCTGTTGATCAGCAGCCTTGCCAGGATCTCTAGCCACAATCTCCAGCCAAGTTCTGTTCAAGATCTCCAGCGGAGTTCTGGTTAGGACCTCCAGCCAGGTTCTGTTTCGGATCCAGGTTCTCCAGCCAGATTCTGTAGCCATGTTCCCTTGCTAGGTTCTGTCTCTAGGTTCTGAGGCCAGTTTCTGTCCAGGATCTTTTGCCATGTTCTCTCCAGCGAAGTTCTTCTGTCTCTAGAGAACGTTCTGTGTAGGTTCTGTGCCTAGGCTCTGTCTCTCTTGGTCCTGTCTTCCAAGCCCTGTGTTCTCAGTTCTGTGTCTGAAGTTCTGTCTCTTTCTGTCTTGTTACAACTGTATTTATACCAGTTGATTCAATCCTATCAATCTCTATTACAAAGGTTAGGGCGTTTCTTATCTCCATTCCAGGGAGTAAAGATTATGTAGCTTAAGCATGATTGTTCATAGTTAAAGTGATTAATTACCCGCCTGCCACTTAGTTAAGAGGTTTTATTCCCTCCCTAACTTCAGGGGAAAATCCCTACCTGGGGAAACCACCTTTCTCAGAGACCTTGGTTAAAACACATAGTGCCAAGAACAGTATGCCATATATGCCAGGTCCCTTGAAACAGCAAGCATGGACCGGCTCCCGGTAGCTATCCTCATTTTAAGAATTTTTTTGCTGCTCTGATTGAGTATTCCCTGCTACCTTGTCTTCCAAATTGCTTATTCAATCCTCTGCTCATCCAACATATTGTTTATTCCTTCTAGTTTATTCTTCACTTCAGATATTGTATTCTCCATTTTTTTTTAAATTAAATCTTTATTGTTCAGATTATTACATTTGTTCCTCTTTTTTCCCCCCCCATAACTCTCCTCCTCCCAGTTCCTGCCCCACCCTCCGCCCTCACTCCCCACCCACTGTCCTCATCCATAGGTGCACGATTTTTGTCCAGTCTCTTCCCACATCTCCCACACCCCTTTCCCCCCCAAGAATAGTCAGTCCATTCCCTTTCTATGTCCCTGATTCTATTATAATCAACAGTTCATTCTGTTCATCAGATTATTAATTCACTTGATTCTTAGATTCACTTGTTGATAGATGCATATTTGTTGTTCATAATGTGTATCTTTACCTTTTTCTTCCTCTTCCTCTTCTTAAAGGATACCTTTCAGCATTTCATATAATCCTGGTTTGGTGGTGATGAACTCCTTTAGCTTTTCCTTATCTGTGAAGCTCTTTATCTGACCTTCAATTCTGAATGATAGCTTTGCTGGATAAAGTAATCTTGGTTGTAGGTTCTTGGTATTCATCACTTTGAATATTTCTTGCCACTCCCTTCTGGCCTGCAAAGTTTCTGTTGAGAAATCAGCTGACAGTCGTATGGGTATTCCCTTGTAGGTAACTGAGTTTCTTTCTCTTGCTGTTTTTAAGATTCTCTCTTTATCTTTTGCTCTTGGCATTTTAATTATGATGTGTCTTGGTGTGGTCCTCTTTGGATTCCTTTTGTTTGGGGTTCTCCGCGCTTCTTGGACCTGTAAGTCCATTTCTTTCACCAGGTGGGGGAAGTTTTCTGTCATTATTTCTTCAAATAGGTTTTCAATATCTTGCTCTATCTCATCTTCTGGCACCCCTATAATTCTGATGTTGGTGCGCTTGAAGCTGTCCCAGAGGCTCCTTACACTATCCTCACATTTTTGGATTCTTTTTTCATTTTGCTTTTCCGGTTGGATGTTTTTTGCTTCCTCGCATTTCAAATCATTGACTTGATTCTTGCGCTCCTCTGGTCTGCTGTCGGGCGTCTGTATAATATTCGTTATTTCAGTCCGTGTATGCTTAATTTCTCGTTGGTTCCCCAATATAAGATCGAGGGTCTTATTAGTTTTCGTGTAGATCTCATTAAGTTTATCGACAGCTTCTAAACAGTTCTTGAGGGACCTTAAAAGTGTGGTTCTGAACTCTATTTCTTCCATTGACAATTTTGTCCTGTTTCTTTGTCTCCGCATTTTGTTATGCTTCCTTGGTGTACCCCCTAGTGGTCTTTGTTCGAAGTCTTATAGTTAAATCTTGATTGTTGTAGCTAATTCCAGGGAGGGTTTGACCTCCAGGCCAAGTGGCTATGAGAATCAGCTGTGTCAGCAGTGAGAGAACTTCTGTCCTCTAGGGAGGTGCTAATCTAGCCTTTGCCTGAGGCTATCCGGCAAATGCCTCCGTGCAAGGCTTGGGCAGGGCGGGTGGGTCGCACAGGATCAACAGGGTGGGCTGGAGAGAGCAGTTATGGCGGCTCTCAGTCCTGTCCCCAGGGGCTCTGCCTCTCTGAGTCCCAGCACCCGCTGCAAAGCTCGGAGAGAAAGCTGCCCTCGCTCTGACCGAAGCCAGACAGTCCCGCTTCTCCCGTTTGAGTCTGGGTCCCTAAAGACTCGCCCGGATCTGGTGCTCAGAGTCTGCGACTCCCTCCCGATTGAAAACAACAACCGCGCCCTCCGCCGCCAGCCCGCTCCGCGCACTCCGCACCTCAGAATTTGACTTCACCACTGCGCCTCCTCTGAGTGTCCGTGTGCGTTTCTCTTTCCTCCTAGTTGTAGGACTTCCACTCAGCCAGCGTTTCTGTGGTTCTGGGTGATGTCCGTTCCGTGTTTTAGTTTCACTTTTGAAGTAGTTGTTCAAAGCAGCAAACTCCGGCGTTAACCTATGCCGCCATCTTGGTTCTCTGTATTCTCCATTTCTGACTGGTTCTTTTTTATGGTTTCTGTATCTTTTATCATGCAGTTTTAATTCTCACTAAGGTTTTTTTCAATATATATTTTTATTGATTTCAGAGAGGGAAGGAAAGGGTGAGATAGAACCATTGATGATGAGAGAGAATCATTGATCGACTGTCTCCTGCACCAGGGATTGAGCCCACAACCTGGGCATGTGCCCCAACCAGAAATTGAACCATGACCTCCTGGTTTATAGGTTGACACTCAACCATTGGGCCACACTGGCTGGGCCCCACTAAGTTTTTTTGGTATCCTTATAATCATTTTTTTTTTCTCTATATCTGATAAATTGTGTGTCTCCATTTCATTCAGCTTTTTTTTTTGAGATTTCTACTTTCATTTGGAACATATTTCTTTGTCTTCCCATTTTGGCTGCCTCTTTTGTTTGTTTCTATCTATTGGGTAGATCTGCTATGACCCCAGTCTTGGTAGGGTGGTCTTATGTAGTAGTTGTCCTACGGGACACAGTGTTGCAATCTCCTAGATCACCTAAATTAGGTGCTCCAGAGTGTCCCTTCTGTGGGTTATGTGAACCCTCCTGTTGTACTTGAGTTTTGATTGCTATTGGCTCATTCATGCATGAGGTTGACCTTCAGGCTGGCTGACTGTGAGAATCAACTCCAACCACAGTGCACAAGCTATTGTACAGATGTTAACCACATGAAGCAGAATTCACCTCAGTATGGTCTGTTTCCTGTCTCCCTTTGGATATGCCACTAGTAAAGGTAATTGGATTCTACTCTGATATTGTCTGGATCTGGCCACTATGTGTGTTGGGTCTAGGGCTTCTTGGGAAAGACTCTTGTGCTGGCCAATGTCAGACACTGTCTGTGACTGGCCCTCGGCTATCTTTTTGGTTCTACAAAGCTATCTAATGTTTGTGGCTGTCTCTACTGGGCCTGTGTGTGCATGGGAAGGACCAAGCTACACACCAAGGCTGGCTTTTATCAGCACTGGGCCTGAGGGAAGGTCAGCAAAAGTCCCAAAGCACTCTGAGATCCACCTTGCCTGCCTCTGCCTGCTGGTTGCCTATTAGGCTCATTCACTGAACAAGCTGCATGGGGTAGGTTCTTAGTGAGTCGCCAGGTAGGGGCGAGTGATCTTCAGCAGATTGATACAGGTTCAGTATGTGCCAATAGTAGGTCTGAGGCCACTCAGCAAATGTCCCAGGGTAACTAACTGCTATCCACTTGGTTCTTGCACACCTTTATGGTGGGCAGGGGTCTCAGGGAGTCATCAGGGTGAGACCAGCAGAGTTTATCAGGCCCAAACAGATCAAGATTTGGCCCTGTGCCCTAGGAAGCTTGGCTCAGTGGATAGAGAGAGTGTCAGCCTGTGGACTAAAGGGTCCCAGGTTGAATTCCAGCCAAGGGCACATGCCTGGGTTGCAGGTTTGGTCCCCATCAGGAGGCATGCAGGAGGCAGCTGATCAATGATTCTCTCTCATCATTGATGTTTCTACCCCTCTCTCCTTCTCCCTTCCTCTCTGAAATCAATAAATATAAAAAATAATAATAAATAAACATAAAAAAAAGATTTGGCCCTGTGAAGGGAGGACTCTGTACCACTTAGGCATGTGAGGGGAAAATGGCCCTTGTTCTAGAGCCACACAACCCAGTCTGTCCTGGATTCTGACCAGATCTCAGTAGGGCAGAGCCACCAGCAGTCAGTAGAATTAAGCCTTCAAGAGCCTGGAGATTAGAGCTAGCAGATATCCCATGAGAGGAGACATCAGTCAAGCTCACTGGAAAGTGGGGATAATGGCCCCTAATCCAGAGCCACACAACTCAGTCACTGACAACCCTTGAGTCTTCTCAGACCTCTAGACCCTGGTCCAGGCAGCTGAGTTCTCAACAGGGTGTAAGCTCTGCAGGGTAGGGCTATATGGAGTTCAGAGTTTGGGGCTATTGCATTCCCCCAGGCTGATGCCATATGGAGGGAAGTGCTCCACCCAAGAAAGATGGGGTCTGTGGTATGGGAGAGTGACTCAGCACAGGTATTTTGGGAGCTGTTCCTTCAGCTCTTTCAAAAGCCACAAACCCCAGTCTCACTCTGCTCCCTCCCTCTCCTCCAGAGCTCAGGGTCAGTGACTGAATGAGATTTTGTGTGTTGGCCCTTTAATGGGTTGCCTGTGTCTCTAACAGTCTCTCCTTCGTGGACAGAATTCCTGCTGATTTTCACAGCCAGATGTTATGTGGGTGACTTCCCAACTTTGGTGCTCTGGGCTCGGGAGCTCAGCTTGCGGTTGAGACCCTACACTTCTCAGGAGGAACCCCCACAGCTGAAATATCTCTTCAGAAGCTTAGCCTCCACTGGTAAAAGCTGGGCCAGTCCTTTTTGCATTCCCCGCCCCCCTTGTTACCAGTCTCAATGTGTCTTCTTTTGTAAATCCTTCGTTAAAGACTTCTGTTCAGCTCTTCTGTTGGTTACCCAGGTTGATTGCTCTATATTTTAGTTGTAATTCCAGTTTGGTCCTGGGAGGATTTGAGTGTAACATCCACCTACTCTGCTATCATCTTGGATCTCTCACAGTCTAATATTATACTAGCCCTTTATTTTGTGTATTTGCCTCCTCACTAGAATGTACGTTCCATGAGGGCATGTGTGTTTTTATCACTTTTTGTTTCTTTAGCACATGGAATACTGCTTGGCATGTAATATGTTCAATGAAGCATTTTTGAATAATGCAGAAAAACCAGAGTTCAAATGCCAAGGTGAGCATTGAGCCTAGGAAGAACTAAGGAATACATGAAAAAGGTGAGAGAGGACTTTAAATCAAGTAAGGTGGTACATGGGGAATAGCTAAAGGTGATTTCCTTAAGGCTAAGGACTTGATTTTATGGGCTGCATCTATGGGTTAATCCCATTTAGAGGGCCCAAGGAGTCATCGCCACTGTGGTAAAGCAAGTAGTTGATACAGAACATTAAAGATGAATCAGGCCCTAGCTGATTTGGCTCAGTGATAGAGTGTCGGCCTGCAGACTGAAGGTCCTGGATTTAATTACAGTCAAGGGCACATACCTGGGTTGCGGGCTCAATCCCCAGTAGAAGGTGTGCAAGAGGCAGCCAATCAATGATTCTCTCTCATCATTGATGTTTCTCTCTCTCTCTCCCTCTCCCTTCCTCTCTAAAATCAATATATATATATATATATATATATATATACATATATATATATATATATGTATGTACATACACACACATACACACACATATATCCTATATAATAAAGATGTAATATGCAAATTGACCATCACACCCTCGCACAAGATGGCCACCCCCATGTGGTCACAAGATGGCCACCACAAGAAGGCCAGCAGGGGAGGGCAGTTGTGGGCAACCAAGCCTGCAGGGAAAGTCAGTTGGGTGGGACCAGGCCTGCAGGGGAGGGCAGTTGGGGGGACCAGTCCTGCAGGAGAGGGCAGTTGGGGCAACTGGGCCTGCAGTGGAGGGCAGTTGGGGGGTACAGGCTTGCAGTGGAGGGCAGTTGGGGGTGATCAGGCCAGCAGGGGAGGCTGTTGAGGGCAACCAGGCCATCAGGGGAGGGTAGTTGGGGGCAAGATCAGGCTGGCAGGGGAGGGCAGTTGGGGGTGAGATCAGGCCAGCAGGGGGCGGACAGTTGGGGGTGATCAGGCTGGCAGGGGGAGGGGCTGTTGGGGATGACCAGGCTGGCAGGAGAGGGCCGTTGGGAGTGAACTGGCCGGCAGGGGAGGGAAGTTGGGGGTGAGATCAGGCTGTCAGGGGAGGGCAGTTGGGGGTGACTACACTGGCAGGGGAGGGAGGTTGGGGACGATCAGGCCAGCAGGGGAGCAGTTAGGCATCAATCAAGCTGGCAGGGGAGGGCATTTGGGGGTGACCATGCTGGCAGGGGAGGGCAGTTGGGGGCAACCAGGACAGCAGGCGTCAATCAAGCTGGCAGGGGAGTGGTTAGGGGGTGATCAGGCTGGCAGGCAGGTGAGCGATTGGGAGCCAGCAGTCATGGATTGTGAGAGGAATGTCCAACTGCTGGTTGTTGGACACCCCCCGAGGGGTCCCAGATTGGTGAGGATGCAGGCTGGGCTGAGGGACAACCCCCACTTAGTGCATGAATTTCATGCACCAGACGTCTAATATATATCCTATCTATATATATGGTAATTGACCGTACCTTCGCTACGCCTCCCACTGGCTAATCAGCAAGATATGCAAATTAACCACCAACAAAGATGGCGGTTAATTTGCATACATAGGCGCAAAGTGGCAGAGCAAAGACTGAAGGCGGCTCCGGCCGGAGCAGCGAAGGCTTGAAGGCGGCTCTGGCCAGAGCGAAGGCCTGGGTCCCGGGTGCCAGAGGAAAACCAGGGGAAGGAAAGGCCTATTGCACAAATCTTTTCATGCAACAGGCCTCTAATATAAATATATATATATATACATATATATATACTAGGGGCCCGGTGCACGAAATTCGTGCACTGGATGTGGGGCAGCGGGGAGTGTCCCTCAGCCCAGCCTGCCCCCTCTCACATACTGGGAACCCTCAGGCGTTGACCCCCATCACCCTCCAATCGCAGGATCGGCCCCTTGCCCAGGCCTGACGCCTCTGAAAGAGGCGTCAGGCCTGGGCAGGGGACCCTCATTTCCCCCCATCACTGGTTCTGCCCCCAGCCCAGGCCTGATGCCTCTGGCCTAGGCGTCCAGCCCGGGCAGCAGGGACCCGCAGTGGCAGCGGGGGGCGCCGCGATCACACGGGCTCCGCCCCTGCCCCTGCAGGATGCCTCTGGCTGAGGCGTTCGGCCCGGGCAGCGGGGACCCACACCTGCAGCGGCCCCGCGATCGTGGGCTCCGCTTTAGGCCCAGGCAAGGGGCCCCTAGCTCCTGGGACTGCCAGCTTCGACCGTGCCCAGCTCCCATCGCTGGCTCCACCCCTACTTCCTGCTATCACTGGCCAGGGCGGAAAAGGCACCTGATTCTCCGATCATGGCTGGGTGCAGGGCAAAGGCGGCCCCAGGGCCGCCTTTGCCTTGCCCCCCAGTTCTTAGCTCCCCCCTGGGTTTCCGATCACTGTCAGTGGCAGGGGGCTTCTTCCTGCTTTCCCTTTCGCCTCCCTGCATTGTGCCTACATATGCAAATTAACCGCCATCTTGTTGGCAGTTAACTGCCAATCTTAGTTGGCAGTTAATTTGCATATAGCCCTGATTAGCCAATGAAAAGGGTATCATCGTACGCCAATTACCATTTTTCTCTTTTATTAGTGTAGATATATATTGAAACAGGCAAACTTGGATCTAATTCAAATGTTTGAAAATAATAAGTTACTTTCATGCAAGGTTATTCCTGATAGATTGAATGAAAGCCCTTTAATTTTACAGGACTTTGCCAGATAAAACTGGTGGTGGTATGGAAAAGGAGTCAAGTAGAGGTGGAAACATGGTCAAAGGTACTGTTCTGTAAAGAAGAAAAAAAACACATTATTTTTCAAGAAAGTAAGTGTATTTATACAAGGCATTTTAAAGCATAGGGAGAAAATGGCATGAGATGAAACTGGCAAGGTAGATTATACCTACATTGAGAAGCATCTTGTGTGCCCAAGTGGAGAGTTTGCTTTTTATTCCTTTTCCATGAGGTAGGAAGTAAGTAGGAGCTCACAGAAGTTCTTTTTATCAGGCAAGTCACATAAGCAGTTTTGCTTAATTTTTTAAAATAAATCTAGTGAAGCTACATGGGAGACTTTCTAGAAAGAAGTAATATTGTGGGTATAAAAAGACTACAATAAAGTTAGGAGACTTTGCAATAAGAGAAGCAAGAGGCAACAAAGATCTGGACTAAAACAGAAGTAGTAAGAAGAAAGGCAAAATGTGGCATATTTCTAATGAATAATCTACAAAATTTGTCACTAACTGGGTGTAGGAATGGACAGATAAGGAGGAATTGAGTTTTGTTTATAGCTTTGGAGATGGTGGGGATAGCAAAATCACTGTGTCAGCAAGAATACTGAAGGGGAACAGATTTAGGAAGAAGATATAAGACATATAAATTGGAAGCTTTTGTGAGATGTCCAATTACAAAATGCTATTGTTTACTAACTAGAGGCCCGGTGCATGAAATTCATACATGGGGGGGGGGGGAGGCTGCCCATCAGCCCAGCCTGCACCCTCTCCAATCTGGGACCCCTTGGGGGATGTCCGACTGTCAGTTTAGCGGGCCTAAACAGGCAGTCAGACATCCCTCTCACAACCCAGGACTGCTGGTGCCTAACCGCCTGCCTGCCTGCCTGTCTGCCTGCCTAATCGCCCCCTAACTGCTTCCCGGCCAGCCTGATCACCTTCAACTGCCTTCCCTGCCAGCCTAATCGCCCTCAACTGCCCTCCCCTGCCAGCTTGGTTGCCCCCAAATGCCCTCCCCTGCTGGCCTGATCACCCCCAACTGCCCTCCCTGCCAGCCTAATCGCCCCTAACTGCCCTCCCTGCTGGCCTGATCTCACCCCCAACTGCCCTCCCCTGCTGGCCTGTTCACCCACAACTGCCCTCCCCTGCTGGCCTGGTTGCCCACAACTGCTCTCCCCTGCCGGCCATCTTGTGGTGACCATCTTGTGTTGGCCATCTTGTGGCAGCCATCTTGTGATGACGTGGGGGTGGCCATCTTGTGGTGGCCTCTTGTGACAAAGTGGGGGCGGCCATCTTGTGACGACATCACCTGACACCACCTAGGCTTTTATTAGATAGGATTGGAGATATGTACATTTAAGAAAGCCCAAGATTTAGAAGTCATAGATATGGGCAATTAGTAAATGAGGCCTCCTATGATAAGGATGCAAAAAGAAAGAGAGGGAGACAAAAGATAGAATCTTGGAGGACCCCAATGTTCAAGGGAATATAAAACCCTTCTGTAATAAATCTTATTTGCATCCTACAAACTAGGAGCAATCACTTTCAAATTTATAAGAAAAGGCACAGTAACTTTGGTATCCTCATAGCTATCATAAAATATTAACTTTCATTGCATTTCAATTAAACTCTATCAGAATATTTACTATCTTATCAATGCAAACTGTGTGCTTGTGGTGGGTGAGAAGAAGCAGAATGGAGAGAGAGTAAGTTAGGGAATATGTTATGTATAGGGATGCCTAGGAGGAACAGATAGGAAAAGTTTCAACTTTTTGAGTGGCTTTCTATATGACATTGAGTTGCTTTCTGTTTCTAGTTGTGGGTTCCAAGTTTATGGTACGTATTGCCTTGAGAAATACCATTCCTGTGGCTTCAGAACAAACTGGTTTTAGAAAGATTCCTTTTTTCTGTTTTACATCTTAACTCATGTGATAAGATAAACTTGCCATAGCTACAAAAATCAACCTAAAAATTTCCATCATTTCTGCTATAAATGGGACAAGATTGGATTTCCTTATAAATTATGTCCAAGATGGTGCTGGAGTGGGTGGATATTACACTAACCTTCCCACGGGACCAAACTGGAATTACAACTAAAATGTAGAGGAATCAACCTGAAACCCCAACTGAAGACTAGCTGGAGAAAAGTTTTATAACCAAAGATTTACAGAAGAAGCCACATCAAGACTGGCAGGATGGCAGGGCATGAAAAGGGCTGGCCCTGTGCCCATGGGCAGGTGGTAGCTGAGATTTCAGAGGGATATCTTAGCTGCAAAGGTTCCCCTGATAAGCATTGGGATCTCAACCCCAAGCCAGGCTGGATGAAAAGGTGAAGAGATTAAGCAAAGAAGAAAAAAAAAAACCTCACAGACACAGACAACAGTATGGTGATTATCAGAGGGTAAAAGGGGTTGGGGGAGGTAAAAGAGGGTAAAGGTGGGGGAGGATAAATGGTGATGGAAGGAGACTTGACCTGGGGTGGTGAACACATAATACAATATACAGATGATGTATTATAGAATTGTAGACCTGAAACCTATATAATTTTATTAACCAATATCACCCCAACAAATTCAATTAAAAATAAAATAAAAGCTTGAACTTCATCAGTGAAATAAATAAATAAATAAATCTTGTTTTCTTACAGTGCTTTTAAAGAGAAACGATGGCTTCAGCAGTTAGAAATAGCAAAAGTCTTAGCCAAAAAGAGCATTTCTAACTTGACTACCCAAGGAGGACTGACAGCATGTGAAAATCCTCTGGAAACTGCACTTTGAAAAGTCATGACAACCCCAGTTTGGGTGAAGAATTGATCAAATAGGACCTCCCGTTCTAATGTTAAAATTTCTAATAACAATTCCAATGCTATAATTTCTAATCACAGTTCTAATGCTACATAACTGTCAACAAGATATTTCATGTTAGCACCATATTTTCTTGGACTTATCAAACTTAGGGCATTTGTTTTTGCATAAAGAGTCTGAGGAAGAATTCATAAGAAATTGAGAATAGTAGTTGCCTCTGGGGAGGAAACTGGGAGGATTAGAAACAAGGACAGAAATAAGAATTTTTACTATTTCTCCCTCCACCCCCAAGATTTGTTTGAATGTTTTTGTTTTTGTTTTTAAACCATATGAATGCAGTATATAGTGAAAAAATAAAATTTAAGAAATTCTACATAGGGACAGTTCCTAGGAGAATTAAAAATACAATCTAAATCTAGTACTGGCCTCAGACATCTTTCGAACATCTGCTAAAATATTACTTTTTATCAATTGTCTTAACTGAGGTAAAGTTTACAACCAGTGAGTCACACAGATCTTAAATGTAAGACTCAATGACTTTGACAAATATACACATCTATGTAACCAGTATTCCAATCAAGAGGTAGAATAATCCCATTACCCCAAAGTTTCTTTAAGCTTCTTTCCAAATCTATCCCAACCCCCAATAGGCAACCACTATTCTGATTTCTGTCTTCATAGCTAAACTTTCCCAATCAAATGAATCATATAGGTTCTCAGGGAGGGAAAAATGGCGGTGGTATAGACGGAAGTGTCCCGTGCCTTGTCCCGGAGCAGATAGGGTGAGCAGCTGAATCGAGTAACATCCAGCCCGAATTGGCAGAGGAGATTCAGCTGGGAGACAGTTTGCAGCTGGGAAAGGCAGAGGACTCCTGGAAAAAGGTAAAGTCAAGGCTCTGGGAAGGATAATGGGCCAGAACTCTGAGCCCTGAGGATCAGAGGGAACCCACATGGCACTGGCTTGGGCTGCGTCCCTTGGGACGGGTGCAGTGGAAAGAAGATAGCAGAACTGCTGGTCATCAGGGGATTCTAGATCTGGGTCCACAATCAGTAAAGGCTGAAGAGTGCCAGCAGGAGAAGAGTGCGTAGAGGTGCAGCCTCTCCAGCCTCTGTGGCTTGTGCCTTTCTTCATAGATCCTAGTTCATAGGACCTTTCAGATACAGACACTTACCCATGGCTGGAGTGTCGGAGAAGGTGCAGAATTGTGAAATCTGGGGAGAGAGGGGAATCCAGGAGAAGTGGCAGCGAGTTTGGTGCTGAGTCATGCCTGAGCCTGGGACCTGGGCAACCATTTTGTCCTGAAGAGATAGCCACTCCCTCCAGTATCCAGGCAACTAATACAGCCACATCTGGATTCCACCCTGAATGGTAACAGGATTAAAAAAAACAACAAAAGAAAACAAAACAAACAAAAAAAAAAACACCAAAAAAACCCAAAATAGTCCCTGAGAGCACAAAGGGGCTGGACTAAATAGAGACTTTCCATCCCAGCAATCAGAACCTGAGAAACACTACAGTACAGAAGACTGGGATCTTAAGCCAGCCAAAGGAACACTTCACTTTTTCATTTTTATTTTTTTTATTACTTTGTTATCTCTCTCTTTTTTTTCATTTTTTTTCTCTTTTTTCTTTGTTTTCCTGTTTTTGTTTGTTGCTTTATTTTCTATTTCTTTTCACATTATTTTTCCATTACTCTATTTTATTTTATTTGTATTTGCTATTTTTATACCATTTTTGAAATCAAGTTCTTTGTAAATTAATTATTATTATTTTTTCTCGTTCTCTTTCCTCTTATCCACCCATCCCCTCTCTACTTCCTCTATACTGAACTGAGATCCTCCCTATATTCATCCAATTCTTAACCTTAACTTCTATATATAAGCTTAGCATCTACAGATTCTACCCCCACCCTCTTTGCTGGGGGTTTGGTGTTTGTAGTTTTTATTTTTTTTGTCATTATTATTATTTTTGTTTGTTTTGTTTGATTATTTATCTATTGGTTCTGTGGTATTTTCATATATATATTTATATATAAAATCTCCTTTTTCTTTTCTCTCATCTTTTTCGCTCTCTTTGATATCATTTATTCTCTCTTTTCTTGCCTCTAATTCTCTTTTCTCAGGTGATCACTTATAGTGGGGTTATTATTGTCGTGAGTATATTCGTGCTTTGGTCCCTTCGTGTTGTGTCTTGTTGAGGTGAATTTTATCATGTCTGGCCAGGTGCTAGAGAGTGAGCCTCATAACCAGACACCTGGAGAGGAAACTCCATCCACAAATGGGTCAATAACACCCCAGACCCAACTACAGAGGCAGGAAGAAGGCGGCAGTGAGGGAGAGAGCGTAAGTCAGTGAGGGACCAAAAGAGCAGTGTGTGGTCATGTGGGATGTGAGTGTGTGTATGTGAGTGTGGCAAAGATAGATCCCACAGGACCTTTGTAGTCAGGCTAAACTGGCTTGCCTAACTAGGCAGCCTCTGCTACCATTGTAAGCAGTTCTAGGAGGCCAGCTCATGCCCAGAAGCCTAGCATTTTTAAGGGGAGAGCTTCTGTAACTGGGAGCCAGGCCTTACCCCCACCCAGGGTGCCCTCAGATATCACCCGGGACTCTACAAACACTCCTGCCAGGGACCTGCTACCTCAGCTGTGGTCCCATGGTCAAGTCTCCAGCCACCCTGGACACAGGCTCCAGTGAGTTCTGAAGAGTGCTTCCCTCTGACTGGTCCAACGCCTGAGCCCGGGGCACTGCAACCACGCAAGCAGCGGACACGTGAGCAGCCCACTCCTGTCCAAGGAGCAGCAGCCCCACGAGAACCCTGCCCCAGACCTAAGAGCAGAAGCCTCACGTGGCCTGCCCCTGTCCAAGGAGCAGCAGCAGTCAGCTGTGTGAGCAGCCCACTCCCTCGTCTGAGGAACAGCAACCATGTGAGCAGCCTGCCCTGTTTGAGGAGCAGCAGCCCCACGAGCAGCCTGCCCACGATTGAGAAGCAGCATCCCCACGCAGCCTGCCCACATCCGAGGAGCAGTAGCTGCACAGCCCACACCCTCCTCCTGTCTGAGGAGCAATAGGTGTGTGAGAAACCTGCCCCCCTCCAAGGAGCAGCAGCTGCACTAGCAGCCTACCCCCATACAAGGAGCAACAGTGGTGTGAGCAGCCCATACCCATACAAGGAACAGAATCACCGCAAGCAACCCGCTCCCATTCAAGGAGCAGTTGCCGCCCAAGCAGCCTGCCCCAGTCTGAGGAGCAGCAGCCACAAGAGCAGACCACCCACGTCCAAGGAGTGGCAGCCCTGTGCAGTCCACCCGGGTCCAAGGAGCAGCAGACACACGCACCCTGCACCTGTCCGAAGAGCAGCAGCTGGGTGAGTGGCCTGCCCCAATCCAAGGAGCAGCAGACATACTTGCAGCTCGCTCCCGCCCTTAGAGAAGCAGCCACGCAAGCAGCCCATCTGTCTGAGGAGCAGCAGCCATGCGAGCAGACAGCCCATGTACGAGGAGCAACAGCTGCATATGCAGCTCACTCTGGCCCAAGGAGCAGCAGCCGCCCGGGCAGCTCACCCTGCCCAAGGAGCAGCAGCCACACAAGCAGACAGACCAACCACATCTGAGAAGCAGCAGCCCTGCACCACCCACAGTGGTCCAAGGAGCAGCAGCCACACACAGTCTGCACCGGTCCAACAAGCAGCAGCTGGGTGAGCATCCCGCCCCATCTGAGGAGCAGCAGTCGCACATGCAGCGCACTCCCGCCTGAGGAGCAGCAGCCACACAAGCAGACCGTCCCCCATCTGAGGAGCAGAAACTTGCCGGGGTCCAACCCCAGCGGGTCCAGGGGTCCCCAAAGGTGTGGACGGAGTCGGCGAAGAAGGAATGACACGGAGACAGCGTTCAGTTGATCAGCAGCCTAGCCAGGATCTCCAGCCAAGTTCTGGTCTCGATCTCCAGAGAGGTTCTCTAGCCATGTTCCCTCGCTAGGTTCTCCAGCCAGGTTCAGTCACCAGGTTCTAGTCAGGTTCTCTTGCCCATTTCTGTAGTCAGGTTTAGCCCAGGATCTTTTGCCATGTTCTCTCCAGCGAAGTTCTTCTGTCTCTAGAGAACGTTCTGTGTAGATTCTGTGTTCTGAATTCTGTCTTGTTACAACTGTATTTATACCAGTTGATTCAATCCTATCAATCTCTATTACAAAGGTTAGGGCGTTTCTTATCTCCATTCCAGGGAGTAAAGATTATGTAGCTTAAGCATGATTGTTCGTAGTTAAAGTGATTAATTACCCGCCTGGCACTTAGTTGAGGGGTTTTATTCCCTCCCTAACTTCAGGGGAAAATCCCTACCTGGGGATTCAACCTTTCTCGGAGAGGTGACCTTGGTTAAAACACAGCGCCAAGAAGGTGAGCAAACATATTAAGAACCGTATGCCATATATGCCAGGTCCCTTGAAACAGCAAGGATGGACCGGCTCCCGGCAGAAACTGCACAAGCAGCTCACACCCAAACGAGGAGCAGTAGCCCCGTAAGCAACCTGCCCATTGCCCAAAGAGCGGCAGCCTCACGTGCAGCCCTCCCCATCTGAGGAACAGCAGCAGCATGCAGCCAGCTCTAATCCAAGGACAAGCAGCCTCGTGATCAGCCCACCCCTGTCCAAGCAATAGCAGCTATGCGAGCAGCCTCACCTACCAGCCAGAGACACCACTGCTGCAAACAGCACCTACCAGAGGAGCCACTGCCAACTGAGGAGCAGCCACTACCACGACCACTTGAGGAGCAACTGCAGCCCGAGGAACCACTGCCACCCAAGGAGAAGCCCCTGCACCACTCAACATCCAGATCAGTCGGAAAGACCAAAAATGGGTAGGCAAAGAAACCCCAAAGGAAAGAAAAGGAGGACTCGCCAGAAAAGCAGCTAAGTGAAACAGAGGCATGCAATATGTCAGAAAAAGAATTCAGAATACGGGTCCTAGAGTGCATAAACCGGATGGAGGACAAAATCAACAACTTATGTAAGAATCAAGAAGGAATGGATGGAATGAGTTGATTGGGAGAACCAAGATGGCGGCATAGTTTGCTGCTTTGAACAACTACTTCAAAAGTGAAACTAAAACACGGAACGGACATCACCCAGAACCACAGGAACGCTGGCTGAGTGGAAGTCCTACAACTAGGAGGAAAGAGAAACGCATACGGACACTCAGAGGAGGCGCAGTGCTGAAGTCAAATTCTGAGGTGCGGAGTGTGCGGAGCGGGCTGGCGGCGAAGGGCGCGGTTGGCGTTTTCAATCGGGAGGGAGTCGCAGACTCTGAGCTCCAGATCCGGGCGAGTCTTTAGGGACCCAGACTCAAACGGGAGAAGCGGACTGTCTGGCTTCGGTCAGAGCGAGTGCAGCTTTCTCTCCGAGCTTTGCAGCGGGTGCTGGGACTCAGAGAGGCAGAGCCCCTGGGGACAGGACTGAGAGCCGCCATAACTGCTCTCTCCGGCCCACCCTGTTGATCCTGTGTGACCCGCCCCGCCCAAGCCCTGCACAGAGGCATTTGCCGGATAGCCTCAGGCAAAGGCTAGATTAGCACCTCCCTAGAGGACAGAAGTTCTCTCACTGCTGACACAGCTGATTCTCATAGCCACTTGGCCTGGAGGTCAAACCCTCCCTGGAATTAGCTACAACAATCAAGATTTATCTATAAGACTGCGAACAAAGACCACTAGGGGGTGCACCAAGGAAGCATAACAAAATGCGGAGACAAAGAAACAGGACAAAATTGTCAATGGAAGAAATAGAGTTCAGAACCACACTTTTAAGGTCTCTCAAGAACTGTTTAGAAGCTGCCGATAAACTTAATGAGATCTACACGAAAACTAATAAGACCCTTGATCTTATATTGGGGAACCAACTAGAAATTAAGCACACACGGACTGAAATAACGAATATTATACAGACGCCCGACAGCAGACCAGAGGAGCGCAAGAATCAAGTCAATGATTTGAAATGCGAGGAAGCAAAAAACATCCAACCGGAAAAGCAAAATGAAAAAAGAATCCAAAAATGCGAGGATAGTGTAAGGAGCCTCTGGGACAGCTTCAAGCGTACCAACATCAGAATTATAGGGGTGCCAGAAGATGAGATAGAGCAAGATATTGAAAACCTATTTGAAGAAATAATGACAGAAAACTTCCCCCACCTGGTGAAAGAAATGGACTTACAGGTCCAAGAAGCGCGGAGAACCCCAAACAAAAGGAATCCAAAGAGGACCACACCAAGACACATCATAATTAAAATGCCAAGAGCAAAAGATAAAGAGAGAATCTTAAAAACAGCAAGAGAAAGAAACTCAGTTACCTACAAGGGAATACCCATACGACTGTCAGCTGATTTCTCAACAGAAACTTTGCAGGCCAGAAGGGAGTGGCAAGAAATATTCAAAGTGATGAATACCAAGAACCTACAACCAAGATTACTTTATCCAGCAAAGCTATCATTCAGAGTTGAAGGTCAGATAAAGAGCTTCACAGATAAGGAAAAGCTAAAGGAGTTCATCACCACCAAACCAGGATTATATGAAATGCTGAAAGGTATCCTTTAAGAAGAGGAAGAGGAAGAAAAAGGTAAAGATACAAATTATGAACAACAAATATGCATCTATCAACAAGTGAATCTAAGAATCAAGGGAATAAATAATCTGATGAACAGAATGAACTGTTGATTATAATAGAATCAGGGACATAGAAAGGGAATGGACTGACTATTCTTGGGGGGGAAAGGGGTGTGGGAGATGTGGGAAGAGACTGGACAAAAATCGTGCACCTATGGATGAGGACAGTGGGTGGGGAGTGAGGGCGGAGGGTGGGGCGGGAACTGGGAGGAGGGGAGTTATGAGGGGAAAAAAAAAGGAACAAATGTAATAATCTGAACAATAAAGATTTAATTTAAAAAAAAAAAGAAGGAATGGATGAAAAAATCAATAACTTATGAAAGAATCAAGAAGAAATGAAGAGTGATATAGCTGCAATAAAAAACACCATGGAAAGTTTCAAAAGTAGACTAGGAGAAGTGGAGGACCAAATTAGCGAATTAGAAGACAGGGAAGCAAAACACACCCAAACTGAACTGCAATTGGAGAAAAAATTAAAAGACAGGAGGAGAGCCAAAGGGAGCTATGGGACAACATGAAATGAAGCAACATACGAATAATAGGGGTACCAGAACAACAGGAAGAGGAACAAGGCTTAGAAAACCTATTTGAAGAAAGAATGTCAAAAAACTTCCCTGAGGTGTGGAAGAAAAAAGTCACACAAGCACACAGAGTCCCAAACAGGATGAACACAAAAAGACCCACACCAAGACACATCATAATTAGCATGGCAAATGTTCAGGACAAAGAGAGAATCTTAAAAGCTGCAAGAGAGAGACAGAAAGTTACATACAAGGGTCTCCCATTAGATTATCAAATAATTTCTTAACAGAAACACATCAGGCCAGAAAAGAATGGACAGAAATTTATAAAGTGATGCAAAGCAAGGGACTGAATCCAAGAATACTCTATCCAGAAAGGCTATCATTCAAAATTGAAGGGGAAATAAGAAGCTTCACAGGCAAAAAAAAAGGCTAAGGGAGTTTATCATCGCCAAGCCAGCAATGCAAGAAATGCTAAAGGGACTGGTGTAAAAAGAAGAAATAAAAAGCTAAGAAAGAAAACAGGCACAAAAAATAGAAATGGCTATAAACAAGTACCTTTCACTAATAATGTAAATGTAAATGGACTAAATGTTTGAATCAAAAGACATTGAGTGGCTGAATGGATAAAAAAACATGACCCATATATTTGCTGTCTACAAGAGACCCACCTCAGAAGAAGGGACTCACACAGACTGAAAGTGAAGGGATGGAAAAATATCTTTCAGGCAAATGGAAATGAAAAAAACATCTGGGGTAGCAATACTTATATCAGACAAAATAGACCTCAAAGTGAAGGCCATAACAAGAGATAAGGAAGGCCACTTCATAATACTAAAGGGATCAATACAGCAAGAGGATAGAACCCTAATAAACATATATGCACCCAATGCAGGAGCACCCAAATACATTAAAAATGAACTGCTGGAAGATATCAAGGGAGAGAGTGACAACAATGCAATCATAATAGGGGACTTTAAAACACCACTGACATCACTGGATAAATCCTCTAGAGAAAAAATCAGCAAAGAAACAGCAATCCTAAATGACTCACTAGATCAGATGGACTTAATTGACATCTTCAGAACATTTCACCCCAAAGCCATGGACTATACTTTCTTCACAAGTGCACGTGGGACATTTTCAAAAAAAGACCACATATTGGGTCACAAGCAAAGTCTCCCCAAATTCAAGAAGATTGAAATCATACCAAGCACCTTCTCAGACCACAATGGCATAATAATCCTATCTAATAAAAGAGAAAAATGGTAATTGGCGTACGACGATACCCTTTTCATTGGCTAATCAGGGCTATATGCAAATTAACTGCCAACTATGATTGGCAGTTAACTGCCAACTATGATTGGCAGTTAACTGACAACTATGATTGGCAGTTAACTGCCAACTATGATTGGCAGTTAACTGACAACTAAGATTGACAGTTAACTGCCAACAAGATGGCGGTTAATTTGCATATGTAGGCACTGCAGGGAGGCGAAAGGGAAAGCAGGAAGAAGCCCCCTGCCACTGACAGTGATCGGAAACCCAGGGGGGAGCTGAGAGCTGGAGGGCAGGGCAAAGGCGGCCCTGGGGCCGCCTTTGCCCTGCCCCCCAGCCATGGTCGGAGAATCAGGCGCCTTTGCCGCCCTGGCCAGTGATAGCAGGAAGTAGGGGTGGAGCCAGCGATGGGAGCTGCGCACGGTCGAAGCTGGCAGTCCCGGGAGCTAGGGGTCCCTTGCCTGGGCCTAAAGCGGAGCCCACGATCGCGGGGCCGCTGCAGCTGCGGGTGCCCGCTGCCCGGGCCGGACGCCTCTGTCAGAGGCGTCAGGCCTGGGCAAGGGGCCGATCCTGCGATTGGAGGGTGATGGGGGTCAACACCTGAGGGCTCCCAGTATGTGAGAGGGGGCAGGCTGGGCTGAGGGACACCCCCCCCACACACACACACACCCAGTGCACGAATTTCGTGCACCGGGCCCCTAGTAGAAATAAACTACAATAAAAACAACCCAAAACACTCAAACAATTCAAAGCTGAATAGCATGTTATTAAATATTGATTGGGTTACCAGTGAGATCAAAGAAGAAATTAAAAACATCCTGGAAACTAATGACAATGAAAACACAACAATGCAAAATATATGGGAGACAGTGAAAGCAGTCATGAGAGGGAAGTTTATAGCTCTACAGGCCTACCTCAAAAAAAAAAAAAGAAAAAAAAAGAAAAAAATGGTAGTAAATCATCTAACTCTACAACTCAAAGAATTAGAAAGAGAGCAACAAGAAAAGCCCAGAGTGAGCAGGAGGGAGGAGATAATAAATATTAGAGCAGAAATAAATGACATAGAGACCAAAAAACAATACATAAAATCAATGAAACCAAGAGCTGGTTCTTTGAAAGGATAAACAAGATTGATGAACCTGTAGCCAGGCTCACCAAGAAGCAGAGAGAGGACCCAAATACACAAAATCAGAAATGATAGAGACGAAATAACAACAGACCCCACAGAAATACAAATGATCGTTAAAAAATACTATGAACAACTCTACTCCAACAATCTAGACAACCTGGAGGAAATGGACATATTCCTAGAAAAATACAACATTCCAAACTCAATCAGGAAGAATCTAAAAATCTCAATATGTCAATAACTATGGAAGAAATTGAATCAGTCATCAAAAAGTTTCCAGCAAACAAAAGCCCAGGGCCAGATGGCTTCACAGGGGAGTTTTACCAAACATTTAAGGAAGAACTAAAACCTATCCTCCTCAGACTATTCCAAAAAATTCAAGAGGAAGGAACACTTCCAAGCTCATTCTATGAAGCCAGCATCACCCTAATACCAAAACCAGATAAAGACAACACAATGAAACAGAATTACAGGCCAATATCCCTCATGAACATAGATGCCAAAAACCTAAACAAAGTTTGAGCAAATCAGATCCTGCAGTACATCAGAAAGATCATACACCATGACCAAGTAGGATTTATCCCAGAGGTGCAAGGATGGTACAATATCCACAAATCAATAAATGTGATACATCACATAAACAAATTGAGAGAAACAACCACATAGTCATATATCAATTGATGTAGGAAAAGCATTTGACAAAATCCAACACCCATTTTTGATAAAAACTCTCAGCAAGGTGGGAATAGAAGGATCATACCTCAACATAATAAAAGCCATATATGACAAACCCACAGCCAACATCATACTCAATGGACAAAAACTAAAACCATTTCCCCTAACAACAGGAACAAGACAGGGATGCCCCCTCTCACCACTGCTGTTTGACATAGTACTGGAACTGTTAGCCATTGCGATTAGATAAGAAGAAGAAATAAAAGGCATCAAAAGCGGAAAAGAAGAAGTAAAACAGTCCTTATTCGCAGATGACATGATATTGTACATAGAAAACCCTAAAGATTCCATCAAAAAACTATTAGACTTAATAAATGAGTTAGGCAATGTAGCAGGATACAAAATTAAGTCCAAGAAATCTATGGCATTTCTATATACCAATAGTGAACTTACAGAAAGAGAGACTAAAAAAGCAATCCCATTTACCACCCACCAAAAAAATTAAGATACCTAGGAATAAACTTTACTAAATACAAGTAGAGGTAAAAGACCTCTACTCAGAAAACTATAGGACATTGGGAAAAAAAGATAGAGGAAGACATAAACAGATGGAAGAACATATCATGTTCATGGATTGGTAGAATCAACATTATTAAAATGTACATACTACCCAAAGCAATCTATAAATTCAAAGCACTTCCCATTAAAATACCAACAGCATATATCACAGACCTAGAACAAACTCTCCAAAAATTCATCTGGAATAAAAAAAGACCCCAAATAGCTGCAGCAATCCTGAGAAAGAACAAAGTAGGTGGGATCTCAATACCAGATATCAAGATGTATTGCAAAGCCACTGTTCTCAAAATTGCCTGATATTGGCACAAGAACAGACATATAGATGAATGGAATAGAATGGAGAGGCCAGAAATCAGCCCGAACCAATATGCTCAATTAATATTTGACAAAGGAGGCAAGAACATACAATGGAGTCAAGACAGTCTCTTCAATAAATGGTGTTGGGAAAATTGGACAGATACATACAAAAAAATGAAACTAGACCACCAACTTACACCATACACAAAAATAAACTCAAAATGGATAAAGGACTTAAATGTAAGATTGGAAACCATAAAAATACTAGAGGAATCCAAAGGCAACAAAATCTCAGACATATGCCGAAGCAATTTCTTCACCGATACAGCTCCTAGGGCATTGGAAACTAAAGAGAAAATAAACAAATGGGACTACATCAAAATAAGAAGGTTCTGCACAGCAAAAGAAACCATCAACAAAACAACAAGAAAGCCCACTGCATGGGAGAACATATTTGCCAATGTTATCACTGATAAGGGTTTAATCTCCAAAATTCATAGGGAACTCATACAACTTAACAAAAGGAAGATAAACAATCCAATCTAAAAATGGGCAAAGGACCTAAATAGACACTTTTTAAAAGAGGACATTCAGAAAGCCAAGGGACATATGAAAACATGCTCAAAGTCACTAATCATCCGAGAGATGCAAATCAAAACAACAATGAGGTACCATCTCATACCTGTCAGAATGGCTATCATCAACAAATCAACAAATGAAAACTGCTGGTGAGGATGCAGAGAAAAAGGAACCCTCCTTCACTGTTAGTGGGAATGCAGACTGGTGCAGCCTTTGTGGAAAACCATATGGCGTTTCCTCAAAAATTTAAAAATGGAACTGCCATTTGATCCAGTATTACCACTTTTAGGAATCTATCCCAAGAAAACAGAAACACAAATCAGAAAGGATATATGCACCCCTACATTCATAGCAGCACAATTTACAATAGCTAAGATTTGGAAACAGCCTAAGTGCCCATCAACAGATGAGTGGATTAGAAAACTGTGGTACATCTATATAATGGAATACTACACTGCTATAAAAAATAAGGAATTCTTACCATTTGCAGCAGCATGGATGGAACTGGAGAGCATTATGCTAAGTGGAATAAGCCAGGCAGTGAAAGAAAAACACCACATGATCTCACACATTTATGGATAACAAAAAACATTATAACCTGATGAACAAAAAGATAGATACAGAGGCAGAGAAGCATTAATCAGACTGTCAAATTACAGTGGGAAGGCTGGGGAGTGTTCCGGCGGGGAGGTAAGAGTTCAACAGAAGGACTTGTATGCATTCATATAAGCATAACCAGTGGACACAAAACACTGGAGGGCTGGGGTGAGGGCATGTGCAGGGGGGTAGGGGAGGCCGGGAGAAGGTCAATGGGGAAAAAAAGGAGACATATATACTACTATCTGGAATACTTTAAACAATAAATTAAAATTTAAAAATAAAGACAATAACAAGTTATGGGCTACTTAGCATTTATCTATATATATAAAAGCCTAAGCAACTGTTACAACTGGTTGACTGGTCGCTATGACCTGCACTGACCACCAGGGGACAGATGCTCAATGCAGGAGCTGCCTCCTCATGGTCAGTGCCCTTCCACAGCCAACTTCCTGTGGCCGGCCAATCTCCCATGGTCCGTATCCCTTGCCAGCAGGCCCCAATGGCCCCGATCGGCCACAATTGCAGGCCAGGCTGAGGGACCCCACCTGTGCATGAATTCGTGCACCAGGCCTCTACTATTAAATAAGAAAAATAAGGTAACATATACAAAAGCTCTGTGCAAACTAATCCTATATAATAAAAGGCTAATATGCAAATAGACTAAATGGCAGAACAACCGAACAACCAGTCGCTATGATGTACACCGACCACCAGGTGGCATGAGTGAAACATGGCGGGCGTCCGCCACAGCAGGATGGTGAAGCAGGTTAGTGGGGGGCGCCAGACCTAGGTTGGGCACCAGTCGCTGTCATTGGGGCGAGCCTCAGGTGGTTAACTGAAAATTCTTTGCTCTTGCACGCCGCAATCCCACCAGCGGGCACTTGCACTTGCTGCCAGTGCCAGAGCCGCTGCTCACACCCACTGCCAGAGCCTGGCGCCAGCCCCAATCACCCCTGAGGGTTTCTCCACCTCCCCCTGCTCCTGAGTGGCGACTGGGGCAGCAGCCGCCACTCACCACCACTTACGGTGCCGGCCCTGCTTGCAACCACTGCTGGCGCTGGCCCCAATTGCTCCGCACCATCAGCAGGTGCGAGTGGGACCGGTGCTGTTGGTGGGAGCAGTGGCATTGAGAATGGGGCCGCCGGCAGACAGGATCAGGGGCTGCTGTGGAGGGGCTGGGATTGGGGGCTCAGAGGATGGGCCAAGAACTGCCCCTGTGCTCACCACAGCCTTACGACCCACAGTTCCTTTTAAGGTGCACAAATTTGTGCACTGGGCCCCTAGTCTCTCTACATTATAAGAAGCCAGGGGTCATCGCGATCTAAATGACCAGACAGATGACTGGTCACCAGGAAGTGCATGGAGCACCTCTTGGTGCTCCCCTGTGGTCCACAGGCTCCTATTACAGCAAGGCTGGTGGCCAGCGGGTGGGCGGGGCAGCAGGGCGAGGCGGGCATGGTTGTGGATCAGGCCTGGAGAGAGGCCCAGAGAGCGAGGCAGGGCCTGATCCACAGCTGCTGCAGAGGCTGCAGATTAGGCTCCGAGAGAGGCCTGGAGAGAGAGGCAGGGCCTGATCCACAGCTGCCATGGAGGCTGAGGATCAGGCTTGGAGAGAGGCCCAGAGATAGGCCTGGAGACACTGACTGGCATAGAAACCGACCAATCAGAACCTAATCTGGGTGAACTGTGAAGGCAGAACCTAAGGTGGGGGCTGAGGAGGGTTTTTAAGGGCAACAGCTGTTTGGTGTAAGGTGTAAGAAAGCAGTTCACCAGGAACCAGGCCTCTATCCTATATAGTAAAAGGGTAATTTGCCTCCCAGCACCAGGATCAGCGGAGCCGCTAGGCCTCCTGGCACTGGGATCAGCGTGACAGGGGGCAGTGCCCAAACCCCCTGATCACCCTGCGGCTCTGTGTGTGACAGGGGGCGGGGCCACAACCTCCCTATCCACCCTGCTCTGTTCGTGACAGGGGAAGGCACCCCAACCCCCTGATCAGCCCTGCTCTGTGCCTGATAGGGGGGAGCTCCCCAACCCCCTGATTGCCCTGCGGCTCTGTGTGTGACAGGGTGTGGTGCCCCAACCCCCTGATCGGCCCTGCTCTGTGTGTGACAGGGTAGAGCCATAACCTCCCCATCGGCCCTGCCCTGAGTGTGACAGTGGCGGCGCCCCAACCCCCTGATCGGCCCTGCTCTGTGGGTGATAGAGGGCAGCGCCCCAACTTCCCCCCCAAGGGCCCTGCTCTGTGTGTGATAGGGTAGAGCCATAACCTCCCCATTGGCCCTGCCCTAGGTGTGAAGGGTGCGGCGCCCCAACCCCCTGATCTGCCCTGCTCTGTGTGTGACAGGGTGCGGTGCCCCAACTCCCCTATCAGCCCTACCCTGAGTGTGAATGAGGGTGGCATCACAACCTCCCGATCCGCCCTGCTCTGTGCATGACAGGGGGCGGCACCCCAACCCCCTGATGGGCCCTGCTCTGTGCGTGACGGGGGGAGCTCCCCAACTCCCTGATTGACCCTGCTCTGTGCGTGACAGGGTACGGAGCCCCAACCCCCCTGATGGGCACTGCTCTGTGAGTGACAGAGGGCAGCACCCCAACCCCCTGATTGGCCCATCTCTGTGCGTGACAGGGGGTGGCGCCCCTATCAGCCCTGCTCTGAGCCCGACCAGGGGCTGCACCTAGGGATTGGGCCTGCCCTCTGCCACCCGGGAGCAGGCCTAAGCCAGCAGGTCGTTATCTCCCAAGGGGTCCCAGACTGTGAGAGGGCACAGGCCGGGCTGAGGGGCCTCCCCTGCCCCCCCAAGTGCAGAAATTTTTGTGCACTGGGCCTCTAATATATATATAAAAGCCTAACCAACCAAACAAGTGGCCAATCACTATGACACACACTAACCAGGAGGGGGCAGACACTCAATGAACAAGCTGCTGCCTGGTTTTCAGTGCACTCCCACAGCTGGAGCACTGCTCAGCGAGCCTACCAAGCAGTGGTGGCAGCAGGCGCAGTGGGGCCAGGAAACTGGAGCTGCGCTGCACCTGGCCTGGGTTCAGGCTCCTCCCCAGCCACCTGCTGTTTCGTGCACTACTACATCCCTTGGGGGATGTCGGAATGCTGGTTTTGGCCCGGTCCCCGCAGGCCTGGTTGGGCCAAAACTGGCAGTCCAACATCCCCCATGGTGCTCTGGATTGCGAGATGGCACAGGCCGGGCTGAGGGACCCTACCGGTGCACGAATCTGTGCACTGGGCCTCTAGTAGTCTATAACAGCTTTGGGTTTGCCCTGGCTAGCTTGTTTCAGTGGTTGGGCATAGGCCTGCACACTAAAGGGCTTCAGGTTTTCCAAGAGCATGTACCTGGGCTGTAGGTTCAATTCCCCAGCTCATGTTCGGGAGCATGCTTGGGAGTCAATCTCTCTCTTTCTCTCCCACCCCCATCCCTCCACCACTTGCCTTCCACTTTCTCTGGAAATCAATGTAGGGAAAAGTTCCAGCCAAGGTAAGAACAGTTTTTATTTTAGTGTTTGCTACTGCTGCCTTTTGAAGTTTTAGTAAATTCAAAAACTAATAGAAAACATCAGAACGCAGCTTTATTGGTTCTAAAAGCTATTAATGAAGATAAGGGGGGAGCAAGAGGAAGCCAAATATCTAACCATTATTGAAAATATAAATTATAGAATGTTCGTAGAATGGAGTAGCATGCTAACATTAAAAATGATTTTGTATCCTGGTGGGCATGGCTCAGTGGTTGAGCATAGACCTACTAGTATAAACTAGTAGGTCTCCTGATCATGGTTGAATACCCCATCAGGGCACATGCCTAGGTTGCAGGCTTGATCCCTAGTGTGGGGTGTGCAGGAGGCAGCCGATTCACAATTCTCTCTCATCAACAAATTAACAAACAACAAGTGCTGGCGAGGATATGGAGAAAAAGGAACACTCGTGCACTGCTGGTGGGAATGCAGACTGGTGCAGCCACTGTGCAGAACAGTATGGAGTTGCCTCAAAAAACTAAAAATGGAACTCCCATTTAACCCAGTGATCCCACTTCTAGGAATATATCCCAAGAAACGAGAAACTGCAATTAGAAAGGATATATGCACCCCTATATTCATAGCAGCACAATTCACCATAGCTAAGATTTGGAAACAGCCTAAGTGCCTATCAGTAAATGAGTGTATTAAAAAAGTGTGGTACATCTACACAATGGAATACTACACTGTGGTAAAAAAAAAAAAAGAAGGTCTTACCATTTGCAACAGCATGGATGGAACTGAAGAACATTATGCTAAGTGAAATAAGCCAGTCAGAGAAAGATAAATATCACATAATCTCACTCATTTATGGAATATAATGAACAACATAAACTGATGAACAAAAACAGATCCAGAGACATAGAAGCATCGATCAGACCATCAAACCTCAGAGGGAAGGTAGGGGGTGGTGGGGGTAAAGGGGAGAGATCAACCAAAGGACTTATATGCACCCATATAGGCCTAACTAATGAACACAGACAACAGGGGGGTGAGGGCATGAGTGTTGGGGGGGGGGAGGTAATGTGGGGATAAGGACACATGTAATACCTTAATCAATAAAGAAATTTAAGAAGAAGACCCTTTAGGGAGAACCAAGATGGCGGCATAGGTTAACGCCGGAGTTTGCTGCTTTGAACAACTACTTCAAAAGTGAAACCAAAAAACAGAAGGGACATCACCCAGAACCACAGGAACGCTGGCTGAGTGGAAGTCCTACAACCAGGAGGAAAGAGAAACGCACACGGACACTCAGAGGAGGCGCAGTGGTGAAGTCAAATTCTGAGGTGCGGAGTGCGCAGAGCGGGCTGGCGGCGGAGGGCGCGGTTGGCGTTTTCAATCGGGAGGGAGTCGCAGACTCTGAGCTCCAGATCCGGGCGAGTCTTTAGGAATTCAGACTCAAACGGGAGAAGCGGGACTGTCTGGCTTCGGTCAGAGCGAGTGCAGCTTTCTCTCCGAGCTTTGCAGTGGGTGTTGGGACTCAGAGAGGCAGAGCCCCTGGGGACAGGACTGAGAGCCGCCATAACTGCTCTCTCCAGCCCACCCTGTTGATCTTGTGCGACCCGCCCCGCCCAAGCCCTGCACAGAGGCATTTGCCGGATAGCCTCAGGCAAAGGCTAGATTAGCACCTCCCTAGAGGACAGAAGTTCTCTCACTGCTGACACAGCTGATTCTCATAGCCACTTGGCCTGGAGGTCAAACCCTCCCTGGAATTAGCTACAACAATCAAGATTTATCTATAAGACTGCGAACAAAGACCACTAGGGGGTGCACCAAGGAAGCATAACAAAATGCGGAGACAAAGAAACAGGACAAAATTGTCAATGGAAGAAATAGAGTTCAGAACCACACTTTTAAGGTCTCTCAAGAACTGTTTAGAAGCTGCCGATAAACTTAATGAGATCTACACGAAAACTAATAAGACCCTCGATCTTATATTGGGGAACCAACTAGAAATTAAGCATACACGGACTGAAATAACGAATATTATACAGACGCCCGACAGCAGACCAGAGGAGCGCAAGAATCAAGTCAATGATTTGAAATGCGAGGAAGCAAAAAACATCCAACCGGAAAAGCAAAATGAAAAAAGAATCCAAAAATGCGAGGATAGTGTAAGGAGCCTCTGGGACAGCTTCAAGTGTACCAACATCAGAATTATAGGGGTGCCAGAAGATGAGATAGAGCAAGATATTGAAAACCTATTTGAAGAAATAATGACAGAAAACTTCCCCCACCTGGTGAAAGAAATGGACTTACAGGTCCAAGAAGCGCGGAGAGCCCCAAACAAAAGGAATCCAAAGAGGACCACACCAAGACACATCATAATTAAAATGCCAAGAGCAAAAGATAAAGAGAGAATCTTAAAAACAGCAAGAGAAAGAAACTCAGTTACCTACAAGGGAATACCCATACGACTGTCAGCTGATTTCTCAACAGAAACTTTGCAGGCCAGAAGGGAGTGGCAAGAAATATTCAAAGTGATGAATACCAAGAACCTACAACCAAGATTACTTTATCCAGCAAAGCTATCATTCAGAGTTGAAGGTCAGATAAAGAGCTTCACAGATAAGGAAAAGCTAAAGGAGTTCATCACCACCAAACCAGGATTATATGAAATGCTGAAAGGTATCCTTTAAGAAGAGGAAGAGGAAGAGGAAGAAAAAGGTAAAGATACAAATTATGAACAACAAATATGCATCTATCAACAAGTGAATCTAAGAATCAAGTGAATAAATAATCTGATGAACAGAATGAACTGTTGATTATAATAGAATCAGGGACATAGAAAGGGAATGGACTGACTATTCTTGGGGGGGAAAGGGGTGTGGGAGATGTGGGAAGAGACTGGACAAAAATCGTGCACCTATGGATGAGGACAGTGGGTGGGGAGTGAGGGCGGAGGGTGGGGCGGGAACTGGGAGGAGGGGAGTTATGGGGGGGGGGAAAAAAGAAGAACAAATGTAATAATCTGAACAATAAAGATTTAATTAAAAAAAAATAAAGAAATTTAAAATAATAATAATAATTCTCTCTCATCATTGATGTTTCTATCTCTCCCTCTCTTTTCCTCTCTGAAATCAATAAAAAAAATTTTTTTAAATGATTTTGTAGAAGTCCAGTTAATGGTAAATAAGTATTTCATGGTATGCTTTAAATGGAAAACAAACAAAAAACAACACCGTTATAAATGTAGGTATAATGTGATTCAAACTTGTCTTTTAAAAAACCCTGTGTATAGTTTTGCTAACCTGTACCTTCTTAATTTGTAAAAGAAATGTATAATATATTTGTAATAAAAAAAATGTAAAGAATGAAAAAAGTCTCAGCTTCCTTACCTTTAATGAGAACATGGTAAGAACAGTTCCTGACGCAGTGCTTTATAACTGTTAGCTATTGATATAAATGTAAGCACTGCGGCTGTAGAGGGGCGTTCGGATTTTAAACACCTTTTTGTCTCCCACAGAGCCTAGCAACTTGCCCCCCAGCCTGCTACATATTTGATAGTATTTGCGATCAGAAGAATCCGCTAACCCCCATGCCGCAGCTCGCACCCCAGGGCTCCTTGGAGCAGGGGACCAACACAGCCCAGAACCCAAAGCTCGGGACGCTGACGCGTCGGACCTCCTTCGCGAGCGGACGCGGGACCGGAAGTGGCGAGGGCGGGGTCCGCGCTGAAGGGAAGGTGGCGGCCCCGCGAAGATGCTGCTGGACCTGTCCGAGGAGCACAAGGAGCACCTGGCCTTTCTGCCGCGAGTGAACAGCTCGGGTCCGGGGCGCGGCAGCGGGGGGTGGCGTTGTGGGGTCCGGGAGGGAAGCCGCGGGAGCGCCCGGTGCTCACGGTCTCCTGGCTTCCGTTGCAGTCGTCGCCGAGTTTGGGCGGATTGCGGTGGAGTTCCTGAGGCGAGGAGCGAACCCCAAGATCTACGAGGGCGCCGCCAGTAAGAAGGGAGGGGCGCGGCGCCGCAGGCTGTGCTAGCCGTTGTCTGTAGCCCTGAGAAAGGGGTCGTTGCGTCTCCGAGGGTCTAGTGCCCTTGTGGTAGAGTAACGCCCGGAGGGCCCTTCAGTCCGGGCGCAGGGCCTGCCGGTTTCCTAAGAAGCCGTGAGGTTTTTAGAGCTTCTATCAGTCGGCTTCCTCGTGAGTAAAATAGACATACTACCGCCTGCGAGACATACCATAAGGCTTTCGCTCACCGAAGTGTGTGGACTAGCCCGGTGAGCCGCATCACGCCAGTGTTTGGTTATTATTGTTCACACATCTTCTTTTGGTGAAGCGTTGTTTTTTCCCGCGGCAGGAGGGCAGGTTCTCAGATTAAGTGGTTGCCGCAGGTCTGGCCTCGGGCGGCTGCATTGGAAGGGTACAGCCGGCACTCCTGAAGGCATGGGGCTGGGAGCGTGACGGAGCAGGACGCTGTTACCACCTCGTTATTTTTAATTGTTTGAAGAAAAATGGAATAATGGACAATATTTAGTCTTAAATAAGAGTTTGAGTAAAAGGATAAAAACCACACTAATTTATTTGCTCATTTTTCCTTTTTTCTCAGGAAAACTCAATGTGAGTAGTGACACTGTCCAGCATGGCGTGGAAGGATTAATATACCTGCTCACTGAAAGCTCAAAGCTCATGGTAAGGGCTTCTGTGGACTATCTTGCATTTCCCAAACCTTAGGAAAGTCATGCATACTCAACATCAGGGGTCCTCAAACTTTTTAAACAGGGGGCCAGTTCACTGTCCCTCAGACCGCTGGAGGGCCGGACTATAGTTTAAAAAAAAAAACTATGAACAAATTCCTGTGCACACTGCACACATCTTATTTTGAAGTAAAAAACCAAAACGGGAACAAATACGATATTTGTATTTGCATGTGGCCCGAGGGCCATAGTTTGAAGACCCCTGCTCTACATCATAGTTCTGGCAATACCTGCTTATTTCAGTAATGTTATTCATGGCTTATGATTGATTTGGTGAAGCCAGGCCTAAACAATCTATACTGCGGCTGCGAGGGCCCAGGGCAGGCCAAGGAGGCTGGAGAGGTGGCAGCAGCAGAGGGGTGATGGGGGCGTGCCTTCCCCTGATCAGCCCAGTTGCCTCCCATAGGGGAGGCCAGAGGCAGCAGCAGTGGTAGGGTGATGGGGTGCACCTTCCTCTGATTAGCATGGTCACCTCCCACAGAGGGAGGCCAGACTGTGGCCCTAGACCGTCAGTAGAACATCCCCTGAGAGCTCCCGGACTGTGAAGGGGGACAGGCCAGGCTGAGGGCCCTCCCCCAGGACCCGGGTGCCTGCAGCAGGCCAGAGGAGAGAAGCCTGGGTCCTGGGTGTGGGGGCCGAGGCAGAGGCAATTAGGGGTGATCAGATATGCAGAGGAGCAGTTAGGGGTGATCAGGCTGGCAGGGGAGCAGTTAGGGGCGATCAGGAGTCCTGGGTGCCTGCAGCTGGCCTGGGTGAAGCCACCCCGGTCCCGGGTACCTGCTGCTGGACAGAGGGAGGGAAGCCCGGGTCCCAGGTGCCTGTGGCTGGCCGGAGGAGGAAAGCCTGGGTCCCGGGTGCAGGGGCTGAGGCAGAGGCAGTTAGGGGTGATCAGGTAGGCAGGCAGGTGAGTGCTTAGGAACCAGCAGTCCCAGATTGCGAGAGGGATGTCCAACTGCCGGTTTAGGCCCAAACCTGCAGGATTTGGGCCTAAACCGGCAGTCGGACATCCCCCAAGGGTCCCGGATTGGAGAGGGTGCAGGCCGGGCTGAGGGAGCCACCCCCTCCCCCCACCCCCCTCCCCTGTGCACGAATTTCGTGCACTGGGCCTCTAGTGTATAACAATCTGCTGTCATGAATACCTTCATCCTATACTAATAAAAGAGAAAAATGGTAATTGGCGTACAACCGATACCTTTTTCATTGGCTAATCAGCAAGATATGCAAATTAACTGTCAGCCAAGATGGCGGCTGGCAGCCAGGCAGCTGAGAATAGGAGGCTTGGTTGCCCCAGCGATGGAGAAAGTCAAGGATCCCCGCAGCTGCAGGGCTCTGAGCTCCTGAAGCAACAACTCCAAAAGATACAATGTTTTAATTATAGAAGCTAAAAGATGGCGGTTAATTTGCATACTCAGGCTCCAAGCAGAGTGAAGCCAAACAGCCCTGAAGCAGCAGGGCAGAGAGGCCTCAGGGCCTGGGATCAGCAGAGTCGAGAGGCCTCCCAGCCCGAGATCAGCGGATCTGAGAGGCCTCCCGGCCCCAGTAATCAGCGGAGCCGAGAGGCCTCCCAGCCCCGGTGATCAGCGGAGTCGGAGGCCCCGAGATCAGCGGAGCCGAGAGGCCTCCCAGCCCCGGTGATCAGCGGAGTCGGAGGCCCCGCGATCAGCGGAGCCCAGAGGCCTCCCGGCCCCAGCGATCAGCGGAGCCGAGAGGCCTCCCGGCCCCGGCGATCAGCGGAGCCGAGAGGCCTCCCGGCCCCGGCGATCAGCGGAGCCGAGAGGCCTCCCGGCCCCGGTGATCAGCGGAGCCGAGAGGCCTCCCGGCCCGGTGATCAGCGGAGACGGAGGCCCTGCGATCAGCGGAGCAGAGAGGCCTCCCGGCCCCGAGATCAGCAGAGCCGAGAGGCCTCCCAGCCCCGGTGATCAGCGGATCCGAGAGGCCTCCCAGCCCCGGTGATCAGCGGATCCGAGAGGCCTCCCGGCCCCGGTGATCAGCGGAGCAGAGAGGCCTCCCGGCCCCGAGATCAGCGGAGCAGAGAGGCCTCCCGGCCCCGAGATCAGCGGAGCAGAGAGGCCTCCCGGCCCCGAGATCAGCGGAGCCGAGAGGCCTCCCAGCCCCGGTGATCAGCGGAGTCGGAGGCCCCGCGATCAGCGGAACCGAGAGGCTTCCCGGCCCCGGTGATCAGCGGAGCCAAGAGGCCTCCCGGCCCCGGTGATCAGCGGATCCGAGAGGCCTCCCGGCCCCGGTGATCAGCGGAGCCGAGAGGCCTCCCGGCCCGGTGATCAGCTGAGACGGAGGCCCCGCGATCAGCGGAGCACAGAGGCCTCCCGGCCCCGGTGATCAGCGGATCCGAGAGGCCTCCCGGCCCCGGTGATCAGCGGAGCCGAGAGGCCTCCCGGCCCCAGTGATCAGCGGAGCCGAGAGGCCTCCCGGCCCGGTGATCAGCAGAGACGGAGGCCCCGCGATCAGCGGAGCAGAGAGGCCTCCCGGCCCCGAGATCAGCGGAGCAGAGAGGCCTCCCGGCCCCGAGATCAGCGGAGCCGAGAGGCCTCCCGGCCCCGGTGATCAGCGGAGCCGAGAGGCCTCCCAGCCCCGGTGATCAGCGGAGTCGAAGGCCCCGCGATCAGCGGAACCGAGAGGCCTCCCGGCCCCAGTGATCAGCGGAGCCGAGAGGCCTCCCGGCCCCGGTGATCAGCGGATCCGAGAGGCCTCCCGGCCCAGGTGATCAGCGGATCCGAGAGGCCTCCCGGCCCCGGTGATCAGCGGATCCGAGAGGCCTCCCGGCCCCGGCGATCAGCGGAGCCGAGAGGCCTCCCGGCCCCGGTGATCAGCGGAGCCGAGAGGCCTCCCGGCCCGGTGATCAGCGGAGACGGAGGCCCTGCGATCAGCGGAGCAGAGAGGCCTCCCGGCCCCGAGATCAGCAGAGCCGAGAGGCCTCCCAGCCCCGGTGATCAGCGGATCCGAGAGGCCTCCCGGCCCCGGTGATCAGCGGAGCAGAGAGGCCTCCCGGCCCCGAGATCAGCGGAGCAGAGAGGCCTCCCGGCCCCGGTGATCAGCGGATCCGAGAGGCCTCCCGGCCCCGGTGATCAGCGGAGCAGAGAGGCCTCCCGGCCCCGAGATCAGCGGAGCAGAGAGGCCTCCCGGCCCCGAGATCAGCGGAGCAGAGAGGCCTCCCGGCCCCGAGATCAGCGGAGCAGAGAGGCCTCCCGGCCCCGGTGATCAGCGGAGCCGAGAGGCCTCCCAGCCCCGGTGATCAGCGGAGCCGAGAGGCCTCCCGGCCCGGTGATCAGCTGAGACGGAGGCCCCGCGATCAGCGGAGCACAGAGGCCTCCCGGCCCCAGTGATCAGCGGAGCCGAGAGGCCTCCCAGCCCCGGTGATCAGCGGAGTCGGAGGCCCCGCGATCAGCGGAACCGAGAGGCCTCCCGGCCCCAGTGATCAGCGGAGCCGAGAGGCCTCCCGGCCCCGGTAATCAGCGGATCCGAGAGGCCTCCCGGCCCCGGTGATCAGCGGAGCCGAGAGGCCTCCCGGCCCGGTGATCAGCTGAGACGGAGGCCCCGCGATCAGCGGAGCACAGAGGCCTCCCGGCCCCAGTGATCAGCGGAGCCGAGAGGCCTCCCAGCCCCGGTGATCAGCGGAGTCGGAGGCCCCGCGATTAGCGGATCCGAGAGGCCTCCCGGCCCCAGTGATCAGCGGAGCCGAGAGGCCTCCCGGCCCCGGTGATCAGCGGATCCGAGAGGCCTCCCGGCCCAGGTGATCAGCGGATCCGAGAGGCCTCCCGGCCCCGGTGATCAGCGGAGCCGAGAGGCCTCCCGGCCCCAGTGATCAGCGGAGCCGAGAGGCCTCCCGGCCCGGTGATCAGCAGAGACGGAGGCCCCGCGATCAGCGGAGCAGAGAGGCCTCCCGGCCCCAAGATCAGCGGAGCAGAGAGGCCTCCCGGCCCCGAGATCAGCGGAGCAGAGAGGCCTCCCGGCCCCGAGATCAGCGGAGCCGAGAGGCCTCCCGGCCCCGGTGATCAGCGGAGTCCAGAGGCCTCCCGGCCTGGTGATCAGCGGAGTCCAGAGGCCCCGCGATCAGCGGAGCCGAGAGGCCTCCCGGCCCCAGTGATCAGCGGAGCCGAGAGGCCTCCCAGCCCCGGTGATCAGCGGAGCTGAGAGGCCTCCCGGCCCCAGTGATCAGCGGAGTCCAGAGGCCTCCCGGCCCCTTGATCAGCGGAGACGGAGGCCCCGCGATCAGCGGAGCAGAGTGGCCTCCCGCCCCGGTGATCAGCCGAGCCGAGAGGCCTCCGGCCCCACGTTCAGGTGAGCCAAGAGGCCTCCCGGCCGTTGATCAGCGCATCCAGAGGCCTCCCGGCCCCGTGATCAGCGGAGCAGAGAGGCCTCCCGCCCTGGTGATCAGCGGAGCCGAGAGGCCTCCGGCCCCGCGTTCAGGGGAGCCAAGAGGCCTCCCGGCCGGTGATCAGCGGAGCCGAGAGGCCTCCGGGCCAGGGATCAGGGGAGCCGAGAGGCGTCCTGGCCCTGGGATCAGTGGAGCAGCGAGGCTTCCCAGCACCGGGATCAGTGTGACAGGGTGCGGAGCCCCAACCCTCTGATCGGCCCTGCTCTGTGCATGACAGGAGTGGCGCTGCAACCTCCCTATGGACCCTGCCTTGAGTGTGACAGGGGGTGGTGCCCCAACCCCCCAATCGGCCCTACCCTGAGCATGACTGAGGGTGGCATCGCAACCTCCCAATCCGCCCTGCTCTGTGCATGACAGGAGGCGGGGCCCCAACTCCCCAATGGGCCCTGCTCTGAGCCCGACCAGGGGTTACACCTAGGATTAGGCCTGCCCTCTGCCACCCGGGAGCAGGCCTAAACCAGCAGGTCCTTATCTCCTGATGGGTCCCAGACTGTGAGAGGGCACAGGCCAGGCTGAGGGACCTCCTCTCCCAACCCCAAGTGCACAAATTTTTGTGCACCGGGCCTCTAGTCTATAATAATAATAAGGTAATATGCTAATTAGACCGGACGTCCTTCAGGACAAAGCCGGGTCCCCGGTGCCCTCCAGCTGCTGGAGGGAAGCCTGCCAGAGGGAAGCCAGTGCTGGCAGCCGGTGGAAGGAAGGCCTACTCTTGCATGAATTTTGTGCATGGGCCTTCTAGTGTTAGTGTAAATTAAAATTGCCATTAATTCTGCATGTTACTGAACCATATACCATAGTATGTATCCTAAGAGAAGGGAGAATATAGTGATTTACTTTTTTGCATATTAGCAGCATCTGGCGTGATACAGAACAGGAGAGAAAACGGGGCATTTTAATAATTCTTTATTTTTATATTTTAATAAAGTATTTTTATGTCTCAGAAACTCAGATTTTAAAATAGTGAGCAAGGGTTGCCTTTAATTAAGGAGTGTTGTTTCTTTTACCAGACAGAATTTGGGGATTTATCAAAAGAATTCAGGGATTTCATGTTCTTTTGTGTAGTAGTATATCAACTGTTTTAGCATTTTCTAGACAAAGATAAATTTTGATGTTCTGTTAAACTCAATCACTTTAGATTTCCGAACTGGATTTCCAAGACTCTGTTTTTGTTCTGGGATTCTCAGAAGAATTGAACAAATTGTTGCTTCAGCTTTATCTGGATAACAGAAAGGAGATCAGAACTATTCTGAGTGAACTGGCACCAGACCTCCCCAGTTACCACAGCCTTGAATGGCGACTAGATGTACAGGTATGGCTTTTTATTGTTATTAATCTGAATTAGATACAAGATTAATTTTAGGTTTATGTCCTCAGGCCTATTCTTTACCACCTTAACCAAACTCTGGTTTGAAACTTGAGAGATTTTGTTTGTTTGTATGTCTTTTAGGTAACATTTTTTTAAAATTTATCTTTATTGTTGAAAATATTACAGGTGTCCCCTTGTTTCCCCTCATTGGCCCCCTGCCCCCCATTTTAACCCCTCCCCAGGCCTTTTAACCAAAGAACTTACATGCATATATGCATAACCCATAGACATAGACAATAGTGTGGTGAAGGCCTGAAACTAGTTTTTTAATGTTCATTTTTCAGGCCATTTCACAAATAGTTCATTTTCTTATATTTTTAATGTGTCACATCAGTTTAATTTGCAAAGTTTGTAAGAAATAGGTTATTTTGGAAAAGGAGATGGTTATGCAGATTTTCTTCAGTGATGCTTAGATTTTTTAAAACCTTTTTGTTTAAATAAATACACACATAGAAAAGTGCACAGGTCAGTGAATGTACAGTTCAATGAGTTATCTCATGGTGAAAATACCCATGAAACCAACACTTACCCATGACCAGCATCCCAAAAGTGTCTTCCTCATCTCCTGCCAACTACTTCCCCTTTTTTCTTTTCCTGATTTCTAATACATAGATTACTTTTGCTGCTCTTTAACTTTATGTATATGGAATGATTCAGCAGTGCTCTTTTGTGCCTGGCTCTGGCTTCTGTACATATTATATTTGTGAGATTCATTTGTTTTTAAAGCCATATAGATAACCAAAAGGTAGTTGTCAGACTATTGCATGTAACCCTTCTTCAAACAGTGACAGATTAAGAGATGTTTATTGATTGTCATCCATTTGCTTTGCTAAATGCTTTGGGAAACAAAGTGTAAGATGCTTTCTCAGCTGGAAAAGATATTGTCATTTAGGAATATTAGATGTTCTCGAAATACCCTGTAATTAAAAATAGTTATGGCCCTAGCCGGTTTGGCTCACTGGATAGAGCGTTGGCCTGGGGACTCCAGGGTCCCAGGATCGATTCCAGTCAAGGGCATGTACCTTGGTTGCAGGCACATCCCCAGTAGGGGGTGTGCCGGAGGCAGCTGATGGATGCTTCTCTCTCATCGATGTTTCTAATTCTCTATCCCTCTCCCTTCCTCTCTGTAAAAAAATCAGTAAAATATATATTTTAAAAAAAATAGTTTTGAAATACTAGAGGCCCGATGCTTAGATTCATGCACTGGTGGGTTCCCTTGGCTTGGCCTGTGGGGATCGGGCCGAAACTGGCTCTCCAACATCCCCTGAGGGGTCCCAGATTGCGAGAGGGTGCAGGCCAGGCCGAGGTACCCCACTGGTGCATGATCGGGACTGGCGAGGGACCGGGGGAGGGGTCCAGGACATGTCCAGCCCATCTCTCCCAGTCCCAATTGGCCGTACCCCAGCAGCAAGCTAACCAACCAATTGGAGTGTCTGCCCCCTGGTGGTTAGTGTGCATCATAGTGACTGGTCGAACAGTTGGACACTTAGCATATTAGGCTTTTTTATTATATAGGACTAGGGGCTCAGTGCACGAATTCATGTACCTTAAGAGGAACTGTGGGCCACGAGGCTGTGGTGGGCACAGGAGCAGGTATTGGCCCATCCTCCGCGCCCCCGCCCGGCCCCTCTCACCGTGGCCCCCAGTCCCCTGTCTGCCAGCAGCCCCGCTCCCGCTGCCCCTACACACTGACAGCACTGGCCCCACTCGTACCAGCTGACGGCACAGGGTGAGTGGGGCTGGTGCCAGCAGTGGGTGTGAGCGGCGGCTGCTGCCCTCAGGAGCAGGGGGAAGTGAAGAAGCCCTCAGGGGCGATAGGGGCCTGCAGCCGTCGCTCGCACCCGCTGACAGCGCCAAGTGATCGGGGCCAGCACCATGCGCTGGCAGCAGGTGTGAGCGCCCAGCGGGACTGCAGCGTGCAGGAACAAAGTATTTTCAGTAATGACCAGAGGCTTGCCTCGATGACAGCGACTGGTGCCCTACCTAGGTCTGGAACCCCCACTCACCTGCTCCACCATCCCGCCATGGCCAATGCTCGCCATGTTCCACGCTCTGCCTCCTGCTGCCGACACCCGCCATGTTCCACACATGCCCCCTGGTGGTCAGCGCATGTCATAGTGCCAGTTGTTCGGTTGTTCCACCGTTGGGTCTATTTGCATAGTAGGGTTTTATATATATAGATGGTTTTGGAGGAGGGAAAAGAATAGAATTGTGTAAATCAAGATACACTGAGTGTTTCAAAAAAGCTGTTGTTCAGGTAGTTCGGTGAATGTACATAGGAATGATTCAGAAAAGTCTGAACAAAAGGGGGTGAAATCTCAGAAGGATAAATGAATAAAGAAAACTAGGATAAATATTCTTGACAGAGGAGACAGTGTAACCTGTAAAGGCCCACATGCATATGGGAATGAGCATGTTGAATATATCAGCGGTCGCCAACCTTTCAGACCTCACAGATCACCAGTTGGCAACCACTGGAATATGTGGTTTTTAGCACACTAGCCTAGCCAAACTGAACTGCATATTGGAATGACCTGGGAGCTTTAAAAAATTCTGTGCTCCATTCCCCACCCCACTTCCCTAGAGATTCTGACTTATTGGTATGGGGTTTGGCCAGGGCATCAGTGTTTTCTTAAAATAAGTTTTTATTGATTTAGGGAGAGAGGAAGGGAAAGGGAGAGAAAAAGAGAAGCATCAACATGAAAGAGAAACATCAGTTGGTTGCTCCCGCACATACCCCGACTGGGGATATAACCCGAAACCTGGGCATTTGTCCTAACTGGGAATCAGAATCAAACCAGTGACCTTTCAGTGCATAGCATGATGCTTATCCAACTGAACCATAATGGCCAGGGTTTAGGATTTTTTTAAAAGCTCTCCATTTACTCAGGTCATTCTAATATGCAAAAAAGTTTGTAAACCATTGTACCATGGATTCTTCCTGACTTGAATAGGTGGTCCAAATAGGTTATAGAAATTCTGATAGAGGAGTTTAGCAGTTAAAGGTGTCATCGGTTAATAATGATTTTGTAATCAAAGAAAACAAGATAATTTCAAGAGAAACATCAAAAGTGCTTTATTCAAAGTAATGTCCATTGCTAGCTACACATTTTCCTCATCTTTCAGGTAATTTCTTGTGGATACTGCCCCAATAGAACTTTGCTTGTTTTGAGGCAAACCATTCAAAGACCCAATTTTCCACTTCTTCATATGTTTTGAAGTGTGTGTGATGCCACGTCCCGTGTAGCTTAGGGTTCGGGATCTGGAGAAGGGCCGCGGGCAAATGACAAGACGAGACAAGAAATAATAATTTGGAAATTGTGGGCCAGGCAAAGAATCTCTTTCAAGAAGAAAGACTTAGCTGGTGCCCAGGCCCTGCCAACCTTTTATTCAATTTTGGATACACATATTGCCCTTAGTAAGGCAGGCAATTCTGATAACAGACAGACTATCTTAAAGGTCAATAAATATTAGTAAAGATTTACTTTGAGACTATTTGGTCAGGAAATTGCTTGAGTCACCATTGTCTTGACTAAACAATCAGTGCATAGCTTTGGCCCTTGCCAGAGCTCAAGGTTACCAGCATTCCGGGCTCCTTGTTTACACTTTTCTGATAGGGAAGAAAATGGGTTGCTTCCAACAGAAGTGCTGCTCAGAAAGTGCGTGTGCCATCGATCTGAACAAGTGGTAATCTGAAGGAGCAAGGTCTGGTGAATATAGCGGGTGGGTTAATACTTCCCAGGCAAGATCTTCTTTAACGTGTCTTTAACTGGTTTTGAAGTGTGTGATGGTGCATCATCATGAAGCAAAATTACTTTGCTGTGTCTTCTGGCACGTTCTGGTTGCTTCATGATCAAAGCGTGGTTCAAATTCATTATTTGTTGTTGGTAGCGATCAGTATTAACGGTTTCACCTGGTTTTAGAAGCGCATAATGCACCACACCTTCCTGATCCCACCAAACGCAGAGCATTGTCTTCTTTCCGAAGTGATTTGGCCTTGCAGTCGATGTTGATGGTTGACCTGGATCAACCCATGATTTTGTGCATTTGGGATTCTCAAATCCACTTTTCATCGCCAGTCACAATTTGATACAAAGAAGACTTCCTTTCGTGCCATTGAAGCAACATTTTACTGATGACTTTTTGGTTTTCCATTTGTCTTTTGTTCAGTTGATATGGCACCCATTTTCCTTCCTTTGAAATCTTTCCCATTGCTTGTAAACGATCGGAAATTGTTTGCTGAGCAACATTTAATCTTCAAGTTGTTTTTAAGTTTGACACACATCTTCATCCAATAATGCTTGTAATTGTTGGTCTTCAAACTTTTTCGGTTGTCCTGGACGTTCTTTATTTTTCACATTGAAATCATCACTTTTATAAAGCATTTAAACCAGTATTCACAAGTATCTTGAGACTAGAGGCCCAGTGCACGAGATTCGTGCACTGAGGGGGGGGGTCACCCTCTCCAATCTTAGGACCCCTCGGGGGATGTCCCACAGGGATCAGGCCTAAACCGGCAGTCGGACATCCCTCTCACAATCTGAGACTGCTGGCTCCCAACTGCTCGCCTGCCTGATCACCCCCTAACCACTTCCCTGTCAGCGTTAACGACGCCTGCTTCTCTGCCGGCCGATTGCCCCCAACTGCCCTCCCCTGCCGGCCTGATTGCCCCTAACTGTCCTCCCCTACTGGCCTGATCACCCACATCTGCCCTCCCCTGCTGGCCATCTTGTGGCTGTGGGCACTGCCATCTTTGAGGGCGTGGCAGTCAGTTAGCATATTCCCTCCTTATTGGCTGTGGGCGCCGCCATCTTTGGGGTCGGGGCAGTCAATTAGCATATTCCCTCCTTATTGGCTGCAGGCCCTGCCATCTTTGTGATGGCGTAAGGGTCTGTTAGCATATTTTCTCATTATTAGATAGGATGGAGCATGTTCACCATAAGCTTGCTGAAGTATTCAGCAGCACTTTTCTTTGAAATAAAGTAATGAATTAAAACTTCCTGCAATTGCTCTTTTTTTGGCATGAATTTCAACATTCTTAAGTGTAAAAATACCTATGATGTTAACACCTTCAGAAAATTTGACATATGAAGTTTTGAAGCTTGTTGTCAATACAACAAAATAGCATACATATTAAATCACATGTATATCAACATATGTGTAACTCCATCTATTGAAAAAAATCTGCATTTTTAACTGGTACACCTTATACTTTAGTTTGATGAGTACTTGAATAGATATTAACACAAGATATGGCATGAACCAGATTATAGACTCCATGAAGGCAGGTACTATATCTTGTTAACAACTGTGTCCCCAGCACAATGCCTGGCACATAACAGGAATTCACTGCTAAATATAAAATGGTTGGGAGGGTGGCTAGTGATGGTAAGCACCTTCTTAAAGAAATGATTTATCAAATAATTCTTGTATACCTATCATGGGGTGTGGATACAGCAAGGGACAAGGTACAGGTTAAGAAGCAAGTCCTGCAGAGTTCATGGGGAGGAGGAGATCATTGGTTAAACCTTTATGTTTAGGTCCTTTCACAATAACTAGGTGGAGAAGTAGGGATGGTTATGTTCATGAGGTTCAGGGATAATTTATCTTATACATTTTTACCTCTATTATGTAGTGATGATATCTTCTGAATCTTGGGGTCCATTAGCCCTTAGAATTTTTTTGTTGTTTTGCTTTGTTGATTTTGAATTTTTCATTATAAAGACATCTTAAAAATTAGGATAAGCAATTGAATTTTCTAAAGTTAAACTCAAGAGAGCTCATTTATCCAGTGAAATTAGTTTGAATAGCTGGGTTACTATAAGAATTAATACAGTTTAAAGTTGAGGGGATACTGAATGAATACTGCCTCATGGTAAAATGCATTTAAGTGCTAAAACTTACTTAGAGAACTAATTGATTCTGTGTGCATATTAGTTGAAATTATTACAAGGGATTTTAACTGGAGTGGATTTTTCTGCTATGAGAGGAAGACTTATCAAATGAAAACCAGCTAAAAGGCTAGGAAACTAGTAACAATACAGAACTTTTCATTTTTGAGTAACTGATTTGTCTCGTAGAGATTGGTAGTGAACCATCTAATTATTGTGCAGTTGCTTATGGGAAATAAATTAATCATAGTTGAGTTTATAAAAAAAAAAGCCACTTCCTATACTTCATAAATTACAAACATAATTAATGCCTTTATTAGTAGCACCAGTAAATTGAATGCATCTGACATTGGTGAAGGAGGATGTTACCTTTAAGGCTACTATATTTAAAATTGCTATTGTTATTTTTACAGGGAGAAGGACAGAATTCCATCCCCATTAAAAATAAGTTCATATCACGAACTTTGTGGGATACTGTTCTTTTTATCCTGCGGTAGTAGTATTGAGTGTCATTCAGTTTTCTTTCTGAGAAAAAATTAGGTGTAATTTTATCTTACTAGGTGTTTGTTAGGTATATTATATAATCTTTATCTAGAAATTTTTAAAATAATGGTACACATAAGTATCTTATAAGTACATTTAGATATCATGTTGCCCTAACCAGTTTGACTCAGTGGGTAGATTGTCGGCCTGAGGCCTGAAGGGTCCCAGGTTTGATTCCGGTCAGGGACACATGTCCAAGTTGTGGGCTCAATCCAGTATGGGGCATGCAGGAGGCAGCCGATCAATGATTCTCTCTCATCATTGATGTTTCTGTCTCTCTCTCCCTAACCCTTTCTCTCTGAAATCAATAAAAATTTATTTTTTAAAAATAGACTCATGTTATCTAAAAGTGGAAGGATAGATTGAGTGACCTTAAGTCTTTCAACAAAAAATTCCTGACTTGCCCTAACTGGTTTGGCTCAGTGGATAGAGCGTCGGCCTGTGGACTGAAGGGCCCCGGGTTCGATTCCGGTCAAGGGCATGTACCTTATTTGCGGGCACATCCCCAGTAGGGAGTGTGCAGGAGGCAGCTGATCGATGTTTCTAACTCTCTATCCCTCTCCCCTCCTCTCTGTAAAAAATCAATAAAATATACATATTTTTAAAAATTCCTGACTTAATTACACCTAAATACATTTGGTCCCTATCTGTCAGTGCAGATATAGAGGGAAAAGAACTATAAATAATGCATAACTGAATGAATAAGTAGTATTTCCAGTAATAATATTTATTCTTCTGTACTAGAGAAATGATCTTACAGAGATAATTTGCCTTACAGATATATATTTTATGTTTGGAGACTAACTCACCTAAAGGAATTAATCTATTGTTTCCAAATTATTTTGAGACATTAAATTTCAGCTTTGGATTAGTATCTTGTTTTTTTTGTGTGTGTGTGTCTTTTTTTTAATGTACAAATGATCCAGAATTAATTGGAAGAAGTTATTAGTCAGAATATTCTGTTGTGGTATTAAGTTAATCCTGAAATCTTAGATTTAGATTTGTCACTCACTTGGAAATCTCTTCAGTTTGGCTTCTTGTCCTTTTGACACTACTCCAGTAGTTTTAGATAACAATCTTGCTTTCTTGTATAACAAGATGTTTCAGGTTCATCTTGTACAATTCCTGTCCCAGACTTCAATCGAATCAGCTATTCAAGGAGGTCCTGGTTCCTTTTAATGGAAAATCGCCTGTAGAGAGCACATTCTGGTGTTGGGTTAAATGCCATAATTTCCAAGTTGGTCATTGTTTCTAGTAGTTTTTTATCTTTTAATATATTACTAGTACTTTTTTTAAAATTCCTCATCTGAGGGTACGTTTTTATTGATTTTAGAGAGAGAGAGAGGAAGGGAGAAAGAGGGAAACATTGATGTAAGAGAGAAACATCGATTGGTTGCCTCCTATACACACCCTGACCAGGAATCAAAACTGCAACCTTTTGGTGTATGGGATAATGTGCCAACCTACCGAGCCACCTATTCTAGGACAATAGTGCTTATTTTTAAAATTTTGGACTAGATCATACAAACAAAAGATTATAGATACTCAGTTTAAAGAAGAAGAATAAAAACAAGTACCCATTGCCAAGCTGAAGAACTAGAACAAAACCAGTACCTTTGAATCTCCCTCCCATAATAAGAACCCCTCCCAGCACCCTGGAGGTAACCACCATCCTAAATTTTCTGTTAATTTTTGTTTATAGTTTTTTACTCGCTTGCAGTGGATGAGAGTTTCCATTCCCATCACCTGCAGTGCTCCATATGGAAAGCTTTTTAATCATGCTAGTGAAACATATCTTATGGTCTTATTGACCATTTTCTTGATTCTAATAAAGTTGAGCATACTTGCCTGTTTATCTATTTGTGTTACTACTTTTGTTAAGTGCTTATTTCGTCTTCTGTACGTTCTTCTGTTGGTTTTATGTTTTGTTCCTTATAAATCAGAGCAGTTATTCATGCATTCTGGATACTAATCTTTTTTTGCTTGTATGTGTTACAAAATACTCTCAGTTTGTGGCTTGTTTTTCCACCATCTTTATGTGTCCTTTGAAGAAAATTTAATAATTTTAAAATAGTTAAATTTGTCACTTTTTTCTTTATGGTTTGCGCCTTTTATATCATATTTAAGAAATTTTTCCGCACTGTAAGGTTGCATGTATGTTCTGATTTTTTTTTCCCCCCAAAAGTTTTAAAGTTTACTTTTCATTTTGAAGTCTATGCTTTATCTGAAGTTTTATTTTTATACATGGTATAAGTAATTATAAATGTTATGTATTAAGTGTATTTTATGTACTAAATTGTTATTATGCTCTTATTCCATTTAAAATCAAGCTTGCAAGCAGAAGCCTCAGGCAACAGATAAAACCATCAGTGACTATAAAATTACACCTTAATCAGAATGGAGATCGCAACACCAAAGTTCTGCAGACAGATCCAGCTACCCTGATGCACTTGGTTCAGCAACTGGAACAAGCATTGGAGGAAATGAAAACAAACCACTGTAGGAGAGTTGTGCGCAGTATCAAGTAGTCCTGGTTTTAAGTTTTATTTCCTTTTAATTGCTTGTGAATTAATGATGTGCAGCAATTACTTTTAAAAACTATTTTTTTAGTTAATTGATAGTGATAACTACATATAGAGTCTATGAAAGTTTTTTTTTTCCTATGACAAGATCTGAAGTCATGTTCAAAAGCTGACATAAGTTTCTTTCCTGGTGCTAAATGTGGTCAGCTTCTTGACAAATTAGGATGTATTTTCTATTTTAAATATGTAAATAGGATTGAATCAGCTGAAAGTGAATCTATACTGTTCATATTATCTGTATATATGAATGATTATACTTGTTTTAGTACTTCTTTTGACTACTTAACTTTATTATTTTCTTCCTTATTGACCAAAATTTGAAAATAAAATTCGTAGTATTACTATTACTATACTGTTACTATTCAGAATGTTTCTAGACAGTTCAGTGTTTTTGAACTTTAAAAGCAACTCATGGATGTTAATAGCCACAGAATAGTTGGAAATAAATATGAATTTTTTTAAATGCTCTATAGCTTAGGCAGTTCATGCATTTTTCTTTGCATATTGCTTAAGTTTGAATTGTCATGGCTAATTAGCTTAAGTATTTAGTAATCAAATTTGTGCAATCATATATATTACATTTTATCAAGGACTACTTTTTGCCCGAGTACCCAAAGTGTCTAAGATACATGTTGTCATTTACATTTATAAACAATGCTTGCAGGAGTAATATAATTGATTTTTAATTATCTGGCTAAAAGTTACAGTCACTTTTTATATTTTTGTTTAAATAAAATATAAAGAAGGCAAAGGAAGACCATGTTTACTACATTCCAGGCTTTCTTCCTTACAAACTTGATTTTTGTTTTGTTTTTTTTAGTAGGTATCCATAAGTTGTGTGGCCTGTAAAACTGATGCCGGTGTGTCAGGTCAACTTGATAGAGTACAGGGATACAGGGAGACTTAAGGGAAAAAAGAGACTTAGAGAGAAATATCACATGGAAATGGGATTCAGTCTTAAATATACTAGGGCCTTATTCTGAAAGTCTCATCCCCATGGAACAACCCAGAAAGGCCTAAGAACCATGAGACTCTAAGCTGCACTCTAGGTTCTATCAACACTTTGCTGCCTGAGAATGAGAGATTTTTAGGTCAGAGTGACATCATGTTTCTTTCTCTCATGAGAGAGCCTATCAGGAAACAGACCATTTAAAGAAAAGCACAGTTGAAATTGCCACCCATCAGCCCTTGCAGGCATGTGGGTTAGCCCTTTCCCAGAGGTATATTTCTGCAGTTATGAAGTAGTTTAGATACTAGCAAACCATAATCAAATAATTTTTAATTATAATGATAACGTGATTAATGAAGATTTCATATTAACAACCTCACAAATGGAAACTACATGAAATAGTAGCATATGTCATTGGGTTTTAGAGCAAAATGTCTGCCAAGCTTAGGTGCTATAAATAGCTCTATGATTAAAAAGAAGAAGCTCTGAGGCGGCTTCTTTGTCCATATTTGGTGGAAGATAAGCAGGACTGACCCCAGCCAAGATTGAAAAAACAGCCCTGTGTCCCCTCAGGGCAACTTTTCTTCCACCTCATATCCACTGTTCTTAACTCCAATCAAAACAAGAAAGCATGTGTTACTCTCTTTCATTTGTATCAAACTTTCCTGGCCTCCTCTCTCTATTTTCCATTATTCTTTCTGATGTTCTGCCTTCTTTACCTTTGGGGGCCAGAGTGAGTTGGGAGCAGTCTCCTAACATCTTTTTAAACCTGCGCTCACCTTTTAGTACAGGCCATCTAGTGAGCCTCTTCTCTTCTCTTATTTAAACACTCCATACCCTATGGGCAACTCTGCCTTGTTGGTTTTATGGCATTTGATATTGGGGTGTTTTTTTTTTTTGGTAGCTTATATATGAACATACTAGTGGCCTGGTGCACGAAATTCATGCACAGGTTGGTGGGGGCGTCCCTCAGCCCGGCCTGCACCCTCTCCAATCTGTGGGATCGGGCCTAAACTTGCAGTCAGACATCCTTCTTGCAATCTGGGACGGCTGGCTCCTAACTGCTTGCCTGCCTGCTGATCGCCCCTAACCACTCTGCCTGCTGGTCTGATCGCCCCCAACTGCTCACCCCTTCCGGCCTGATCACCCTTAACTGCCCCACCCCTGCCAGCCTGATCAGCCCCAACTGTCCTTTCCCTGCTGGGCTTCTCACCCCCAACTGCCCACCCTGCTGGTCTGATTGCCCCCAACTGCCCCCACTGCCGGCCTTCTCGCCCCCACTTTCCCCCCCTGCTGGCCTGCTTACTCCCAACTGCCCCTCCTGCCGACCTAATTGCCCCAAACTGCCCACCCTGCCAGCCTGCTCGCCTCCAACTGCCCCCCCCCCCACCAGCCTGATCGCCCCCAACTGCCCCCTACCTGCCGGCCAGCTCACCCCCAACTGCCGTCGTGCTTGCCCCCAACTGCCCCCCACCCCCACCGGCTTGATCGCCCTTAACCTGCTTTTGCCTCAGCCCTGCCATCATGGCTTTGTCCGGAAGGTGTCCCAGAAGGTCTCCTGGTATAATTAGCATATTACCCTTTTATTAGTATAGATTTTCTGCAGATGCAGTCACTGTTCTACTCTCCTCTGTGATCAAGCTTCCTGATTCTGGGTAATGTGCCTTTCTATCTATAACTATCTAAATTCTTATTAAAATACTAGGGTCCCAGTGTATGAATTCGTGCACCTTGAAAGGAACTGTGGGCTGCGAGGCTGTGGTAGGGAACAGGGGTGGGTCTCAGCTCTTCCTCTGCGCCCCTGCCTGGCCCCTCCCACCGCAGCCCCAGTCCCCTCTCTGCTGGCAGCCCCACTCCCGCCACCACTGCTCCCATGCACTGACAGCACCAGCCCTGCTCTCACCCGCTGATGGTGCTGAGCAATTGGGACTGGCACCAGGCTCTGGCAGTGGATGTGAGAGGTGGCTGCCGGCCCCAATCGCCCCTCAGGAGCAGGGGGAGGTGCAGAAGCCCTCAGGGGCAATCGGAGCCAGCAGCCGCCACTCACACCTACTGACGGCGCAGAGAGATCTGGACTGGCACTGGGTGCCGGCAGCGGGTATGAGCGGCGACTCCGGTGCTAGCAGCAGGTGTAAGCAGAGCCGGCATCGGCAGCAGGTGCGAGCTCCAGGCGGGTCTGCAGCATGCAGGAGCAAAGAATTTTCAGTAACCACCAGAGGCTCGCCCCGATGACAGCGACTGGCGCCCCACCTTGGTCTGGCCCCTGCTCACCTGCTCCACCACCCCACTGCAGCCTGTGCCCACCATGTTCCACGCTCTGCTGCCTGCTGCTGACATCCGCCATGTTTCACGTGTGCCCCCTGGTGGTCAGTGCACGTCATAGCGACCGGTTGTTCTGCTGTTTGATCTATTTGCATATTTGGGTTTTTTATATATAGATTTTGGATTATTGTGCTGATTTTTCAGGATTGGCTGGTGCTTGTTTAGACTTAAGTGTCATATCCTTCATTTCTCAAACCCAGACAAAGCTGTGGTGAGTAGGAAATAAAAGATGTGTCACAAAGTCTATATATACTTCACCCACTGGAAGTCTCCTTTGTGTTTCACAAGATTTCAATGAGCTTGTTTGTTATTGATGTGTCCAAGCTTATACAAATCTAAAGCAGCAGATTGGAAAGGTGATGGGGAAGTGGTAAGAAGAAAATATATCTTCTTTGAAAACTGAAAAATAAGAACCTGACAGTAAGTAAAGTTTGAAAAATCATTAAGTGTGTGTCTCAAGGATGCATTTATAGGGGCTCTTAAAATTCAATATGTGATCTTTTAGGCTATAATGCCATGAAAAAAAAGTTTAAGAGGTCAGTCTTTGGAGCTGGATTAAAGGGTTTGAATTCAGGCTCTGTGGCTTATGGGTCCTTGATAAATTCCCGGAGTCTTGTTTTCTTCATCTCTAAAATAGGAATAATAACACCTACTTTATTGGTTTAAGTGAGACCATGTGTATAGAATGTTTAGCATAGTACCAGGCTTTAGAAAATACTCATGTAGACTGAGATCTCATTATTTTATGGCCTTGAATTATGTCTCATATTCACTGAGAAATAAATTAAGAAATAGAAAATGTTACCTAGTAGTTTCTAGGTAGTAGGATTATGGCCATTTATTTTCCTCCTTAAGTTCTAGAACAAGTTTGTAACTAATAATATTAAAAAAAACAACTTTGAGCCCTAGCCAGTTTGGCTCAGTTGGCCTGCAGACTGAAGGGTCCCGGGTTCGATTTTGGTCAAGGGCATGTACCTCGATCCCTGGTGCCCACAGTGTGTGGGAGACAACCAATTGATGTGTCTCTCTCAAATCAATGTTCCTCTCTGTGTGTCTCTCCCCCCTCTCTTCAACTCTCTAAAAGTAATGGAAAAATATCCTTGGGTGAGGATTAACAAAAAACAACTTTGAAATTTGAAGTAAGAAGAAAAAAAAGATGAGAGAATTTAAATACATCCTATATAATAAAGAGGTGATACGCAAATTAACCCTCATGCCCTCACAAGATGGCTGCCTATGACCAGGCTGGCAGGGGATTAGTGAGGGATGACCAAATGACTGAACAAGCAGGCTGCGTGAGGCGATCAGGCCAGCAGGGGGGTTAGTGGTGGGACAACCAGATGACTAAACAGCAGGCTGTGTGGGGTGACCAGGGTGGCAGGGGGGCCATGAGGGGCGGCCAGGCCAGCAAGTGGGGGCAGTTGGGGGCAACCAGGCAGGCAGGCAGGTGAGCCATTAGGAGCCAGCAGTCCAGGATTGTGAGAGGGATGTCTGCCGGTTTAGGCCTAATCCCCAGGATCGGGCCTAAACCGGCAGTCAGACATCCCCCCAAGGGGTCCCAGATTGGAGAGGGTGCAGGCTGGGCTTAGGGGACCCCCCCCCCCACCACTACCCCACATGCATTTTGTGCACCAGGCCTCTAGTTTTTAAGTAATATTTCATCCAAATTCTAATTCTTGGAATAATATACACATAGTTCTCCAGAAAACTCAACTATTCAAAAGTAGTCATCCCCAAAAGACTCAGGTGGTCAGGCTGAGGGTTTTACACAGAAACTTGTTCAGGAGTCCCTTTTTCTATCTTTTTCTCCCCACTAGTGAAAAAGGCATGGGAAGCTCAAGATATTATCTAAGCCAACTCTTTTTTCAGGTAATATTACATCTAACCAAAGAATTATCTGTGTTATTTTTAATCTCTAAAGGCAACACATTTGTAGTTTTTACAGCCCTTATGGTCAGGAAGTTCTGCCAGCTGCTATATTAAAGTATTCCTGCTATAATTTATGTAACTTGCCTCTGTGCTTATTTTTAAACATATATATTTGATTAAGTCCTTCCTTAGTGTACCTTCCACAGTTTCCATAATGCTAGGTTATTCTCTCTTTTCCTTTATGTCACAAAAAAGAGAAAATATTTTGGTAAAAAGGGTATCATAAGACACTTGCCTCTAGTTTAGATATATTCACTTTTTAAACCATTGTGACTGTTCAAACTTGAAAACCTATTTTTTAAAACAAAACAAGCAAGCCCAACTCTGTCATTAATGTGGTTAGTTCAGTGAGCTTTACAAACTTTGAAAATGATGTTTTAATTATAAAAGCAGAATTATCCCATTATTTCCCAGCTTTGCAAAACAGTATACTATGGAGTTGAAAAAACAATGATATACTTTATTTCAGTAAAGTACATATTTGGTCACAGAATAGTTATGGCTCTTTGTTTTGTGGTTATATACCTCCATGTTTTGTGGTTATATAACTCCACTGCTCTGCCCAAGAACTCAATTGACTTAATTATGCTTGATAGCTATGAGTCCATTGTGGGGAAGTATAGGAAAGGTAGTTCTATTTCCTTAATGGGCTTAATCTGAAAAGGAGCTTGAGGAATACAAAAATCTGCATTAATGTATTCTGAATGTGGCTTATACTCAGGTTGTTGCTGTTTTAAACACAAGCAACTTTATATAAGATCTTAAAATAATTATATCATAAACTAGAAGCCCAGTGCATGAAATATGTGAATGGGTAGGGTCCCTAGTGTCTGCCGGCTGCCAGCCAGGTCCTTCCTTCATTCCACACTGCCCCCGGTGGTTAGCACACGTCATAGTGAGCCATTGAACTCCCAGTCAGTCGAACTCCCAAGGGGACACTTTGCATGTTAGCCTTTTATATATAGAGAGATTGTTTACATCATTAGGAATATTACTAATTATGTGGCCATCAAAGTTGGAGACCATGCTCTTTTACTGTGCTTGAGCCCAAATTGATGCTTTTAATTAATTTATTTTTTTAAATATATTTTTATTGATTTCAGAGAGGGAGAGAGAGATAGAAACATCAATGATGGCCCTAGCCGGTTTGGCTCACTAGATAGAATGTCGGCCTGGGAACTGAAGGATCCAAGGTTTGATTCCAGTCAAGGGCATGTACCTTGGTTGCAGGCACATCCCCAGTGGGTTGTGTGCAGGAGGCAGCTGATCAATGCTTCTCTCTCATGGATATTTCTAACTCTCTATCCCTCTCCCTTCCTCTCTGGAAAAAATCAATAAAATATATATTAAAAAAATAAAAAAGAAAGAAAGAAACATCGATGATGAAAGAGAATCATTGATTGGCTGCCTCCTGCGTGCCCCACACTGGGGATCAAGCTCACAACCCTGACATGTGCACTGCCCTGACCATGTGCCCTGCCCTGGCTGGGAATTGAACCTCGACCTGCTAGTTCATAGGTCAAAGCTCAACTGCTGAGCCACATTGCTGGCCAGGCTAAATTGATGAATTTTATTTTATTTTTAGATTTTGTTATTTTTTTAAATAACTTTATTATTGAAACTATTACATATGTCCCTTTCCCCCCCCTCCCAGCCCCGCCCCCCCTCCCCAGGCCTTCAGCACTCTACTGTCTGTGTCCATGGGTTATAAATTGATGCTTTTTAATTGCAAAGACTATAATTTTCATTTTCTTCTCTTGCAGTTGTATCTTTTCTTGCAAAACAGTCTGCCAACAACCAGCTAAATAGAGGCAACAGAGAAAAAAGATTTTTGCCCTTTCTTACAAACCATGAGGTCTTTTACCTCTTTTATTCTTATTTTTCTTACTCTTTACTCTCTTACATTGAGCTATTATTCACCAGTTTATGTAGGGCATTGTGTTGACCAGAAAAACAAAGCAAATTTAAAAACCTTTTCTAGCTCTTTTAGATAATGGTACTGACTCAGTTTTGTTAAATATTAAGTGCATAGAGTGATCCATGTTGCGTGTCGAACAAGGGGTAAAGTCCTAATCTCAATTTAGAATGCACCCATCCATGTTATTTCATCCTTTTCATCCTTGAAAACAGTTTAATCCATAAAACTCATTAGGCTGCAGAAAGGAGTCTCCTAAGGGGGCTATTTTGAAAGAAGGATGCTCTTCTGTGCTGCTGTCTACTGGAACCTCTTTTCCTTGAAACTGCACCTTCTTCTGGAAGGCAAAAACATGATTTATTGGCTAGAGCTGTAGAAATGTGCAGAGGAAAGGGGAGATGACTACAGAATATTGTGGAATGCTTGGACATGGTTACAATGCCAGAAATTATCCTTCCTCCTTTCCCATTGAAGTGGGGTTCTCTGAGGTAATCAGAGGTGTGATGGGAAAAGCAAATTGAGTTCTTTTTTTTACCTGCATGCCAATGTTGTGATTGTCATAAATCCAGTGAGAAGTGGATGCCTGTGGTTTTGAAGGAATGTGCTTAGTTCACAGAATGAAAAGGCTTCTCAGTTAACTCAAAGACTAAAAACACACAGATTAAAATTCAGAGAATGAGGAAAAGAAAACCCAGGGAAGTCTCTGAGTTTCATTGGGGCAAGTATAGATGGTTAGGATATGATTTTCTGGCATGGTCTGCAAACCGTGCCTTTATTCCAAATAAATAAAAAGTTCTTACAAAGCTCTAGTCAGTTTAAGGGCTGCAACATCATAAAATTGCTTGGTTTGCAGCTGAGACTGTTGCACCATTCATAACCTAAGAACTAAGAATGGCTGCAGGCGATTTTTTTAAATTGTTATTTAAAGCTCAAAAATGATTTGTCTCACGATATAAGCAACGTAATTAAAACCTTTTTTTAAATGTTTATTGGGAATTTTTAAAAAATTTATCTTTATTACAGATGTCCCCCTTCTCCTCCCTTATTGACCCCCACGTCTTTTTTTTTCCCCCCTATGCTTTTTTCCTCCCTCTCTTTGTCTTTGCCTTGACATAAATACCAAATTCCATGCCTTTCTTAGGCCCTTACAGCAATTTATTTTCATGCCAAACCTCTCATTAAGCCTCCTCCTTTCCTTTAAAATTTTATTTTTGAGAAATAAATCACATAAATGTCATCTTTTTAAAGTATACAATTCAGTGCTTTTTAGTATGTTCACAAAATTGTACAACCATTACCACTATCTGATTACAGAACATTTTCATCACTTCAAAAAGAAACCAAATACATTAGCAGTCACTCTCCATTTCCCTTCTCGCTAGTCCAAGCATGTCAAACTCGTGGCCTGCAGGCCCCGTGCAGCCCACAATGAATATTTTTGCAGCCCAGCCAATATGACGGTATGTAAGAAACGTTTTAATAAAAATTTTGTAACTTAATTTTTACAATATCCTGTTATACATAATTATTAACCATGAACTACAACATTCGCTAATGACTGATTACTATAATCATGTTGCACTCATTTCCCTTACGTGCCCTATGCGCAGGCGCACCATTTCTCTCCACTAATACTAGTAGCGAACATTTTAGCAGCCGTGACGATTGCCACATCATTAGTCTTGTACTGACTTGTTTGGTGTGCACAACAGGAAATATTTTGCTTTCAGAGAACAAGAAGAATAGGTTTATTTGCATTACACTTTTTAATTTGTGCAGTTATTCAGTGTCTGGTAAATTAATGTTCAAGAAAAAAATATTAATTTTTATTAAAATGTTCTATTATTTTATGTTAATGACTAGAGGCCCAGTGCATGGATTCGTGCACTTGTGGGGTCCCTCGGCCTGATTGGGCTGAAAGGGTCTGTCCAACATCCCCCGAGGGGTCCTGGAGTGCGAGAGGGCACTCTGCAAAGTTGCTATCACTCGGCAGCTCCTGTGTTGAGCGTCTGCCCCCTGGTGGTCAGTGCGTGTCATAGCTACCAGCTGGTCCGCCAGTCACTTAGGCTTTTATATATATAGATTACTCATTTATTTCAGCCCTTTTTATTCAGCATGTCTATATTGAAATAAACCTACATTTTTATGAAAATTGAAGCTTTTGTTTTTTTTGCAGCCCACATAAACTTAAGCCTTATTTATTTGGCCCATGTTAGCCTTTGAGTTTGACATGCTTGCTTTAGTCCCTGGCAACCACTAGTCTTTCTGTGGATTTATCTCTTCTGGATATTTCATATAAGTAGAATTATACAATACTAGAGGCCCGGTGCACAAAAATTTCTGCACTGGGGGGGGGGGGGGAGGGGAGACCCCTCAGCCCGGCCTGTGCCCTCTCGCAGTCTGGAACCCCTCAGGAGATAACGACCTGCTGGCTTAGGCCTGCTCCCGGGTGGCAGAGGGCAGGCCCAATCCCTAGGTGCAGCCCTGGGTCGGGCTCAGAGCAGGGCCGATTGGGGAGTTGGGGTGCCACCCTCTGTCATGCACAGAGCAGGGTGGATCGGGAGGTTGCAATGCCACCTTCAGTCATGCTCAGGGTAGGGCGGATTGGGGGGTTGGGGCACCGCCCCCTGTCACACTCAAGGCAGGGTCGATGGGGAGGTTGCGGCGCCACCCCCTGTCACGCACAGAGCAGGGCCAATCAGGGGGTTGGGGCACTGCCCCCTGTCACTCATAGAGCAGGGCCCATCAGAGGTGTTGGGGCTCCGTACCCTGTCACGCACAGAGCAGGGCCAATCAGGGGGTTGGGGCGCTCCATCCCTATCAGGCACAGAGCAGGGCTGATCAGGGGGTTGGGGCGCCTTCCCCTGTCACAAACAGAGCAGGGCGGATAGGGAGGTTGTGGCCCTGCCCCCTGTCACACACACAGAGCCGCAGGGCGATCAGGGGGTTTGGGCGCTGCCCCCTGTCACACTGATCCCGTGTGCTGGGAGGCCTATTACCCTTTTACTATATAGGGTAGAGACCTGGTGCACGGGTGGGTGCCGGCTGGTTTGCCCTGAAGGGTGTCCTGGATCAGGGTGGGGGTCCCCACTGGGGTGCCTGGCCAGCCTGGGTGAGGGGATGATGGCTGTTTGCAGCTGGTCACACATCCTTCAGGGTGGGGGTCCCCACTGGGGTGCCTGGTCAGCCTGGGTGAGGGGATGATGGCTGTTTGCAGCTAGTCACACATCCTTCAGGGTGGGGGTCCCCACTGGGGTGCCTGGCCAGTCTGGATGAGGGGCTGAGGGCTGTTTTCAGGCTGGGGGCGACTGAAGCTCCCTACCACTCCTTTTTATCTTTTTTTTAAATTTTATTCTGGGCCAGCTTTAGCTTTGAGGCTTGGCTCCAGCTCTTAGGCCTCCACTGCTGAAAGTAGGTTTCTGGCCTTTGCTTACAATGTTGTGATCCTGCTGGCTGAAGCCCGGGACTAAAGCAGTTTTCTGGGGTTTTGTTTAGCTTCTATATTTGTTACATAGTTGCTTAGAGTTGCAGCTCAGAGGCCTGCAGCGGCAGGCGGGGAACGTTGGAGTCCTCCGTCACTGAAGCAAGCAAGCCTCATGTTAGTTTCAAGCTGCCTGGCTGCTGGCCGCCATCTTGGCTGACAGTTAATTTGCATATTGCCCTAATTAGCCAATGGGAAGGGTAGCAGTCGTACGCCAATTACCATGTTTCTCTTTTATTAGATAGGATGTGGCTTTTTGTGTCTGGCTTCTTTCACTTAGCATCATGTTTCCAAGGTTCATGTTATGTAGCATATGTCAGTACTTCATACCTTTTTATGGCTGAGTAATATTCCATTGTATGGACACTCCTTTGCTTTTTACAGTATTCCTGCTCTTGCAATGAAATTAATCTTTTATACTTTATTTTACAGTGTTTATAAGAGAACTTCTGACAGATTTAGTAATGTATTTTCTATAATGATGGTTTTCTAGAATTATCTTCCCAGATATAAGTTAGAAAAGTGTGAGGGCGATTTCTTCCTAAGCCAATTATTAGTAGAGTTATTCTCTAGTGTTTTAGTTTTAGTCTTATTCAGGAAGTTAGACCAGTTAGGGAACTAGTCAGCTAAACTGTTGAAGAGACACTTAGCTGAAATCAACTCCAAAGAAAATTATATTGGTATTCTTTTTATTTTAATTTAAAAGATTTCCTACTAAAATGAGAAATGTTCTGTGGGCATTTTATAGATTTAGAGAAGATAGGAAAGCAATTAAGGATTTATGCTTTCCTTTACTGGTATTCATTTTGTATATTTTTCATTTAGATAAAATTGAACATGGGGTTGGGGGACAAGAAGAAATAAACCAAAGAACTTATATACTTACTAGTGGCCCAGTGCACGAAATTTGTGCACATTAAAAGAGAATTATGAGAAGAAATATTTTGATATTGCTATTTGCCCTTTCTCTATAATAGAAGTGTCAGAGATGAAAGAAAATTAGTAAAATGTATATTAAATCTCCTTCCTGTCAGAGTCTGGGGCATGCCGCGGGACCTAGAGTCAAGTCCCTGCCCACCATCCTCATGCACTTCGAAAACGCAGGAGACCCAGACCCGGCCGGCCCCACCCCCATTGGGTGAGACCTAGACCCAGCCGGCTCACCCCTGTCAAGCCCCTCTGGGCAGGGGGCACAGCCTCAGGCCCCCCAGCCTAGCACTGGGGCAGGGGCCATGGCCTGATGTCCCCTGTCAGGCCCCGCCAGACAAGGGGCATGGCCTGAGGTCCCCCAGCCCAGTGCTGGGGCTGGGGGTGGTGGTGCAGTCTGAGGTCTCCGGGCCGGGAGCCTGGGCAGGGGGGCGCAGCCTGAGGTCTCACAGCCTGGAGCCAGGGCAGGGTTCCCCTGTCAAGCCCCGCTGGGTGATGGGCATGGCCTGAGGTCCCCCATCAAGACCTGCTGGGCAAGGGGCATGGCCTGAGGTACCCCATCAAGCCCTGCTGGGCGGGGGGCACAGTCTGAGGTCTCCTGGGACACATGCAGGCACCGTGAAGTTAGTGCTGGGGGCAGAAGTCCCCGCCCCTGGCCCTGCCCACAGACTGGTCATGACTGGGACACACTGTAATGGACAAATTAGCATATTACCTCTTTATTATATAGATATGCATAGCCTGTGGACATGGGCAATAGGGTAATGAAAACTGGGGGTGGGGGGTGGGTATGGGCTGGGATGAAGGAGGTAAAGGGGTGGGAAATGGGAGATATCTACAATACTATCAACAACAAAAAATAGAAAAAATACTGAACATTGTATATAACTTGCCTATAGTGGAATAGAAAAAAAATGCATTTCCTTTAGTTTAAGTTCACTCCTCAGGATATTGTGAACTAATTTTGAAATAGTGCTTTGAGGGGTCTGTGGGACCCCAGTCTTCAGGTGACGCAGTGATGCAGCTCCTGCTCTGGGATTCCTAGGACAGAGGAAATGGGAGGTAAGCAACACTGATTCAGTCAATGCATGATTACACACAGGCTGCATACATGAGAGGGAGTGAGTAGCTCATGAGGCATATTGGGAAGGCACTTTCCCTTTATCGATTTTGCTGTTTTGGTACACTCCCATTTACGTTTGAGGAATGATCTCTTCCCCATTGAATAGAGTTTGGTGGGACTGTCAGACTAGAGACCATGTCTTCCACTATTCACACTGAGCCTCTTAGGACTTTGAAACTTGAATCAGAAAGAGTGGTGTGGCAACTGCAGGATACTTGCTGACCTGTTACATGGCCTCCTGAAGACATTTCTGTTCTTGTCCTGTAAGGATAGTCTCAGAGTTGCCCCTTAATTCTGAAGAGTTCATGATACATGTCCAATCAATTCTTTCTCTGCTTACGGTAGGCTCTATACAACCCTAAGTGTTGGGGCGGGGGGAGGGGGGGGATAACAGTACAATTAGATTAATGCTATAAAATTGCATACTTTATTTCATAAAATGAGATTTTTATAAAATAGCTCTGCAAATTATCAGGCATCTAAATGTATATTACAGTTTACTTGTAGAAATAAGGTAAAAACATAAGACTAATTATCAAATGAATCTGCCTGGAATAGTACCTGGCACATTATAATTAAATTAATGAACAAATGAATGAGTAAATGAGAGTGAGTGAATAGTACATACAATAAACTCTTTGGAACTTCAGCATAGGGAAACAGCACTTTAGCCTGAAGTGGTCAGAAAAAATTTCCGAGTTGTTGAGAGGAGGGCATGATTTGAGCAGGTAGATGGGAAAGGTGGGCATTCTAAGCAAGAGATGAATATGAACGAAGGCACAGAAGTGGGAAATCAGAGGCTGCACCTTTGTCACCTGAGCTGTGGTATGGGTTGTGGCTGCTGCCTTTTGTGGCTCCTGTGCAAAATGACCCACTGTCACTGCAAACTTAGGTCTGGTTCTCCCTCAGGATCCACTTCCCTTTTGCCTTTTTTAGTGGAGGTGGGTGTTCTCTAGGCTTTGGGTATTTCAGGAATGGAAAGGAGGTGTCAGTGTCATTTACCCATTGTGCCTTTCAAACTTTCCCTTTTCACTCTTGTTTCAAAGCTCCAACTCGTTAGAATGTATGCTGTTTGTTAATAGCTGCCTTTCATGTACTTCCTGGATTCTTTCTCTTTGCTATCCTCTATTTATTCAAGAAGTATTTATTGAACACCTACTATATCCCAGGGTCTGTTTTAGATACTGAGAATACAATGGAACAAGAGAAAAAGCACTACCCTCATTGGTTTGGCTCAGTGGATAGAGTGTTGGTCTGCGAACTGAAGGGTCCCAGGTTCGATTCTGGTCAAGGGCATATGCAGGAAACCATTTATTGTCTTCACTAGCTGAGTATAAACAGAGACCCCCAAAAGTTAGTAACCTTGAAACCCTAGCAAAGGTCAGGGCTGTGTACCACCCAGTTAATCTAGATACCACCCAGTTAATCTAGATAATGGTAGCTGAAGCAACCTCCCTACCTTTAATCATGTAAATAGCTGAAGCAACCTCCCTACGACCTAGTCTGTGTGTCATTGAAACCTCCTTACCCTAGGGCTACGCCAGACCAAATAAAAGGTTGGAGCGGCCTGAGCATCGGGGGGGAAAGTCTCTCTCCTTGAGTTGGACTTGCCCGCCTGGCTCCCCAAACATTTCCAAATTATCTCGTGTCTTTTTCTCTCATGTGTTGTGCGGCTCCCCTTTCAGATACAGGACGTGGAAGGAAATTCACTCAACAGGCATATGCCCGGGTTGTGGGCTTGATCCCCAGTGGGGGGCGTGAGGAGGCAGCCAATCAGTGATTCTCTCTCATTGATGTTTCTATCTCTCCCTCTCCCTTCCTCTCTGAAGTAAAAAAAAATATTTTAATAAATAAATAATAAATGTTCACTATAATTTTGGGTTGTGCTAAATATTCTGAAGAAAAATAAAAGCAGATTAGGGGTTAAAGTGACGGGTTGGAGTCAAATGCTGCCATTTGAGGTAGACTGGTCAGGGAAAACTGAAGAGGTGATGCTGGAGTAGAAATCTAAATGAAATGAAAGAGTGAACTATGGAGTATTTGGAAGTGTATTCCAGACTGAAGAATCTATAATAATAAAAGCATAATATGCTAATTAGACTGTACTTCCTCCCAAATATCCTCCCAGCCTCTAGTGGCTATATAAAATGCCCTGAGGTAAGTGTGAGGAGGTTGGTGTGGCTGGAGTTAAGTGAGGATAGAAGTGATCAGAGGATGGGCAACCACAAGATTCTGAAGGGCCTTTTAGCTTCCAGTTGTTCTCCCCCAAGTTATTCCATCAAATTGGATATGTGGATGATTCATCCAACAGTTTGGCTTCATTTCTTGGATCTCATTTCCTAAGGTCTTCTCGGTTTCTTTCAGCCTCTTGTTTCCATGGGTACATTCCGGATACTGTCCCCACCTGAACTGTTCTGTTTCTGAAGTCACATTCTGGACATCTATCTTCTGAATTGATCCAACTCATTGGTCATTTACTTCCAACAGTCAAGTTGTTGAGCTTCAAATGGGCCCTCAATTCTCTTACCCTACTTTCTATTTGACAGCCTTTGCCTATCTTTCCCTCCCTATCCAGCTTGGTTTCACAATCTATCACTTCAAACAACCCATCACTGCCAATATTGTAAATCCTTTTCATTTCACCTTCCATTGCTCCTATATTGCCCACCATAGGTGAATTCAACTGTCCATCTTTTTTCTTGATAGTTCATGGACTGCTGAGACCTCCAGGAGAAAATATGCAGAATCACACAGACTATCAAGCTAATACATTAAAGATCATCAATCTCAACTAAGCTTTTAACATTGCCAATCTAGCCTACTGTTTCCCTAGTTAGCTGTCTCCCATTTTCAACAATTAGTTTAAATCTTCTCCCCTTAAACCTCTGACTCAGCCACCACCCCCTGCCATTCTCCGTTGATGATTGCATCCTTCATAGAATACAAGTGACCAGATAGGGATTTTCTCCATTTCTCATAAACAAATGTACAATCCTCTCTGTTCTTTGCACTGACACTCCTCTTTTCTCCAATCTAGTAGAAGAGACATTTCTGGACTCTTGACCCACATGCCTTTTCAGTTACCACACTCTCTTCTCCATTTCAATAATTTTTGAAAAAGTTCACCTTCTCTTCCCAAGACACTCCTGGTAACATTTCCAGGACCTTTCATGTTGCTAAATCCAGCATACATTTTCAGTCCTTATCTTACTAGATCTTTCATTAGTATTTGGTGGATGTATCACTATGTCTTTCCCCATCCTTGTGTGTGTGTAAAACACTCTCCTGTTTTGCCTCCAACATTTCTGGCGATATATTCTTATTCTTCTTTGCAAGACTCTGTCCTTGATTCTCCTGAGTTGTAGATTTTCCTCAGAGCTTCGTCCTAAGCCATTTCTCTCTTCAGATTTGTACCAGGTAATTTGGTTCATTCTCTTAGCTTTAATTACTGTTAATTTTCTGATGACTATCAACTGTAGCCCATATTAGTCTTCTGAATTTGAAACACATGTAACTACCTATCAGCTCTCTGCACTTAAATGTCTAATAGGCACTTCAGGCCCAGCTGGTGTGGCTCTGTGGTTGAGTGTCAGCCAGAAGATCATGGTTCGATTCCTGGTCAGGGCACATACCTGGCCCAATGCCCAGTTGCAGGCCCAATGCCCAGTGTGGGGGATGCGGGAGGCAGCCAATCGATGATGTTCCTCTCTCATCGATGTTTCTATCTCTCTATCCCTCTCCTTTCCTCTCTCTCTAAAAATCAATAAAAACATTTTAAAATAATAATAAAATAAAAGGTACTTCCAACTTGAGATGAGCATCAACTCATCTCCTACTAACTTCATTTTCTCCAGTATTCTTTATTCAATAAATGACATCGTGCCTGGGCAGAGTGACTCACTGTCCTGCCTACCAATATTTTGCCAGTTTGATTCCCAGTCAGGGAGCATATGGAAGGCAACTCATAGGTCTCTCTCTCTCTCTCTCTCTCTCTCGGTCTCTCTCTCTCTCGGTCTCTCTCTCTCTCTCTTCCTCCTCCTCCTCCTCCTCCTCCTCCTCCTCCTCCTCCTCTCTTCAAGCATGTCCTCAGGTGAGGATTTAAAAAAAGAAGAAATGACATTTCCATCTAGACAGTTGCTCAAATCAGAGATATGAGTGTCACTCTTGGCTTCTCTTTCCCCCTCAGTCGCCATAAGCTATCACGCAAATTAGTCCACATGTCTTAACTGGTCTCTCTAACTGCCTCTTAAACTTGCTGATCCCCCACTCCCATGCATTTCCTACACAGCAACCAGAATTATTGTTTAAAAAGAGAAATTATAGCCAGCATGGCTCAGTGGTTGAGCGTTGACCTATGAACCAGGAAGTCACGATTTGATTCCGGTTAGGGCAGATGCCTGGGTTTCGGGCTCAGTCACCAGTGTGGGGTGTGCAGGAGGCAGCTGATCAATGACTCTCTATCATTGATGTTTCTATCTCACTCTCACTCTCCCTTCCTCTCTGAAATCAATAAAAAAAATTCCTTTAAAAAAGAGGGAGAGAAATCACATCCTTTTCTGCTAAAAACCCTTTAGTTGACTTACATTGCTTTTGGAATAAAGTCCTGGCTCCTTGTCTTTATCTCCAACCTCATCTCTCTAGCATTCTCACCTTCTTCATTCTGTGTTCTTTCAGTTCCTTCACTTCCACTATCTGGGCTTGCTTCCATCATCTACCAAGGTAACTCAAATGCATTCCTCTGGTTTTAGCTTAAACTTCATTTCCTCCAGGGGGCCAGGAGCCCTGTTCTGCTTACATAGTGCCACATGCTGCCCTTACCACAAAATTTACAGGTTTTGTTGCAATTAATAACTTAATTACCTATTTTTTATGAATTATAGGAGATGTGTTTTTCTTGTTTTCCTCTGTATCCCTGGTGTCTTTCACTGTGACTAGTAAATGGTAAGCTCCTATTAATGTGGAAGGAGAAAGGAATATGAAATGAATAAAATAAAAAATTTGCACACATTTTGTATAGTTTGCATTAACCTCACAAGTTATAAGTCAGCCTTTTTCCCCCCATTAAGTAGGAAGACATTGAGGTCATTGAGTCTGCAGATGCCATTGAATGGATAGAGCCAGATATTTATTGAGACCAGTGGTTCTCAGCCTAGGATGCCCTTTGAATTTACTGTTTCCTGAGTCCCACCTTCATAGATTCTCATTTGATTGGCTTGAGATTTGTAAAAGCTTTCCACATAATTCTGATATACAGAAAAAGTTAAGAACATGATAGTTGCTGGAGTTTTTCCTCTGTGATTGCTACACTGAGCTTGTTGAAGAACAAGAAACTCAAACATTCCAGGTTCAGCAGTGCCCTGGCACCACCAGTGCTTTCAACTACAACTAATGATGGCTGATACAGTAAAAAGAAATAATTGGTATAAGTAACTGTCAAGTCCAGAGATAGAGGTGGTTTCAGCAAACTTGGCCCAGTGGCCCAGTGACCACCACTTATCTCTCTGCTTCTCTCACCTGTTTTGGTATTAGCTTTCTCCAAATTTAGGCCTTCCTCATGGCCAAAGATGACAGCTGCTAAAGGTACCCAGAAAGCAAACCCATCTTCGTCTCAGTATCATTATTAGAAAATGTTTTCAGATTCACTTTGAACTGGTTTAGGTTACAAACCAGTGTTCAAAGGTTGGAATGTGCTAGAAAAAGAATAGAGTCATTTTCTCAGGAACCATAGCAATCCTCAAGTGAAAGTAAGGTGTTTGAGGAAGGAGGAGGGAAGAAAAATCAATGTGAAGGTAATCAAATATCTGCTTTTACCACATAGTGGTTTGGCCTAGCTACAGAATTTGATTACAAAACTATAATAGTACTTTATAGTATTACTAGAGGCCAGTGCCCTCTCTCAATCTGGGACCCCTTGAGGGATGTCGGACTGCCAGTTTCAGCCCAATCCCCACAGGCCAGGCTGAGGGACCCCACCAGTGCACGAATCCATGCACCGGGCCGGTTTCTGCCTGATCCCCGCAGGCCAGGCCGAGGGACCCCACTGGTGCATGAATCCATGCACCAGGCCTCTAGTATGCATATAAGATATTTGATTAATCTTTTTCCACCCTCTCCCCTCCTCTCTTCCCTCTGAGATTTATCAGTCTGTCCCATGTTTCCATGCCTATGCATTGAGCATCTGCCCCCTGGTGGTCAGTGCATGTCATAGCTATTGGTTGAACAATCTAATGGTTGCTTAGGCTTTTATATATATAGATACTATATTATAAAGTACACAATGCTTTATAAGTAACATAAATACATTTCTACATCAATTCCTATAGTTAGTAACTAATCATAAATTAAATCTACACTAATAAAAGACAAACATGCAAATTGACTGTACCTTTGCTACACCTTAAGCCATGCCCACCAGCCAATCAGAGCGACTATATGCAAATTAACCCAACCAAGATGGCGGCCGGCAGCCATGGAGCTGGAGCAAGCAGGAGGCTTGGTTGCCCCAATGATGGAGGAAGCCAAGCTTCCCAACTGCCATGGTGGCTCTGAGCCCCACTTAAAGCAGCAAAGTTTCAATTATAGAAGGTAAATAAACCCCAGATGCCTGCTTTCAGCCGGCCATGGCCACGGAGCTGGAGCAAGCAGGAGGCTTCCCTCCCGCCCGCACTGGCTGGCTCTGAGCTCCTCTAAAGGCTACAAAGTTTCAATTATAGAAGGTAAATAAATCCCAGAATAAAAAATAAGAAAAAAGGAGAGGCTGGGAGCTCCCGTCGCCAGGGGGGTTTGGCCAGCCTGAAAATAGCCATCAGCCCCTCACCCAGGCTGGCCAGGCACCCCAGTGGGGACCCCCACCCTGAAGGGAGTGTGACCAGCCTGCAAACACCCATCAGCCCCTCACCCAGGCTGGCTAGGCACCCCGGTGTGACCTCCACCCTGATCTGGGACACCCTTCAGGGCAAACCAGCTGGCCACCACCCGTGCACCAGGCCTCTATCCTATATAGTAAAAGGGTAATATGCAAACTTACCCTAACAGCAGAACGACTGGGAATGACTGGTCACTATGACACACACTGACCACCAGGGGGCAGATGCTCAATGCAGGAGCTGCCCCCTGGTGGTCAGTGTGCTCCCACTGGGAGAGCTCTGCTTAGTCACAAGCCAGGCTGACAGCTGCCAGTACAGCAGTGGTGGTGGGAGCCTCTCCCGCCTCCTCAGCAGCGCTAAGGATGTCTGACTGCAGCTTAGGACTGCTCCCCTCTGGCAAGTGGACATCCCCCGAGGGCTGCTGGGCTGCCAGAGGGATGTCTGACTGCCAGCCTGGGCCCGATCCCCCAGGGAGCAGGCCTAAGCCAGCAGGTGGACATCCTCCAAGGGGTCCCAGACTGCAAGAGGGCATAGGCCGGGCTGAGGGACCCCCTCGAGTGCACACATTTTTGTGCACCGGGCCTCTAGTATGATGATATTCACCACAAAATTATTTAGTGAGAAAGAACTTGAGAATAGAAAACTTGATTTGCATTCTGTGAATGTAAGTTGCCTCATGTATGGATTTGGCCTAGTGCCTCAGTGAACAATGTCTTCTCGCCTCATGTTGAAAAACAAAAATTCTAAGACCCTCCAGAGAGTCTGATTTGTGGATTCCCACCCTCCAAACAGTATCACCAGCCAAGAAGATTCTATGGAACTTTGCTTTGTATAATTTTCATTATGAAAGAAGTAGGGTTTAAGTCCCCCCCCACCGAAATATGTTATTGAATTATAACATGGAGTATGCCATTTCTAATGACATGCTAAAAAAGAAGAATACATCACATAGAAAATTTCCTCTATAAGCTCCCTCCCTCTCCTAATCCCCCAGGGGATGCTAAATCTCCCCAGTTGAAAACTCACTGTCCTAGAGTTGCTCTCACCAAATGCCCCTCTCATTATAATTTGGCTTTGCATAAAAAGTTTCCCATAGAGAGAAATTTGCTAACCAGCAAACATGGATTTGGGGTCTGCTTGCAATTAAGTCCCCATTGCAAGTTTATTATTGGCATTCACCAGCCCTTTGAGGCCCATTGTGTGCTAACATTTCAGTTTCTGAGTTTATAAAATTGAGGACCACATTCCAGAACAAGGCTCCTGCCATAAACTTTACTAAGACCAGAGATGTTATCATGTCGTGTTGGCCAGACATTCTTTAAGCCACCCTCAACAAACACCTTTCAATTCAAACTGTACCAGTAAAATCCTCTTAAATGGGGGAATAAAATAACACAGGTAGAGTTTCTTTTTCCATTCAGAAATGCAGTGCCTGAATCCTCTGTCTATGTACCTAGCAAGATGGCACATATTCCTAAAAATAGTGAAAGGAGAACAAGACCCCCAGGCACCATCATCCTAGGGCTGAATATGAGAAGGCCCCTTGAAGAGAGTGCTTGTAAGAAAGAACTCAGCAGCCAGAATGTGTATGTTGAGTAAATATGTGGAGGGAAGGAGGAAGCTTATTTGCAAGAGGTGGAGACTGAATTCATCTACAGGGCTGCAAGTTCCATTATTCTGGAAAACATAGAGGGATCTTCCAGTGATTAAACATCTTGGTCAAACCCTCTGCAGAGATGCAGTTGTTGATGTTTTTAACTATAGAAGATTTCAAACATATACAAAAGTGATGCCTCATATGCCCATCACTCAATTTCAATAATGATTAACTTAGGAATTTTTTTCATCACCCCCATATACATACATACACTTTGCTCTGTGTCACCCACTCCCATTCTCATGAAATTTTGAGTCAAATCTCAGACATACTTTCTAAGATGGAGATTTTTTAGTTGAGGAACAAACTTATTTTGGCTGGCTATATCAAAATGGTCACCATGGTTAGAAGACTTGTATGTCTTCAGATTGTGATTCCCTTACAGTGATGTGTCTTCGTTAAGTATGGGATTAGGCTTTTGTCTCAGTAAAATTTCATTTGTTCTTGAGGGATTGTGATGTGTGCTGTTATTTAAGGGATTGTTCACAAGTAATCAAGAGCAAGCCTGAGGATTCTGGGAAAGGTGTGAAGGCCAGATCCCCACCTTGAGCCTTATGGAACTGGTTTTGATTAGGTGTGATCCATAGTGACTACAGGTGACCCTTCCTACCACACGTGGTTTTGTCCTATGACTGAAGAATCCAGACTGGAAAATATCTTGAGTTCTTACTACCTTTTGGGTGAAAACTAAACCTTTCTGAGTGAAAAGGTAAATGCATTTCCTGAAGGGAGTGGACATTCCCATTGTCATTTGGAGGTGGACAGCCATGGTGAGCTTTGATTGAAGTTAAGACATATGCCTTTCTTTTATAGCCTGAGAGAATTTGGGAGCTTAGATTCCAGTTAGGAGAAACAGGTTCAAGACCCACATACAATGGGAATGCAGATTGGTGCAGCCATTATGGAAGACAGTATGGAGTTTCCTCAAAAAGTTAAAAGTGGAACTCCCATTTGACCCAGTGATCTCACTTCTAGGAATATATCTCAAGAAAACAGAAACTCCAATTAGAAAGGATATATGCACCCCTATGTTCATAGCAGCACAATTTACCATAGCTAATATCTGGAAACAGCCTAAGTGCCCATCAACAGATGAATGGATTAGAAAACTGTGATACATCTACATGATGGCATACTATGCTGCTGTAAAAAAGAAGGAATTTTTACCATTTGCAACAGCATGGATGGAACTGGAGAGCATTATGCTAAGTGAAATAAGCCAGTCAATGAAAGAAAAATACCACATGAACTCATTCATGTATGGATAATTAAGACCATTATAAACTGATGAACAAAAATAGATGCAGAGGCAGAGCAACATCAAACAGACTGTCAAACTACAGCAGGAAGGCTGGGGAGGGTTGGGGGGGGGTGGGTAAGAGATCAACTGAAGGACTTGTATGTATATAAGCATAACCAATAGACACAAGACACTGGGGGGTATGGGAGGCTAGGGGAGGGTCAAGGGGAGAAAAAAAAGGAGACATATATAATACTCTTTGTAATACTTTAAGCAATAAAACAATTAAAATAAAATAAAACAAAATATGACTCAGCCATAAAAAAAAAATGAAATCTTGCCATCTGCAACATGGTTGCACCAAGAGAGAGAGGATGCTGTCCTGAGTGAAATAAGTCAGGCAAAGAAAGATAACTGCCAGGTGATTTTCACTTATATGTGGAATCTAAAAAACAAAATGAGGAAGCAGAACAGAAACAAACTCATGGATACAGAGAACATTTTGACAGTTCCCACATGGTAGGGAGGTTAGGGAAATGGATGAAAAAGGTGAACTGATTAAGAAGTACAAATTGGGGAGAACCAAGATGGCGGCATAGGTTAACGCCGGAGTTTGCTGCTTTGAACAACTACTTCAAAAGTGAAACCAAAAAACGGAAGGGACATCACCCAGAACCACAGGAACGCTGGCTGAGTGGAAGTCCTACAACTAGGAGGAAAGAGAAACGCACACGGACACTCAGAGGAGGCGCAGTGCTGAAGTCAAATTCTGAGGTGCGGAGTGCGTGGAGCGGGCTGGCAGCGGAGGGCGCGGTTGTTGTTTTCAATCGGGAGGGAGTCGCAGACTCTGAGCACCAGATCCGGGCGAGTCTTTAGGGACCCAGACTCAAACGGGAGAAGCGGGACTGTCTGGCTTCGGTCAGAGCGAGTGCAGCTTTCTCTCCGAGCTTTGCAGCGGGTGCTGGGACTCAGAGAGGCAGAGCCCCTGGGGACAGGACTGAGAGCCGCCATAACTGCTCTCTCCGGCCCACCCTGTTGATCCTGTGTGACCCGCCCTGCCCAAGCCCTGCACAGAGGCATTTGCCGGATAGCCTCAGGCAAAGGCTAGATTAGCACCTCCCTAGAGGACAGAAGTTCTCTCACTGCTGACACAGCTGATTCTCATAGCCACTTGGCCTGGAGGTCAAACCCTCCCTGGAATTAGCTACAACAATCAAGATTTATCTATAAGACTGCGAACAAAGACCACTAGGGGGTGCACCAAGGAAGCATAACAAAATGCAGAGACAAAGAAACAGGACAAAATTGTCAAAGGAAGATATAAAGTTCAGAACCACACTTTTAAGGTCTCTCAAGAACTGTTTAGAAGCTGCCGATAAACTTAATGAGATCTACACGAAAACTAATAAGACCCTCGATCTTATATTGGGGAACCAACTAGAAATTAAGCATACACGGACTGAAATAACCAATATTATACAGACGCCCGACAGCAGACCAGAGGAGCGCAAGAATCAAGTCAATGATTTGAAATGCGAGGAAGCAAAAAACATCCAACCGGAAAAGCAAAATGAAAAAAGAATCCAAAAATGCGAGGATAGTGTAAGGAGCCTCTGGGACAGCTTCAAGCGTACCAACATCAGAATTATAGGGGTGCCAGAAGATGAGAGAGAGCAAGATATTGAAAACCTATTTGAAGAAATAATGACAGAAAACTTCCCCCACCTGGTGAAAGAAATGGACTTACAGGTCCAAGAAGCACGGAGAACCCCAAACAAAAGGAATCCAAAGAGGACCACACCAAGACACATCATAATTAAAATGCCAAGAGCAAAAGATAAAGAGAGAATCTTAAAAACAGCAAGAGAAAGAAACTCAGTTACCTACAAGGGAATACCCATACGACTGTCAGCTGATTTCTCAACAGAAACTTTGCAGGCCAGAAGGGAGTGGCAAGAAATATTCAAAGTGATGAATACCAAGAACCTACAACCAAGATTACTTTATCCAGCAAAGCTATCATTCAGAATTGAAGGTCAGATAAAGAGCTTCACAGATAAGGAAAAGCTAAAGGAGTTCATCACCACCAAACCAGGATTATATGAAATGCTGAAAGGTATCCTTTAAGAAGAGGAAGAGGAAGAAAAAGGTAAAGATACAAATTATGAACAACAAATATGCATCTATAAACAAGTGAATCTAAGAATCAAGTGAATAAATAATCTGATGAACAGAATGAACTGTTGATTATAATAGAATCAGGGTCATAGAAAGGGAATGGACTGACTATTCTTGGGGGGGAAAGTGGTGTGGGAGATGTGGGAAGAGACTGGACAAAAATCGTGCACCTATGGATGAGGACAGTGGGTGGGGAGTGAGGGCGGAGGGTGGGGCGGGAACTGGGAGGAGGGTAGTTATGGGGGGGGGGAAAGAGGAACAAATGTAATAATCTGAACAATAAAGATTTAATTAAAAAAAACAATAAAGATACACTTCTTTAAAAAAGTAAAAAAAAAAAAAAAAGAAAAAAAAAAAGAAGTACAAATTGGGAGAAGCTCTCCCACTGCCGACACAGTGGACTCTCATAGCCAGTTAGCCTGGAGGTCAAATCACCCCCGGTATTGCCGACAACAATCAAGGCTTAACTACAACAAGACTGCGCACAAAGACCACTAGGGGGTGTACCAAGAAAGCATAAAAAAATGCGGAGACAAAGAAACAGGACAAAACTGTCAATGGAGGATATTGAGTTCAGAACCACACTTTTAAGGTCTCTTAAGAACTGTCTAGAAGCTGCCGATAAATGTAGTGAGATCCTCAAGAAAACTAATGAGACCCTCGATGTTATGATAAAGAACCAACTAGAAATTAAGCATACATGGACTGAAATAACGAATACTATACAGATTCCCAACAGCAGACCAGAGGAGCGCAAGAATCAATGCAAAGATTTGAAATGTGAAGAAGCAAAAAACACCCAACCAGGAAAGCAAAATGAAAAAAGAATCCAAAAATACGAAGATAGTGTGAGGAGCTTCTGGGACAGCTTCAAGCGTACCAACATCAGAATTATAGGGGTGCCAGAAGATGAGAGAGAGCAAGATATTGAAAACCTATTTGAAGAAATAATGACAGAAAAATTCCCCCTACCATCCATCTTAAAAAAAAAAAATAAATAAATAATTCCCCCACCTGGTGAAAGAAATAGACTTACAGGTCCAGGAAGCGCAGAGAACCCCAAACAAAAGGAATCCAAAGAGGACCACACGAAGACACATCATAATTAAAATGCCAAGAGCAAAAGACAAAGAGAGAATCTTAAAAGCAGCAAGAGAAAGAAACTCAGTTACCTACAAGGGAATACCCATATGACTGTCAGCTGATTTCTCAACAGAAACTTTGCAGGCCAGAAGGGAGTGGCAAGAAATATTCAAAGTGATGAATACCAAGAACCTACAACCAAGATTACTTTATCCAGCAAAGCTATCATTCAGAACGGAAGGTCAGATAAAGAGCTTCACAGATAAGGAAAAGCTAAAGGAATTCATCACCACCAAACCAGGATTATATGAAATGCTGAAAGGTATCCTTTAAGAAGAGGAAGAAGAAGAAAAAGGTAAAGATACAAATTATGAGCAACAAACATGCATCCATCAACAAGTGAATCTAAGAATCAAGTGAATAAATAATCTGGTGATCATAATAGAATCAGGGACATAGAAAGGGAATGGACTGACTATTCTTGGTGGGGGAAAGGGGTATGGGAGATGCGGGAAGAGAATGGACAAAAATCGTGCACCTATGGATGAGGACAGTGGGTGGGGAGTGAGGGCAGAGGAACAAATGTAATAATCTGAACAATAAAGATTTAATTAAAAATAAAAAGAAGTACAAATTGGTAGTTATAGAATAGTCATGGGATGCAAAGTACTTCATAGGGAATATAATCAATGACATTGTAATAACTATGTATGGTGTCACTAGATTTATGGGGATGTTCACTGTACATGTTATATAAATGTCTAATCACTGGATTGTACACTGAAATGAATATAATATTGTATGTCGACTGTAATTGAAAAATAAAAAAATATATATTAAAAAGAAAAGACCCACATACAAAGAGAGAGTTGACACCTCCTTTAGTGGGGCTCATAGGGAGTCAGGCAGAGAGAGTTCATGATCTGGAGTTGAACATTCTGATGGGGCCACATCTACTAAGACTTATAAGTTGTCTTCTATGTTGTATTTTCCTTTTGTTACTTCTGAACATTCAGTAAAATCATGTTGAAAGTCTTAGTCTCTTTTCCCCAGTCTAGTATGAAATTAAGAAAAGAGGTTTGGTATACATATGAGACAAATCAGTACAAGGGAGAATAATAACAACCCGCTGTGAAAGACCAATCCTGACATTGCAAAGAGGTTCACCCCTTGAAGCCAGATACATTGATGACTAGGACATTTAAAAACAAATGCAGCCCAGCCGATGTGAACCAGGAGGTCAGGTTCAATTCCCAGTCAGGGCACATGCTGGGCTGCTGGCTAGATCCCCAGTAGAGAGCGTGCAGGAGACAAATGATCAATGATTCCCTCTCATCATTGATGTTTCTCTCTTTCTCTCTCCCTTCCTCTCTGAAATCAATATAAACATATATTTAAAAAAAAAAAAAAGCAAATGCATGGAAGGGCAAGTTAGAAGGTCACTGCACAAACCTAGGGGAAGGTGCAGACTCATAAGAGACTTGAGAAGAACTTAAGTTTACACCTCAGGCTGATCCTTGATACAGAGACAGCCTACAACAAAAACAAACCAAAAATATCAAAACTTAGGGATGGGGGAGAATCTGATCTTCAGAGTTACCACATTATCAGATATAAATGCACAGTTTAAAACAATAATAAAATCACAAGGAATACAAAAATAACAAAACAAAACAAAAAATGATGGCCCATTCAAAGGAAAAATATAAACCAGCAGGAACTGTTCCTCAAAAAGACCTGGTGGTGAATCAGATAAAAACTTTTAAACAGCTGTCTTAAAGATATTCCAAAAACTAAAGGGTGATGTGGAGAAAGTCAAGAAAATTATGTGTAAACAAAATGGAAATATTAATAAAGAGAAAACCAAAAAAGAAATAAAAAAAAAGAAATTCCACAGCTGAAAAGTACAATAACCTAAATTAAAAACAAACACTAGAGGGATTAAAATGCAGATTTAAGCAGCCAGAAGACAGAATCGGTGAACTTGGAGATAGGAAAATGGAAATAATAGTGTCTGAAGGTCAAAAGGAAAAAAAAAAAGTAAATAAAGACTAAGGGACCTGCAGGACACCACTGAAGGACCAACATACACATTATGGAAGTCACAGAAAGAGAAGAGAGAAAGAGGCAGAGGGAATGTTTGAACAAATAATTGCCAGAACTCTCTAAAATTTTGGAAAACTTAAAAATTTGTGGAAATTAAGAGATTAAAAATGGCAGCAGAGTAAGTGGATGTTGCATGGACATGCTCCCAAGGCCAAAGTGCAGTTACAACTAAAATACAGAAAAACTTCCTGAATAATTAACAGAAGACACGCTGGAGAGAATCCAATAACTGAGGATGGAAAATAGAGACTGCTTAGAGACAGATAGAAGGAGCAGAAGCATGAAAGGACTGGCTGGGCTCCCACAAACAGCAACTGAAGTTCTGGAGAGATATCTCAGCTGTGGGGGGTTGCCCCTGAGAACTCTGGTGTCTAATCCCCAAGATAGGCCCACCCAACAGAGAGCACCAGAACTGAGAAGGATACCCATGAAACATCTGGCTGTGAAAAGCAGCAAGATTGCTGTCTGCCAGGGAGAGATGGCTGAAAGTGGAGGCACTCTCTTAAAGAGCCAACACAGGAAATTCCCTGTGGAGCCACTTACCTTGTGATCTGGCAGAGAGAGGGCAGAGTGGACTGGAGCTGTGTGATCAGAAGCCAGGATCAGTAGCTCTGGGGTTAGAACTCAGAAGGAAGAAACTCTGGTTTCCTGTGCTGAGTCATTCCCTCATGCAGTGGAGGTCATCTTACTCACACAGACATTTGCTATACAGGTGGCTCTGCCTGGGGGAAAGACAGTTAAACCACTCTATTGGTAAACACCTTGACCCAAGGTGCAGAATTTCTAAGGCCCATTCAGAGACTGAAAATAACAGTTAGCTTCCAGGCATAAGCAGTTGCCCCACCCTGTTGAAAAGAACTCTCATAAAACCTGAGGATGATTGCCTGAGGGCTATTCAAGATGGAATCCTACCAGTTTGTAGACAATTGAGGTCTCTGGAGGCTTTGAAGTCTTTTCCTCATCTAATTAATCAGAAACAGCATTTGACACTGTCCTGCACTAGAGATTGAGAGGCATAGCAGTTATACCTAATATATAGTCACAAACCCAAACAGGCAGCCAAAATGAGACAAAGAAACAACTTTGAAATGAAAAAAAGAAGAGAATTCTCCAGAAGAAGAGATAAATGAAATGGAGATAAGAAATTAAAATTATAACCCAACAGGGTTATATCCTCCTGGTGGATTGATCCCTTTAATATTATGTAGTGACCTTTGTTGTCCCTTGTGATGGCCTTCATTTTGAAGTCTATTTTGTCAGATATGAGTATTGCTACTCTAGCTGTTTTTCTTTTCCATCCCTTCATTCTCATACTGTGTGAGACTTTTGTTCTGAGGTGTGTCTCTTATAGACAGCATATAATTGGGTTATGCTTTTGTATACATACAGCTACCTTATATCTTTTGATTGGAGAATTTAATCCATTTATGTTTAAGGTTATTATTGATAGGTACTTATTTATTGCCATTTTAATTTTGTATGCCTAGGTTTCTCTCTCTAATTCTTGTCATTACAGCAGTCCCTTTAGCATTTCTTGTAATACTGGCTTGTTGGTGATGTGCTCCTTTAGCCTTTTTGTTGTTTTTGTTCTGTTGTAATTCAGAATAATGATGCTAGATACTCAAAAACATGAGAAAAGATATAGTAACTGTGAAAAAAGATCAGTTGGAAATTACCTGTAGCATAGCACTAATAAAGAACACATTTGAAGGAATACAAAGCAGATTAGGGAAAGCTGAGGATCGAATCAGTGAATTAGAAGACAGGGTAGAAAAAAATCACTCAATCAGAGAACCAAAAAGAAAAAAAAACAATTAAAAAACAGGAGGACAGCTTAAGGGAGCTGTGGGACAACATGAAACATAACAATATTTGAAGAGTGGACATGCCAGAAGAGGCAGAAAGGGAAAAAAGGATAGAGAACGTGATTGAAAAAACAATGGCAGAAAACTTCCCTAACCTAGTAAAGGAAAAAGTCACACAAGTTCAGGTGGCACAGAGAACCCCAAGCAATAAGAACCCAAACAGGCCCACACCAGACACATTATAATTAAAATGCCAAAAATTAAAGACAAAAGGATGCCGGAAGCTGGTCCACTCTTGCTGCTTGACACAGTCGCTGCAGGGAAGAAACATCTACACAGCTTATGTTTCAAGGGACCTGGCATATATGGTATATGGTTTGCTCCCCCTCTTAGTGCTATGTGTTTTAAAACAGGACCACCTCCCTGAGAAAGGTTGTTCCCCCAGGTTAGGGATTAACAGGACTAAGGAAGAGAATAAATCAGGAAATCCCCCTAGTGTTACAGAAATACCATGTACTACTTATGAAGAACTTGGACTAAGACTGTTGGCAATAAATTTGGGACTTGTTGGGCCCACATCCTCAGGGGTCTGCCCACCAGGGAAAGCACCAAAGCCTATACCCCTGGCGATCCACCGACACAGGGCAGTTCCAAGGAAGGCAAGCAGCAAGGCTGGGAGGACATAACCTTTACTGGGTAGGATGATCTCCTTCAGTCACTTCCTTATAGCCTATCAGTAGAGCAGTGACCTTGGAATAGCCCTTGTAATGGAACATAGAGATTAACCTAGACAAGATTAAAATCAACAGAACTAGATAGAGACAGGATTTTTGGCAAAGGTTAGATAAGAAACAAGGAACTGTAGAACGTTACCCAAAACATACCATGATGTGATTATAGAGGCATGCTTATAGGATCAAATGGTATAAATATAGATGTAACAAGACAATAAGGAGAGAACCTCGCTATGCTGATTAACTGAACACTGTCTCCGTGTCCTTCCTTCTTCGCCAACTCCGTCCACACCTTTGGGAACCCCTGTTCTGCTAGGGCTGGACCCCAACAAAAGGAGAATATTAAAGGCAGCAAGAGAAAAGCAAACTGTTACCTATAAAGGAGCTCCCATAAGGCTGACACCTGATTTCTCATCAGAAACTCTACAGGACAGAAGGGAATGGCATGAAGTACTCAAGGTAATAGAAAGCAAGGATATGAAACCAAGATTACTATATCCAGCAGAGCTATCATTCAAAATAGATGGTGAAATAAAGGGCTTTCCAGAACAACAACAACAAAGGCGAAAGGAATACATCACCAAAAAGCCAGTAGTATAAGAAATGCTAAAGGGATTGCTGTAATGAGAAGAATTAGAGAGAGAAACCTAGGCATACAAAATTAAAATGGCAACAAATAAGTACCTATCAATAATAACCTTAAACATAAATGGATTAAATTCTCCAATCAAAAGATATAAGGTAGCTGTATGTATACAAAAGCATAACCCAATTATATGCTGTCTATAAGAGACACACCTCAGAACAAAAGTCTCACACAGTATGAGAATGAAGGGATGGAAAAGAAAAACAGCTAGAGTAGCAATACTTATATCTGACAAAATAGACTTCAAAATGAAGGCCATCCCAAGAGACAACAAAGGTCACTACATAATATTAAAGGGATCGATCCAAGAGAAGGATATAACCCTGGTACACATATATTCATCCAATATAGGAGCACGTAAATATATATATATATATATAAAAATCTAGAGGACTTTAAGGGAGAGATTGACAATACAATCATATCAGGAGACTTTACATCTGCTGACTTCACTGGATCTTCCAGACAAAAAAATTAATAAGGAAACAGTGACTGTAAAGGACACACTGGATCAGATGGATTTAATTGACATTTATAGGACATTTCATCCTAATGCAGCAGAATATACATTCTTCTCAAGTGCACATGGGTCATTCACAAAGATAGACCATGTGTTGGGACACAAAACAAGTCTCTACAAGTTCAAGAACATTGAAATTATATCAAGAATCTTCTCAGATCACAGTGGAATGAAATTAGAAATCAACTACAGTAAAAACACACAAAAATATTCAAACACATGGAGGTTAAATAACATTTTATCAAACAATGATTGGTTACCAATGAGATCAAGAAAGAAATAAAACACCCTCTAGAAACAAATGAAAATGAATACACAACAACCCAATATCTCTGGGACACAGCAAAAGCAGTCCTGAGAGGGAAGATCATAGCACTACAGGCCTACCTAAAAAAAAAAAAAAAAAAAACAAGAAAAAGTAATAAACTATTTAACCCTACAACTTAAGGAACTAGAAAGAGAACAACAAGAAAAGCCCAGAGTAAGTAAAAAGAGGGAAATAATAAATATTAAAGCAGCAATAAATGACATAGAGACTAAAATCCAACAATTCAAAAAAATCAATGAGCCCTAGCTGGTTTGGCTCAGTGGATAGAACATTGGACTGTAGACTAAAGGGTCCCGGGTTCAATTTCGGTCAGGGGCACATGGCCAGATTGCGGGCTCAATCCCCAGTAGGGGGTGTGCAGGAAGCAGCAGATCAATGATTATCTCTCATCATTGATATTTCTATCTCTCTCTCCCTCTCCCTTCCTCTCTGAAATCAATAAAAAATATATTTTTAAAAAATTCAATGAAACCAAGAGCTGGTTCTTTGAAAAGATAAACAAGATTGTTGAACCATTAGCCAGACTCATCAAAAAACAGAGAGAGGACCCAAATAAATAAAATCAGAAACAAAAGTGGAGAAGTAACCATTGAACACAGAAATCCAAAGGATTGTAAGAAACTACTATGAACAACTATATGCCAACAACCTGGACAATGTGGAGGAAATGGACAAATTCCCAGAAAAATACAATTTCCCAAAACTGAATCAGGGAGAATCAAAAAACCTGAATAGGCCATAACAACTGATGAAATAGAAGCAGTAATCAAAAAAACTCGAAGCAAACAAAACCTGGGTCTAATGGCTTCATAGGGGAGTTTTACCAAACATTCAAAAAAAAAAAAAAAAAAAAGAAAAGAAAAAGAAAAAGAAAAAGAAAAAAAAAAAGGAACACCTATATTCCTCATAATATTTCAAAAAATCTAAGATGAAGGAACACTTCCAAGTTCTTTTTATGAGGCCAGCATTATCGTAATTCCAAAACCAGATAAAGACACTACAAAGAAAGAAAATTGCAGGCCAATATACCTGCTGAACAAAGATGCTAAAATCCTCAACAAAATATTAGCAAATTAGATCCAGGAATATATTAAAAAGTGGGAACTATTCTAGGGATGCAAGGCTGGTACAATATTCACAAATCAATAAACATGATACATCACACAAACAAATTGAAAGACAAAAACAATATGACCATATCAATAGACACAGAATAAAACATTTGAAAAATCCATTTTTGATAAAAAAAACTCTCAGCCAAGTGGGAATAGAGGAAGCATATCTCAACATGATAAAGGCCATATATGACAAACCTACAGTGAACATCATACTCAATAGGAAAAAGCTAAAACCATTTTCCCTAAGAACAGGATCAAGTCAGGAATGTCTGCTTTCACCACTCTTATTCAACATAGTATGGGAAGTGCTAGCCACAGTGATCAGACAAAAAGAAGAAATAAAAGGCATCCAAATTGGAAAGGAGGAAGTAAAACACATTATTTATAGACTAGAGGTCCAGTGCACAAAAATTTGTGCACTTGCGGGGGTGGGGGGGGCGTCCCTCAGCCCAGCCTGAGCCCTCTCGCAGTCTGGGACCCCTCGGAGGAGGACCACCTACTGGCTTAGACCCACTTCCCAGGGGAATTGGCCTAAGCTGCAGTCAGACATCCTTAGCGCTGCTGAGGAGGTGGGAGAGGCTCCCACCACCACTGCTGTACTGGCAGCTGTCAACCTGGCTTATGGTTGAGCAGAGCTACCCATGTGGGAGCACACTGACCATGGGGCAGCTCCTGCATTGAGCGTCTGCTCCCTGGTGGTCAGTGTGTGTCATAGTGACCAGTCATTCCCAGTCGTTCTGCTGTTAGGGTCAATTTGCATATTACCCTTTTATTATATAGGATAGAGGCCTGGTGCACGGGCGGTGGCCAGCTGGTTTGCCCTGAAGGGTGTCCTGGATCAGGGTGGGGTCACTCCGGGGTGCCTTGCCAGCCTGGGTGAGGGGCTGATGGCTGTTGCAGGCTGGTCAAGCCCCCCATTGGGGACCCTCACCCCATGGGGGTTTGGCCAGCCTGGGTGAGGGGCTGAGGGCTGTTTGCAGGCTGCCACACTTCCTTCAGGTTGGGGGTCACCACTGGGGTGCCCAGCCAGCCTCGGTGAGGGGCTGATGGCTTTTTGCAGGCTGGCCACACCCCCTTCAGTGTGGGGGGTTCCCACTGGTGTGTCTGGCCAGCCTGGGTGAGGGGCTGAGGGCCGTTTTCAGGCTGGCCACAACCCCTTCAGGGTGTGGGTCCCCACTGGGGTGCCCGGCCAGCCTCGGTGAGGGGTTGATGGCTGTTTGCAGGCTGGCCAAGCCCCCCAGTGGGGACCTTCACCCCATGGGAGTGTGGCCAGCTGTGTGAGGGGATGATGGCCATTTTCAGGTTGGCCACAGCCCCTTCAGGGTGGGGGGTGGTCCCGCTGGGGTGCCTTGCCAGCCTGGGTGAGGGGCTGAGGGCCATTTTCAGGCTGGCCATGCTGAAGGCTGGAAGCAGGTATCAGGTTTATTTAACTTCTATAATTGAAACTTTGTTGCCTTGGTCCCACTCGAAGCCTGGGTTGCCCCTGGAAATCCACGTTCCCAGCCCCTCCTTGAGCGGAGGCCACAGAGGCTGGAAGCAAGTATCTGGGATTTATTTATGTTATATAATTGAAACTTTGTAGCCTTGAGCAGAGCTCAAGGCCAGCAGAGCAGGCAGGAAGCTTGGCTTCCTCCATCGCCAGGGCAACTCAAGCCTCTTGCTCGCTCCAGCTCCATGGCCGCTGCCATCTTTGTGACCGAGTGATGGTTAATTTGCATATCACTCTTTTATTACATAGGATGTCATGATATTGTGCTTAAAAAACACTAAAGACTCCACCAGAAAACTTCTAGATTTAATAAGCGAATTTGCAATGTAGCAAGATACAAAATCAACACCCCAAAATCGATGGCTTTTTATACACCAATAATGAATTCTCAAAAAAAAAGAAAGAAAGAAAGAAAGAAACTAAAAAAAGCAATCCCATTTAGCATTGCAACAAAAAACTAAAATACTTAGGAAAAAACTTAACCAAGGAGGCAAAAGACCTGTACTCAGAAAACTATAGGACATTAAAAAAAGAAATAGAAGATATAAACAAGTGGAAGAATATACTGTGTTTGTGGATTGGTAGAATCAGCATCATTAAAATGTCCATACTACCCAAGGCAATCTACAGATTTATTGCAATCCCTATTAAGATACCAAAGACATATTTCACAGATCTAGAACAAATACTCTAAAAATTTATATGGAACCAAAAATGACCCTAAATAGTGCAGCAATCTTGAAAAAGAAGAACAAAGTTGGAAGAATCACAATACCAGATTTCAAGTTATACTACAATGCTATCGTAATCAAACATACTGGTACTGGGAATTTAAAATGGCAATAGAGTAGGAGGATGCTGCAAAGACATGTTCCCAGGAACAAGCTGGAATTACAACTGAAATATGGAAAGACTTCCTGAATAATCAATTGAAAACTCACAGGAGAGAATCCTGATACCCAAAGACCAAAGGTTGAGACCGCATAGAGACTGGTAGGAAGGGTGGAGGAACTAAAGGGCTGGCCAGGCACCCACAGATGGCAACTGAAGTCCAGGAGAGATGTCTTCGCTGGGGGGGGAGTACCACTGAGAACTCTTGGTTCTAATCCCAAAGTGGGGGCTCCCCAGCAGAAAGCAGCAAACTGAGGATGGTACCCACATAATATCTAGCTGTGAAAAGCAGTAGGGTGCTCTCTGCCAGGGAGTGGCAGCTGAAAGTTTGGGCACACTCTTAAAGGGCCAATGCACAAAAATTCCCTATGGAGCCACCCACCTTGTGCTTTGGCAGAGCAAGGGTGAAGTGGACTAGAGCTGTGAGAGCAGAAGCCAGGACTGGGGACTTGGAAGATAGAGCTCAGAAGGCATACACCCCAAGTTTCCTGGGCTGAGTCATTCCTTCACACAGCGGAGGACATCTTTCCCACATAGACATCTGCCTTGTGTGTGGGGGAAGACAATCGACACACCCTATTGGAAAACACCTTGTCCTAAGGCAACTTAAGAGATTAAAAATAGCAATTAGCTTCCAGGCAGAAGCAACTGCCCTAAGCTGTTGAAAAAACTCATGCCACACCTGAGGATGATTGCCTGAGGGCAATCCAAGTTGGAATCCTATTAGTGAGTAGACAGAGGCGGTCTCTGGAGGCTTTGGTCTTTGCCTGATCCAATTATTCAGAAACTGTTCTGCAGTAGAGATTGAGAGGTATAGAGATATACCTATATGTAGTCACAAACTGAAACAGACAACCAAAGTGAGGAGACAAAGAAACAACCCCCAAATGAAAGAACTAGAGAATTCTCCAGAAGAAAAGCTAAATGAAGCAGAGATAAGAAATTTATCTGAAACAGAGTTCAGAGTAATGAGGTTAAAAATATTCAACAGTATAAAAAAGATATAAACTATGAAAAAAAAGAACTGTGTGAGATAAAGAATGACACAACACAAAGAACACATTGGAGGGAATACACAGCAGATTAGGGGAAGCTGAGGATCTAATCAGTGAATTAGAAGACAGAGTTCAAAATATCACTCAATTATAGAACCAAAAAGAAAAAAAAAACAATTAAAAAACAGGCGGACAGCCCAAGGGAGCTGTGGGACAATGTGAAACATAACAGTATTAGAATAGTAGATGTGGCAGAAGAAGCAGAAAGGAAGAAAGGAATAGAGAAGGTGTTTGAAGAAATAATGGTAGAAAACCTCCCCAACCTGGTAAAGGAAAAAGTCACACAAATTTAGGAGGCACAGGGAACCCCAAACAAGAAGAATCCAAACAGGCCCACACCCAGACACAACATAATTAAAATTCCAAAATTAAAGACAAAGAGAGACTCTTAAAGGCAGCAAGAGAAAAGAAAACTGTTACCTACAAAGGAGCTCCCATAAGGCTGACACCTGTTTTCTCATCAGAAATTCTTTTTTTTTCTTTAATATATTTTATTGATTTTTTACAAAGAGGAAGGGAGAGAGAGAGTTAGAAACATCGATGAGAGAGAAACATCGATCAGCTGCCTCCTGCACATCCCCCACTGGGGATGTGCCCACAACCCAGGCACATGCCCTTGACCGGAATCGAACCTGGGACCCCTCAGTCCGCAGGCTGACGCTCTATCCACCGAGCCAAACCGGTTTCGGCAGAAATTCTATAAGACAGAAGGAAATGGCATGAAGTACCCACGGTAATGGAAAGCAAGGATATGAAACCAAGATTACTATATCCAGCAAGGCTATCATTCAAAATAGACGGTCAAATAAAGAGCTTTCCAGACAAAAAGAGGCTAAAGGAATTCATCACCATCAAGCCAGAATTACAAGAAATGCTAAAGGGCTTGCTGTAAGGGATTGCTGAGAATAAGAAACAGAGAAAGAAACCTAGCCATACAGAATTAAAATGTCTATGAATAAGTACCTTTCAATAATAACCCTAAATATAAATGGATTAAATGCTCCAATCACAAGGTGTAGGGTAGCTGAATGGATACAAAACATGACTCAATTATATACTGTGCATAAGAGATGCACCTCAAAACAAAAGACACATATAGGATGCAAGCGAAGGGATGGAAAAAAATTTTCCCTGCAAATGGAAATGAAACGAAAAAGCTGGAGTAGCAATACTCATATTTGACAAAATAGACTTTAAAAGCATCATGCTAAGCAAAATAACCCAGTCAGAGAAAGATAAATATCATATGATCTCACTCATTTGTGGAATATAATGAACGACATAAACTGATGAACAGATCTAGAGCCACAGGGGAAAAAATATATATTACAATATAATAGAAGTAATCCTGTTACTTACAGATTTTTTATATTTCCTACAACTTTTGTGATATTATACTATGTTAGTACAGTTCTGGTAATATTATTATACTTAAAATTCTTTTATTCTTGAAATATTAATGTTTATTGCATGTAACATTATTATATTTAAGATCATTTTTCTTGAAATATTAAGACTTGTTTCATGTAACATTATTATATTTAAAAAACTTCTTCTTAAAAGAAAAAAAAACAAAAAAAAACACACACCTGGTACTGGCACAAGAACAGGCATATAGATTAATGGAAGAAAACATAGACCCCTGAAATTGACCCAAGCCATTGTGCTCAATTAATAATTGACAAAGCAGGCAAGAGCACACAATGGAGTCAAGAGAGTCTCTTCAATAAATGGTGTTGGAAAAATTGGACAGATACATGGAAAACAATGAAACTAGACCACCAATTTACACCATACACAAGAATAAACTCAAAATGGATAAAAGACTTAAATGTAAGTCCAGAAAATATAAAAATCCTAGAAAAAACCACAGGCAGCAAAATCTCAGACATCTCTTGTAGCAATATGTTTTCCTATACATCTCCTAGGGCAAAACAAACAGAAAAAAACTAAGGAGAAAATAAACAAATAGGACTACATAAAAAAAAATGCTTCTGCATAGCAAAAGAAACTGTCAATAAAACAAAAAGGGATCCCACTGTATGGGAGAACATATTTGGCAATGGCACATCTGATAAAACGTTAATATCAACACTAATAAAAGAGAAAAATGGTAATTGGCGTACGACGATACCCTTTTCATTGGCTAATCAGGACTATATGCAAATTAACTGCCAACTATGATTGGCAGTTAACTGTCAACTATGATTGGCAGTTAACTGCCAACTAAGATTGGCAGTTAATTTGCATATGTAGGCACAGGGAGGCAAAAGGGAAAGCAGGAAGAAGCCCCCTGCCACTGACAGTGATCGGAAACCCAGGGGGGAGCTAAGAGCTGGGGGACAGGGCAAAGGCGGCCCTGGAGCCGCCTTTGCCCTGCCCCCCAGCCATGATCGGAGAATCAGGTGCCTTTTCCGCCCTGGCCAGTGATAGCAGGAAGTAGGGGTGGAGCCAGCGATGGGAGCTGGGCATGGTCGAAGCTGGCAGTCCCGGGAGCTAGGGGTCCCTTGCCTGGGCCTAAAGCGGAGCCCACGATCGCGGGGCCGCTGCAGCTGTGGGTCCCCGCTGCCCGAGCAGGACGCCTCAACCAGAGGCGTTAGGCCTGGGCAGGGGCGGAGCCTGCAACCGTGGGGAGCTGGGGGTCCCCTACCCAGGCCTGACACCTCTGCCGGAGGCCTCAGGCCTGGTCAAGGGGCCGATCTGGTGATTGGTGATCGGAGGGTGATGAGGGTCAACTCCTCTGGCCGAGGCATCAGGCCTGGGCGGGAGGCTGAGCCGGGGATTGGGGGGATATGATGGCCCCCTTGCCCAGGCCTGAAGCCTGGGTCAGAGGCGTCAGGCTTGGGCGGGGGGTGGAGCAAGCGATCAGAGGGAGATGGGGGTCCCCTGCCCAGGCATGATTCCTGGGCCAGAGGCCTCAGGCCTGGGCGGGGGCCAGAGCCAGTGATCGGGGGGAGATGGGGGTCCCCTGTCCAAGCCTGACACCTCTGGCGGAGGCGTCAGGCCTGGGCAAGGGGCCGATCAGGTGATCGGAGGGTGATGGGCATCTACGCCTCTGGCCAAGGCATCAGGCCTGGGCAAGGGGCAGAGCCAGCAATCGGAGGGGTCTGGGGGTCCCCTGCCCAGGCATGATGCCTGGGCCAGAGGCATCAGGCCTGGGCTGGGGGCAGAACCAGTGATGGGGGGAAATGAGGGTCCCCTGCCCAGGCCTGACACCTCTGTCAGAGGCGTCAGGCCTGGGCAAGGGGCCGATCCTGCGATTGGAGGGTAATGGGGGTCAACGCCTGAGGGCTCCCAGTATGTGAGAGGGGGCAGGCTGGGCTGAGGGACACTCCCCCCCCCCAACACCCAGTGCACGAATTTCGTGCACTGGGCCCCTAGTCCAAAATATATAAGGAACTCATACAACTTATCAGAAGGAAGACAAACAATCCCATTAAAAAATGAGCATGGACCTAAATAGACACTTCCCCTAAGTGAGCATATAGATGGCCAAGAGACACATGAAAAAATGCTCAAGGTCACTCATCATCAGAGAGGGATTCAAATTAAAATGGCAATGAGATTTCACCTCACCCCTGTCAGAATGGCTACCATCAACAAATCAACAAATGACAAGTACTGATGAAGATGTGGAGAAAAGGGAATGCTAGTACACTGCTGGTGGGAAAGCAGACTGGTGCATTATTGAAAAGAATATGGAGTTTCCTCAAAAAATTAAAAATGGAACTCCCATTTGACCCAGTGATCCCACTTCTGGGAATATATCCTAAGAAACCTGAAACAGCAATAAAAAAGAATGTATGCTCCCTTATGTTTATAGCAGCACAATTTACAATAGCTAAGTTCTGCAACAGCCCAATTGCCTATCAGTAGATGAGTGGATGAAAAAGCTGTGGTACATTTATACCATGGAATACTCTGTATACTAATAATAGCCTAGGGCCGTCACAACCTAAATGACCAGATGGACGACTGGTCACCAGGAAGTGCACGGAGCACCTCTTGGTCCCTCCCCTGCGGCCTACAGGCTCCTATCACAGCAAGTCTGGTGGCAGGTGGGCGGCAGGGTAGCAGGAGGTGGGCGGGGTGAGTCGGGCATCTCGAGGTCATTAGCCTCCGGCCAGGGTCTGGGTCAGAGGCCTAATGACCTCCCCACCACCATGGCAGCCATGGATCCGGCCCAGAGAGGGGCTCAGAGAGAGAGAGGCAGAGCCTGATCCACAGCCACCAAGGCTGCTGGCGAGGCCTGGAGAAAGAAAGAGGCAGGGCCTGATCAGGCCTGGAGATAGGCCTGGAGAGAGAGACAGCTGTCAGCAGGGCGTTCTAGATTTCCCAGAAGAGCCAATGGCTGCCAAGGAAGTAAAGTTTTTGACACTGACTGGCATAGAAACTGACCAATCAGAACCAAATCTGGGTGAATTGTGAGGAGCCAATGACTGCCTAGGAGGCGGAGCTTTGGATGCTGAATGGCATAGAAACCAACCAATCAGAACCTAATCTGGGTGAACTGCGAAGGCAGAACCTAAGGTGGGGGCTAAGAAGGGGTTTTAAGGGGAACAACTGTTTAGTGTAGGTGTAAGAAAGTTGTTCCATTTTTTAATAACCGGTTTGGCAGTATAGTGCATATGGTTGGCTATCAGTCCAGATATAGGGATTATGTATTTTTGTCTGCCAAGAGCATCTCCTGCTGAAAAAGGCTTTCTCCCACCCCCCATTTAAGCTATCCTATCCTATATAATCTATCTATACTACTAAAAGGGTAATATGCTAATTAGATCAGGTCGACTGCCACCTTCCAGACGTCCGACTTCCTTCAGGACAAAGCCATGGTGGTGGGGGCCGAGGCAGAGGCAGTTAGGGGTGATCAGACAGGCAGGGGAGGGCAGTTGGGGGCAAGATCAGGCCATCAGGGGGTTAGGGGAGATCAGGCCAGCAGGGGAAGGCAATGGGGGCAACTAGGCTGGCAGTGGGGGCAGTTAAGGGTGATAAGGCAGGCAGGGGAGAGCAGTCACGGGTGATCAGGCAGGCAGGCAGGCAGGCAGGCAGAGAGGTTAGGGGTTATCAGGCAGGTAGGCAAAGGGGTTAGGGGCAATTGGCGGGCATGCAGAGTGGTTAGGGAAATCAGGCAGGCAGTCAGGCAGGTGAGTGGTTAGGAGCCAGTGGTCCCAGATTGCGAGTGGGATGTCCAACTGCCCTCCCCCAAGAGATCGGGCCTAAATCGGTAGTCAGAAATCCCCCAAGGGGTTCCCAATTGGAGAGGGTGCAGGCTGGGCACCCTCCCATGCATGAATTTTGTGCACCAGGTCTCTAGTACAGCAATAAAAAAGAAGGCTCTCTTACTCTTTGAGACAGCATGGAGGGACCTGGAGAGTATCATGCTAAGTGAAATAAGTCAGAGAATGACTAGTTTCACATGATCTCACTTATATGTGGAATCTAATTAACAAAATAAACTGATGAATGGAGTGGATCCAGAGACATGGAAGCATGGAACAGTGTGCAGAATCTCAGGAGGAAGACTGGGGAGGGTGGGTGGGTGGGAGTTAACCAAAGACCTTGTATGCATATATGCATAACCCACGAACACAGACAGTGGGGTGGTGAGGGGCTGGGATGGGGGCTAGGGTTGGTTGGAGGTGGTCGATAGGGGAAAAAGGGGAGCATATGTAATACTTTCAACAATAAAGATTTTTTTTAAAAAACCCCACAAATTTGTGGAAATTAAACAACACACTATAAACAAACAATGGGCGCAAGAAAAATATCTCACAAGAACTAGAAAATAGAGATGATTGAAAACAAAAGCTCAACCTAAAAGTTATGAGATACTGTGAAAACAGAGTTAAGAGCAAATGTGTAGTTATAAATACTTACGTTAAAAAACAAGAACCTAAACCGCCTAATTTTAAAACTTAAGAAACTAGAAAAAGCTAGCAGAAGGAAGAAAATAATGAAGATTAGAGTAGAGATGAAATGGAGAATAGAAAAATAATACAGACAGAGAATAGAATGGTGGTTGCCAGGGACTAGGGACAAGGAGGAATGGGGAGTTGTATAATGAGAAGAAAGTTTCAGTTTTGCAACATGAAAAAAGTTTAGGCGATGGGTCATGGTAACCATTGCACAACAATATGAATGTACTTAATACCACTGAACTGCACACTTAAATATGGGTAAGATTAAAATAAATAAATAAATAATTTTTTTTATTGCTTAAAGTATTACAAAAAGTATTACATATGTCTCCTTTTTTTTTCCCTGCCCATGACAATCCCCTGGCCTCCCCTACCCCCCAGTGTCTTATGTCCATTGGTTATGCTTATATGCATGCATACAAGTCCTTTGGTTGATCTCTTACCCACCCCCCTCCTGCCCTCCCACCCTCGCCGGCCTTCCTGCTGTAGTTTGACAGTCTGTTCGAGGCAGCTCTGCCTCTGTATCTATTTTTGTTCATAAGTTTATAATGGTCTTTATTATCCAGAAATGAGTGACATCATGTGGTATTTTTCCTTCATTGACTGGCTTATTTCACTTAGCATAATGCTCTCCAGTTCCATCCATGCTGTTGCAAATGGTAAGAGTTCCTTCTTTTTTATAGCAGCATAGTATTCCATCGTGTAGATGTACCACAGTTTTCTAATCCATTCATCTACTGATGGGCACTTAGGCTGTTTCCAGATCTTAGCTATGGTGAATTGTGCTGCTATGAACATAGGGGTGCATATATCCTTTCTGATTGGTGTTTCTGGTTTCCTGGGGTATATTCCTAGAAGTGGGATCACAGGGTCAAATGGGAGTTCCATTTGTAGTTTTTTGAGGAAACTCCATACTGTCTTCCATAGTGGCTGCACCAGTCTGCATTCCCACCAGCAGTGCACAAGTGTTCCTTTTTCTCCACATCCTCTCCAGCACTTGTCGTTTGTTGATTTGTTGATGATAGCCAGGCTGACAGATGTGAGATGGTACCTCATTGTTGTTTTGATTTGCATCTCTCGGATGATTGGTGACTTTTTGCATGTTTTCATATGTCTCTTGGCTTTCTGAATGTCCTCTTTTGAAAGGTGTCTATTTAGATCCTTTGCCCATTTTTTGATTGGATTGTTTATCTTCCTTTTGTTAAGTTGTATGAGTCCCCTATAAATTTTGGAGATTAGGCCCTTATCAGATATGACATTGGCAAATATGTTTTCCCACACAGTGGGTTTGTTGTAAATAAATTGTTAAGATATAAATTTTATGTATGTTTATTTTACCAGAATTTTAAAAATGGAAAATATTTAAAAATAAAGGGCTCTCAATAAGATAGCAAGAAAATCCAGAGAAAAGTTCCTGAGAGTCATTGAGCTTGTCGTGAGAGCAGAGGTGATTGGCCCATGGCTGCGTGAGTGGTTGGTAATGACCTCCCACTTCCCCTTATTTTCTTTCTTTTCTTCCTCAATTCCTTTTTTTCTGATCTGCTTCCTCGAGGAAAAAATTCCACTTCCCTGAGAGCTTAAATTCCAAGTTTATTGTGATGGTTTTAAAAAAACACACGAACATCTTTGAGATATGAAAGGCCCTCTAAGTTTCTGATAGTCCCATAGACTTTAAAAAAATCTCTGGGGCCTTGATCTAGTAGTATCAGTATAGGTATGTCAAGGTAAAAGAGTAAGCAATTTTATGACATACCTGGGTTCAGTTTTCCTGAGTCAGCATTTTAGGAATGGAATTCTGTGTTACCTCCCCTGTTTTTCACTTATTTTTCAATATAAATACACCTGGATGTTGTTCTTTCCAAAATAAGGATAATAATGTTACTCCTTTTATTAACAGTGAAATAAAATCTTGGAGAGAAACATAAATGCTTAAAAAAATGTTTAAATACTCAGTTACTATAGTCCATTTTCCAAATGTACGAATATTTATGTCTTTTTCTCAAACTGAGAATATTCTCCATCACTAACACCACCCCACACCTAATTGGGGAGTTAATATGTTTCACACTTACACATTGGTTATGTTGAGCTTGTCAGCCTGTTTTTCACCTCTTGGGAATCAGAGGGCAGACTCTTAAGGCTCACTTATCTGGGACAAAAATCTCCCACATCAAAGTTTTCTCTGGATTTGCTCCAGCACCTTGTAGAAGCTAAAGCTTCTTCAGGAACAATGCAGCTTTGCTCTTCCTGATAATTAATGTTTTCCCTGATGGCTAACCACACCCACCAGAGACAGAAAGTAATGATTACGCAGAAGGCTTCTACCCTTTATCAATCTCTGCAGTTTAAGGAATTGTCCTTGTAAAGTCTCTGTAAACAATTAGTTCATAATCTCTTTTTGTTCTTGTTTTTAGGCTGAAGACAATCTAAAATTCTATTCCTTATTGTAGCCTTCAAAGCTTATAAAGTGAGACAGTAGAAGTGCCTTCCAAGGAGAAGTATATAATTGCAAAGTAGAGTTACCTCTAGATCCTAGAGTCTAGGAGATAGATAAACAAGACAAAGCCATTTGCCTGATAAGTAATCAATAAATGGCTGACATGATTGATAGGGACAGATTTTTAATTTTTATTTTTTTATTAATAAATCTTTATTCTTCAGATTATTACAGTTGTTCCTCTTCCCCACCCCCCATAATTCCCCTCCACCCAGTTCCCACCCCACCCCATGCCCTTACCCCCCCACAATGTATGTGTCCATAGGTGTACAATTTTTGTGCATTCTCTTCCCCCACTCTCCCGCCCCCTTCCCCCCGAGAATTGTCAGTCCACTCCCTTTCTATGCCCCTGATTCTATTATATTCACCAGTTTATTGTGTTCATCAAATTTTTTATTCACTTGATTTTTAGATTCACTTGATAGATATGTATTTGTTGTCACTTTCTTGTTCATAATTTTTATCTTTACCTTTTTCTTCTTCTTCCCCTTCTTAAAGAATACCCTTCAGCATTTCATATAATATTGGTTTGGTGGTGATGAACTCCTTTAGCTTTTTCTGATCTGTGAAGCTCTTTATCTGACCTTCAATACTAAATGATAGCTTTGCTGGGTAGAGTAATCTTGGTTGTAGGTTCTTGCTATTCATCACTTTTTTTTTTATTCTTTATTAGTTAAGGTATTAAAAACGTGTCCTTATCCCCCCATCAGCCCCCATTCCCTCCCTCCCTCCCGGCTCATGCTCTCATCCCCCTGTTGTCCAGTCCATTGGTTTGGCTTATATGCATGCATACAAGTCCTTTGGTTTATCTATTTGCCTTACCTCTCCCCCCTCTACTTTCCCTCTGGGGATTGATAGTCTGATTGCTGTTTCTCTGTCTTTGTATCTATCCCTGTTCATCAGTCTATGTTGTTCTCTATAATCCACAAATGAGTGAGATCATGTGGTATTTATCTTTCTCTGACTGGCTTATTTCACTTAGCACAATGCTCTCCAGTTCCATCCATGCTGTTGCAAGAGGCAAGAGTTCCTTCTTTTTTACCACAGTATAGTATTCCATCGTGTAGATGTACCACTGTTTTCTAATCCACTCATCTGCTGATGGGCACTTAGGCTGTTTCCAAATCTTAGCTATGGTGAATTGTGCTGCTATGAACATAGGGGTGCATATATCCTTTTTGATTGATGTTTCTGGTTTCTTGGGATATATTCCTAGAAGTGGGATCACTGGGTTGAATGGGAGTTCCATTTTTAGTTTTTTGAGGAAGCTCCATACTGTTCTCCACAGTGGCTGCACCAGTCTGCATTCCCACCAGCAATGCAGAAGGGTTCCTTTTTCCCCACATCCTCTCCAACACTTGTTGTTTGTTGATTTGTTGATGATAGCCATTCTGACAGGTGTGAGATGATACGGCATTGTCGTTTTGATTTGCATCTCTTGTATAATTAGTGACTTTGAGCATGTTTTCAAATGTCTTTCGGCCTTCTGAATGTCCTCTTTCAAAAAGTGCCTTCTAGGTCCATTGCCCATTTTTTGATTGGATTGTTTATCTTCCTATTGTTAAGTTTCATGAGTTCCCTGTAAATGTTGGAGATTAAAACCTTATCGGTGATATCATTGGCAAATATGTCCTCCCATATAGTGGAATTTCTTGTTGTTTTGTTGATGGTTTCCTTTGCTGTGCAAAAGCTTTTTATTTTATTTTATTTATTTTTTTTTTTATTTTTCAAAACTGGTAGCTTACAGAAACCAAATAGTATTCTTGTAAGAGCTTTTTATTTTGATGTAGTCCCATTTGTTTATTTTCTCTTTAGTTTCTATTGGCTTAGAAGCATTATCAGAGAAGAAATTGCTTCGGCATATGTTTGCTATTTCGCTGCCTGTGGATTCCTCTAGTATTTTTATGGTTTCCCATCTTACGTTTAAGTCTTTTATCCATTTTGAGTTTATTTTTGTGTATGGTGTGAGTTAGTTTCATCATTTTGCATGTATCTGCCCAATTTTCCCAACACCATTTATTGAAGAGACTGTCTTGACTCCATTGTATGCTCTTGCCTCCTTTGTCGAATATTAATTGGGCATAGTGCTTTGGGTCAATTTCTGGGTTCTCTATTCTATTCCAATGATCTATATGTCTGTTCTTGTGCCAGTACCAAGCTGTTTTAAGAACAGTGGCTTTGTAATACAGTTTGATATCTGGTATTGAGATCCCACCTACTTTATTCTTCTTTCTCAGGATTGTTGCAGCTATTCGAGGTCTTTTTTTATTCCAGATGAATTTTTGGAATGTTCATTCTAGATCTGTGAAATGTGCCATTGGTAATTTAATGGGAACTGCATTGAATCTATAGATAGCTTTGGGTAGTATGGACATTTTGATGATGTTGATTCTACCAATCTATGAACACGGTATGTTCTTCCATCTATTTATGTCTTCCTCAATTGCTTTTTTCAGTGTCCGGTAGTTTTTCGTATATAAGTCTTTTATCGCCTTAGTTAAATTTATTCCTAGGTATCTTAATTTTTTTGGTGCAGTGGTAAATGGGGTTGCTTTTTTAGTCTCACTTTCTCTAAGCTCACTATTAGTGTAAAGAAATGACATGGATTTCTTGGCATTAATTTTGTATCCTGCTACATTGCCGAATTCATTTATTAAGACTAATAATTTTTTGATGGTGTCTTTAGGGTTCTCTATGTACAGTATCATGTCATCTGCAAATAAGAACAGTTTTACTTCTTCTTTTCCAATTTGGATGCCTTTTATTTCTTCTTCTTGTCTGATCGCAATGGCTAGTACTTCCAGTACTATGTTGAACAGGAGTGGTGAGAGGGGGCATCCCTGTCTTGTCCTGTTTTTAGGTTTTAGTTTTTGCCCATTGATTATGATGTTGGCTGTGGATTTGTCATATATGGCTTTTATTATGTTGAGGTATGATACTTCTATTCACACCTTGCCAAGAGTTTTTATCAAGAAAGGGTGTTGGATTTTGTCGAAAGCTTTTTCTGCATCAATTGATATGATTATGTGGTTTTTCCCCCTCAATTTGTTTATGTGATGTATTACATTTATTGATTTGCGGATATTGTACCATCCTTGCATCCCTGGAATAAATCCTACTTGGTCATGGTCTATGATCTTTCTGATGTACTGCTGGATCCAATTCGCTAGGATTTTGTTGCGGATTTTGGCATCTTTGTTCATGAGGGATATTGGCCTGTAATTCTCTTATATTTTGCTGTCTTTATCTGGTTTTGGTATTAGGGTGATGCTAGCTTCATAGAATGAGCTTGGAAGTGTTCCTTCCTCTTGAATTTTTTGGAATAGTCTGAGGAGGATAGGTTTTAGTTCTTCCTTGAATGTTTGGTAAAACTCCCCTGTGAAGCCGTCTGGCCCCGGGCTTTTGTTTGCTAGAAGCTTTTTGATTACTGCTTCGATTTCCTCCATAGTTATTGGTCTATTGAGATTTTTAGCTTCTTCCTGATTAAGTTTTGGAAGGTTGTATTTTTCTAGGACTATGTCCATTTCCTCCAGGTTGTCTAGTTTGTTGGAGTAGAGTTGTTCATAGTATTTTCTAACAATACTTTGTATTTCTGTGGGTTCTGTTGTTATTTCTTCTCTTTCATTTCTGATTTTTTTTATTTGAATCTTCTCTCTTTGTTTCTTGGTGAGCCTGGCTAAAAGTGCATCAATCTTGTTTATCCTTTCAAAGAACCAGCTCTTGGTTTTGTTGATCTTTTGTATTGATTTTTGGTCTCTATGTCATTTATTTCTGCTCTGATCTTTATTATATCCTTCCTTCTGCTTACACTGGGCTTTTCTTGTTGCTCTCTTTCTAACTCTTTAAGGTGTACAGTTAGGTAATTTATTCTCATTGTTTCTTGTTTCTTGCAGTAGGCTTGTAGAGCTGTGAACTTCCCTCTCAAGACTGCTTTCGCTGTGACCCATAGGTTTTGGATTGTTATGTTTTCATTGTCGTTTGTTGCCATGATGTTTTTTATTTCTTCCTTGATCTCTCTGATAACCCAGTCATTGTTTAATAGTGTGCTATTTAGTCTCCATGTGTTTGATTTTTTTGGATTGTTTTTATTGTAGTTGATTTACAGTTTTATGCTATTGTGGTCTGAGAAGATGCTTGATATGATTTCAATCTTCTTGAATTTGAAGAGACTTTGCCTGTGACCCAATATATGGTCTACCTTTGAAAATGACTCATGTGCACTTGAGAAGAATGTATATTCTATGGCTTGGGGGGGAATGTTCTGAAGATGTCAATTAATTCCATATGATCTAGTTTGTCATTTAGGATTGATGTTTCTTTGCTGATTTATTGTTTAGAGGATTTTTCCAATGGTGATATTGGGGTGTTAAAGTCCCCTACTATGATTGTGTTGCTGTCAATCTCTCCCTTGATCTCCTCCAGAAGATTTCTTATGTATTTGGGTGCTCCTATATTGGGTGCGTATATGTTTACCAGAGTTATTTCTTCTTGTTGGATTGCTCCCTTTAGTATTATGAAGTGGCCTTCCTTATCTCTTTTTATGTCCTTGAATTTGAGATCTAATTTGTCAGATATAAGTATTGCTACCCTGGCTTTTTTTTTTTTGCTTCCATTCGCCCGAAAAACCTTTTTCCATCCCTTCACCATCAGTCTGTGTGCGTCTTTTTTTCTGCGGTGGGTTTCCTGTAGACAGTAGATATATGGGTCATGTTTTCTTATCCCTATGTCTTTTGATTGGGGCATTTAATCCATTTACATTTAAAGTTATTATTGATAGATAATTGTTTGTCGCAATTTTTATTCTTTTTTTAAAAATTATTATTTTTATATTTTTATTTTATTTTTTTAATAAATCTTTATTGTTCAGATAATTACAGTTGTTCCTCTTTTTTCGCCCCATAGCTCCCCTCCACCCGGTACCCAACCCAACCTCTGCCCTCACCCGCCCCCCCCCCACTGTCCTCATCCATAGGTGCACGATTTTTGTCCAGTCTCTTCCCGCATCCCCCACACCCCTTTCACCCTCAAGAATAGTCAGTCCACTCCCTTTCTATGCCCCTGATTCTATTATAATCACCAGTTTATTCTGTTCATCAGGTTATTTATTCACTTGATTTTTAGATTCACTTGTTGATAGATGTGTATTAGTAGTTCATAATTTGTATCTTTACCTTTTTCTTCTTCTTCCTCTTCTTAAAGGATACCTTTCAGCATTTCATATAATACTGGTTTGGTGGTGATGAACTCCTTTAGCTTTTTCTTATCTGTGAAGCTCTTTATCTGACCTTAAATTCTGAATGATATCTTTGCTGGATAAAGTAATCTTGGTTGTAGGTTCTTGGCATTCATCACTTTGAATATTTCTTGCCACTCCCTTCTGGCCTGCAAAGTTTCTGTTGAGAAATCAACTGACAGTCATATGGGTACTTCCTTGTAGGTAACTGACTGTCTTTCTCTTGCTGCTTTTAAGATTCTCTCTTTGTCTTTTGCTCTTGGCATTTTAATTATGATGTGTCTTGGTGTGGTCCTCTTTGGATTTGTTTTGTTTGGGGTTCTCTGTGCTTCCTGGACTTGTAAGTCTATTTCTTTCACCAGGTAGGGGAAGTTTTCTGTCATTGCTGGGGTCCAACCCCAGCAGGTCCAGGGGTTCCCAAAGGTGTACACGGAGTCGGCGAAGAAGAAATGATACAGAGACAGTGTTCAGTTGATCAGCAGCCTAGCCAGGATCTCTAGCCAGGATCTCCAGCCAAGTTCTGGTCAGGATCTCCAGTGAAGTTCTGGTGTTTATTGTCTTGTTACATCTGTATTTATACCAGTTGATTTTAATCCTGTCAATTTCTATTGAAAAGGTTAGGGTGTTTCTTATCTCCATTCCAGGGAGTAAAGATTATGTAGCTTAAGCGTGATTGTTTATAGTTAAAGTGATCATCTACCCGCCTGGCACTTAGTTAAGGAGTTTTATCCCCTCCCTGACTTCAGGGAAAAATCCCTACCTGGGGAAACAATCTTTCTCGGAGAGGTGACCTTGGTTAAAACACACAGCACTAAGGGGAGCAAACATATTAAGAACAGTATGCTATATACTCCAGGTCCCTTGAAACATATGCTGTGCAGATGTTTCTTTCCTGCAGCGACTGTGTCAAGCAGCAAGGATGGACCGGCTTCCGGCAAATTCCCCCTTTTTTATTTTTTAAATGATAGGACATGCAAATCAGTGGCCACCTCTCAGATTGGGCCATTTAAGACTCAGAAGAAGACTGGCAAGCAATGACAGTGAGCATAACTATAAACATAGTGGATGGAGTGCACAAGGAGCCCCAATTCCTGTAGAAGGTTGCCGGCCTCTTCAGTCAAGGGATTTCAGCTGACCTCAAGTTGTTGGTTTGATTGTCTTTGTTGGTCTGGCTAGCGGGTGGCATCACTGGCGACGGGCTTCCCGAAGTGTCAACGAGTTGAAGGGCTGCATCCAAGTGTCCATCAGGGCCGTGGTTGATGGTGGTGTCGGTGTCCGAGGAGGAGTAAGCTGTGACCTCTGGGTCAGCTGATATGGAAGATGGAGGGTAGTAGAGAGAAAAAGAAGAGAAAGCAAAAGAACTACAAGGCATGGAAGTGTTTAGAAAAAAGATGTAGAAAGGGAAGAAGGCAGCATCCTGACACAGCCCTTTCCTTCAGCTTCCCCTTTCCCTGTGATCCAAGGTAGAAATGGGAAACAAGTCCTGTTTCAGTGAGAGGGTAGCTGCTGTCAGCCAGTCTCTGTCTTTACCTGGGTCCCTATCTGAGCTGGGCCAACTCTCTTTCTGTTATCTGGGTCCGGATCTGAGCTGGGCATGGGAAGCGGGAAGCAGCCATGGGGGCAGGAGACCTCCCTCAGAAGGGGTGAGTGTTCAAGCTCCTGAATAGTTGGGGGGGGGTGAGGATCTGTTCCCCACCTCTGTTGACCCCCAAGTTCTCTTCTGCCGGCCCCTCTGTGACTGTGCCTGTCTTAGGTCGTTCCTTCCTGAGGAATCTTACCCGTCTTTGACCAACCAGCCATCCTCCAGGGCCAAGCAGGGTGATGTGAGGTTCAGTTCTGTCTCCTTGGTAGCCTATGCCCCCATGGCCTCCACGCCCAGCAACTGCCTTGGGATCCCCTCGCCTGCTGGCGGGGCCCCGGCATTGATCACATATCTTGGGGAACTCAGGTTTCTTCTCCAGGGAGGGCCCAGCTCACGCCATTGGGTGAGAGACAGATCCATGGTACCAGCCACCATGAGGCTTCAACCTCAGCATGAACAGAGAGCTCAGGCAGCAGCTATGGGCAATTGGATTGTAAGAAGAGGGTCCCTCTTTTTTTTTTTGGATTTTAAGAAATAAACAATACACTTTATTTATTCAACAACTAGGTCATTTAAAACGTGTCAGCCACATTCTAGGGCACATTCCCGGGATTGTGGGCTTCATCCCAGAACAGGTACAGCTTCTGGGCATCTTCATCTGCATCTCCTGGTGCTACTGGTCTGGGTGTCTCTGGGGGAGTCTGGGAGGGTGTCCCCAGGGTGAGTTCCATGGAGGCTGCTGCTGAGCACTGCGCCTGTAAGTAGGCCTGGACCTGTCCTAAGAGCACGTTCTGCGGGAACAGGGCTTCCTGCCTCCCCATTCTGAAACGGACCATGCGGGGGGGCCTCGGGCACTCAACCATCAGGTGCTCCATGAATGCCTCCATGTCTCTGCTACTCGACTCCCACTTCTCCCGCCACGCGGCCCTCTCGCTGCTGGGCCTGTTGCGCAGGAACTGCTCCACCGACAGTTGGAAAATCATCTCCAGCTTACTGTGCCTGTGTGGCTGCAGCCACGTGCAGAGGGACCAATAGATGGCCTGCAGCTCCGCCATCACATGCCCACTGTTGTTCAATGAGATGAGGCCAGGGCTGGGGACGCCGACCTCCTCCGCCACCTCTCCCTCCTGGTTGACAGGTTCTCTGTGAGATCTAAGCGGGAAGTTTCCTCCCCGGGGACCGTTCCTGGATGGTTCATCTTGAGATGCCGTTCTCCTCATGGACACAGATGTTCATGCTGGGTGATCCTGGCCCAATGCTGAGCTGCTGTGGGGCTTGGCTGTCAGCGCTCGAGGGTCCCTCTTGACAAAAGGGTAAGAGGGGCCAATACAGGACAAAGGAGAGTCCCAGAACAGGGCTTTCTCAGCCCAGGATGTCAGGCTCTTGGCACAAGACAACTCCACGTATGGGGCATATACCAAACACCCCTAGTCACGGCATAAAAGGGAGGTGCCCTTCCTGGAACAGTAGGGTAGGGAGTTTCTAGAAAAGGCTGTGTTCAGGAGAGAAGGAGAAAGGCCAAAGAACCAGCAAACAAGTAGTCAGATTAAAAAAAAAAAAAAAGAAAGAAAGAAAGAAAAAGGAAAGGAGATGTAGGGCAAAGCTGGGACATATAGACAGACAAAAAGGAGGCACATGTGATCCTCCCAATAGACAGGTTGCTCCAGCTCAGGGCTGCACATCTGCTGCAAATGGGCACTGGTCAGGTGTGCTAGGGTGAGGCAGAGACGGGGGGGCGGTGAGACATAAGGTCGGACTAGATGGTCTGGAATCCACACAGGTGAGTTTGCGTCCTGTGGAAATATACAAGCATATCCTCTCCCCCAGGTTAAAAGTACATCAGGTCCCTTCCAGGCTCCTGTAAGCAAGTCTCTCCATTTGACGAGGGCTTTAGGTTTAGTTAGATCAGGGCTCCAATGTCTGTACATCGGGGAATTTCCCTCAGAATCTACATTTAGTATATTAATTACAAATAGAGTATGTTGTAGAACATGATGAGGAGAGGAATATTTAAACTCATTTTCTTGTAATTTTTTAATTTGTGTTTTTAAAGTTTGGTGAGCCCTTTCTACTATTGCTTGGCCTTGAGGATTGTAGGGTATTCCTGTAGTATGTGTGATGCTGAATGTAGAGCATAAGTTTTTAAAAGCTCTAGAGGTATAGGCAGGCCCATTGTCTGTTTTAAGTGCCTTTGGTATTCCTAGGTAGGAAAAACATTGGAATAGATGTTGACTTACATCTTTAAAGGCTTCTCCTGTACGTGCAGAAGCAAGGATAAATGAGAAAAGGTATCAATACAAACATGCACATAGCAAAGTTTGCCAAAAGATGCGACATGAGTAATATCCATCTGCCATAAGTCACAGGGTCAAAGTCCTCTTGGATTAACTCCAGTAGCAGGGCTAGGAAAATGAGTAGGACAATGGCCGCAGTCACGTACAATACTTCGAGCAGCTTCTCTAGATATGCGATAATATAGACGGAGAGCAGAAGCATTTTGATGGTGAATGGCATGACACCGCCGGGCTTCTTCTAGAGCTGTACAAACTACTGGGCGAGTTAGTAAATCCACCTGATAATTGCCTTCGCTTAAGGGTCCTGGTAGGCAGGAATGAGCTCTAATATGTCCAATATAGAAAGCCTTTTCTCATTTATTTATTTTTTTTAATTAAATCTTTATTGTTCAGATTATTACATTTGTTCCTTTTTTTTCCCCCCCATAACTCCCCTCCTCCCAGTTCCCGCCCCACCCTCCGCCCTCACTCCCCACCCACTGTCCTCATCCATAGGTGCACGATTTTTGTCCAGTCTCTTCCCACATCTCCCACACCCCTTTCCCCCCCAAGAATAGTCAGTCCATTCCCTTTCTATGTCCCTGATTCTATTATAATCAACAGTTCATTCTGTTCATCAGATTATTTATTCACTTGATTCTTAGATTCACTTGTTGATAGATGCATATTTGTTGTTCATAATTTGTATCTTTACCTTTTTCTTCCTCTTCCTCTTCTTAAAGGACACCTTTCAGCATTTCATATAATCCTGGTTTGGTGGTGATGAACTCCTTTAGCTTTTCCTTATCTGTGAAGCTCTTTATCTGACCTTCAATTCTGAATGATAGCTTTGCTGGATAAAGTAATCTTGGTTGTAGTTTCTTGGTATTCATCACTTTGAATATTTCTTGCCACTCCCTTCTGGCCTGCAAAGTTTCTGTTGAGAAATCAGCTGACAGTCGTATGGGTATTCCCTTGTAGGTAACTGAGTTTCTTTCTCTTGCTGTTTTTAAGATTCTCTCTTTATCTTTTGCTCTTGGCATTTTAATTATGATGTGTCTTGGTGTGGTCCTCTTTGGATTCCTTTTGTTTGGGGTTCTCCGCGCTTCTTGGACCTGTAAGTCCATTTCTTTCACCAGGTGGGGGAAGTTTTCTGTCATTATTTCTTCAAATAGGTTTTCAATATCTTGGTCTCTCTCATCTTCTGGCACCCCTATAATTCTGATGTTGGTATGCTTGAAGCTGTCCCAGAGGCTCCTTACACTATCCTCGCATTTTTGGATTCTTTTTTCATTTTGCTTTTCCCGTTGGATGTTTTTTGCTTCCTCGCAATTCAAATCATTGACTTGATTCTTGCGCTCCTCTGGTCTGCTGTCGGGCGTCTGTTTAATATTCATTATTTCAGACCGTGTGTGCTTAATTTCTAGTTGGTTCCCCAATATAAGATCAAGGGTCTTATTAGTTTTCGTGTAGATCTCATTAAGTCTATCAGCAGCTTCTAAACAGTTCTTGAGAGACCTTAAAAGTGTGGTTCTGAACTCTATTTCTTCCATTGACAATTTTGTCCTGTTTCTTTGTCTCCGCATTTTGTTATGCTTCTTTGGTGCACCCCCTAGTGGTCTTTGTTCGCAGTCTTATAGATAAATCTTGATTGTTGTAGCTAATTCCAGGGAGGGTTTGACCTCCAGGCCAAGTGGCTATGAGAATCAGCTGTGTCAGTAGTGAGAGAACTTCTGTCCTCTAGGGAGGTGCTAATCTAGCCTTTGCCTGAGGCTATCTGGCAAATGCCTCTGTGCAGGGCTTGGGCGGGGCGGGTCGCACAGGATCAACAGGGTGGGCCGGAGAGAGCAGTTATGGCGGCTCTCAGTCCTGTCCCCAGGGGCTCTGCCTCTCTGAGTCCCAGCACCCGCTGCAAGGCTCGGAGAGAAAGCTGCACTCGCTCTGACCGAAGCCAGACAGTCCGCTTCTCCCGTTTGAGCCTGGGTCCCTAAAGACTCGCCTGTATCTGGAGCTCAGAGTCTGCGACTCCCTCCCGATTGAAAACAACAACCGCGCCCTCCGCCGCCAGCCCGCTCCGAGCACTCCGCACCTCAGAATTTGACTTCAGCACTGCGCCTCCTCTGAGTGTCCGTATGCGTTTCTCTTTCCTCCTAGTTGTAGGACTTCCACTCAGCCAGCGTTCCTGTGGTTCTGGGTGATGTCCGTTCCGTGTTTTAGTTTCACTTTTGAAGTAGTTGTTCAAAGCAGCAAACTCCGGCGTTAACCTATGCCGCCATCTTGGTTCTCCTCGCAAAAATCCTTTTCTCATTTATGAATGTAAGTTTGTAGCTGAGTTAACAAAGAGAAAATGGCTGTTCTTCCTTGTGGGAGAGAGGCGGTCTCAATATGAGGAAATAATTTAACTATATATTGAAAGTCAGTGTACAAGTTAAAGGGAACCTGTTGCAATTGTTCAAAAGCATAAATGACTGCCAAAAGCTCTGTTCTCTGGGCTGAACATGGGTTAATGAGTCAATGATTGTTACTGCCCTACCATTAGAGGAACCATCTGTGAATACTAAGGATGCAGGAGGTGATAATGGCTCTTTGGAACATTTAATAGGAAATATAAATGGATGTAGGGAGAGAAATTGCAATATAGGTGATCTTGGCAAATGATGTAAAATTTGTCCTGGGAAGTTACCTATAGCTATTTGCCACTCTTCTTCAAATTGTAATAGTGTGTCTAATTGTTCTCTTTTATAAGGTATTATTATCTCAGTAACTTCTCTTCCAAAGAGTTCGATACTGCGTCATCTACCTTTGATAATGAGAGTGGCCACTAGGGAGGGATAGGGTGGTACAATCTTCCTAGGAGTGACAGGTAAATGTATCCATTCCAATGGTCCTTCCTGCCACAAGCATCCTGTAGGGGTATATTTAGTGGCTAGAATAATTAAGGCCCAAGATTTGGAATAATCTAGATACTGTAGTTGCTGTTTATTGATGGCCTGTTCTATTTTTGCTATAGCCTTTTCTCCTTCTACAGTTAATTGTCAGGGAGACTTAGGGTTAGAATCTCCCTTTAAAATGGCAAATAGAGGTTTTAAGTCAAGAGTGGTTATTTTTACATATGACCTGACCCAGTTGATATCACCTAATAGTTTCTGATAATCATTCAATGTGTTTAGATGATCTTTTCTTAATTGTAAAGGCTGATGGGTGATAGTAGAGGTATGTAATATTCTGCCTAAGTAGGAAAAAGAAGGTTCAGTCTGAATCTTTTCTGGGGCTATTTTTAGACTATGTTCTTCTAAAGCAAGGACAGTCTGAGTAAGAATTTCCTGTAAAGTAGCCCGATCTTTATGAGCTAGTAAAATATCATCCATATAATGAATAAGATATAGATCTGAAAATTTCTTTCTAATAACTTGCAATGCCTGATCTACAAACTTTTGACATAATGTAGGACTATTTTTCATCCCTTGTGGGAGAACCTTCCATTGGTATCTCTGATAAGGCTGTTTAAAGTTTTCTGATGGTATGCTGAATGCAAATCTTAGACAATCAGCCGGGTGAAGAGGTATAGTGAAAAAACAATCCTGTAAGTCAATAACAACAACACAATACTGTGGAATTGCCACAGCGGAGGGCAATCCAGGTTGTAAGGAGCCCATATCTTCCATGGTGGCATCTATGGCTGTTAGATCTTGCAAAAGTCTCCACTTGCCTGATTTCTTTCGTATTACAAATATGGGTGTGTTCCAGGGACTATTTGATGGCTCTATATGTCCCTCTGCTAATTGCTGATCAATTAATTGTCAGGCTGCTGCTATTTTCTCAGATGTTAAGGGCCATTGCTCGACCCATACTGGTTGTGATGATTTCCAGACTATGGGATCAACAGTCCTAAGGGCAATGGCCCCAATTATAAATCCTGCCGAGAAGTGTGAGGTATTACTTTCTTTTCCTAATCCCTTTCCTGGATTAAATCTCGTGTCTAGCATCTGTGATGTTACTCTATCACTGGGGCTATATAATAGAACTCCCATTTGAGACAAGATATCTCTTCCCCATAATGTAAAGGGGATAGTCGTAATTACATAGGGACAGAATATTCCTGAATGTTGATCTTCATCAGCCCAAGTTAAAATCTGAGAACTCTTTTTTACATTAAATGCCTTGCCTAGTCCTACTAGGGAAGTGGAGGTGGTGTGCGTGGCCATGAAGAGGGCCAATCCTTCCCTGCTATGCAGGAAACATCTGCTCCTGTATCCAATAGACCTTCAATTGGTTTTCCCTGAATTTGTAAAATTTTTGTAGGTCTAGTAGCATGGATTTCTTGTATCCAAAATGCTGCATCACTAGATCCAAAGCCTCCGGCCCCTCTAGATTTCTGGGTAACAGCTGTCCCTATTTTATGTATTGGTAACAGGAGTAATTGGGCAATTCTCTGGTTGGGCTGAATCTGTATAGTTGTGGTGGGTGGGGAAAGTAAAATCTGTATTTCTCCTGTGTAGTCTGCATCAACAACTCCTGGGATGACTAAGATCCCCTGTAACGAGGTGGAGCTCCATCCTAATAATAAACCTACAGTTCCCTCAGGTAGCGGCCCAGACACTCCTGTAGGAATGGCTGCTACTGGCGAGTCTGGGGTTAGTATTGCATGGGTGGTTGAGTGGAGGTCCAATCCTGCACTGCCTGTGGTTGCCCTGAAGAGGTCACTGACTGCTCGAAATTTGCAGAGGGGTTGAGGGTTGATGCCCCTATTATTGCAGGGGCCTGGGGCTGGCCCCTTCTCAAGTTTCCCAATTGAGGTGATGGGATATAACCTCCTTGGGAGCTATTTGTAGAGTTTAAAGGCCGACCATTTTTATGGTATTTTGATCTACATTCCTTTGCCCAATGGAATCCTTTCTGACATCGGGGACAAACGGTTCTTGGAAGATTAATATTATTCCCTAATGTATTTCCAGGCTGACGAGGAGCTTGCCATCTGGCCTGAGTATTATTATTTTTATTTGGTCATTCTCTGCTAAAGTGCCCAGATAAACCACAAGAGTAGCAGTTCATATTTCTTTTATTACCTGTATTATTGCTGGCTTGTCCTATGCCCTGTACATATTGAGGGTATGTCTCCCCTTTGAGAGCTGAAGCTATAGCTACTCCCTGTATAAATGCTGGACTTACATCAGCACACTATTTTATAAAATCATTTATAGTTCCTGTTCTGCGAATCGGCCTTAATAAAGCCTGACAGGTATTATTAGCATTTTCAAAAGCCAGTTGTTTGATTAGGATATCAGCTGCCTCTTCGTTATTGATTACTCTCTTGACTGCCTGTATGAGGCGAGAAAGGAAATCCTGATATGGTTCCTTGACCTTCTGTTTAACCTCTGTAAGGGTGGTTGTTTTTCCTGCTGGATAAGGTAGGGATTTCCAGGCATTTAGTGCACAACTGGTTACTTTAATAAGTGCCTCTTTGGGCATATACATTTGCTCCTGAGCCGTGTTAAAATCACCTTCTCCTAATATCATGTCTAGGGTTATGCCTTTTCTGGAATTTTTGCTAGTGGCTACAGCTCTCTTAGCAAGATCATCATATTCAGTTTTCCATAATAAGTAATCGCCTCCTGAGAGACAGGTTTTACAAACCTGTGACCAATCATAAGGAGTCATCCATTTACTGGCTAGGGTTTCTACCAAGGTTTGTGTGTAAGGAGCTAGAGGTCCATATTCAGAGCAGGCCAATTTTAATTCTTTAAGTACTTTGTAAGGTATAGGCTCCCAGGTGGGGTTTTCGTCTTCACCAAACTCATTCTCATATGCAACTGGGAAACGGAGTGAGAATTCAAGATCTCCATTAGCTTCAGCTTCTCTTATCGCCCTTTGATATTTAGACATGGAGCTCATAGGAGCCGCAGGATCTGGTTTAGGCTTCCTTTCTAATTTGGGGAGCCTGTTTTGAATGGGAGGGCCTCTCTCCTCTCTACTGACTGGAAAGGACCAATGGTCATGTTTATGATATTTATTCTCCTTCCGATCAGTAGGCATAACTACATTGCTTTTAGATTGAGCTGGAGACAATAATGATGTATCCTCTCTAGGTGGAGCCGAGGGACTATTTAAAGTTTGAGAAAGTTCAACCGTTTTTGCCTCTGGTGCCAAGGTGTCACAAATTGAATTCCAGAGGGAAAAGATATTTGGCAGGACCTTCTCAGATCCATGGTAGCTGTAATAGTTCTTTAATTGCTCTCTTACTTTAGTCCAAGTTTCTAAATTAACAGTTCCATCCTCAGGAAGCCATTGACATACGTTTTGTATAAAACTTTCTGTCTGACTGGGAGTAACCTTAACTCCTCTGCTAGCAAGCATATGCGTTAAAAGATTAATACAGAGTCTTTTTTCTTTAGACTTGGTATGACCCATCTTGTCAATCTAAGTTCTGTACTAACTACCCGCTTACCCTACTTATCCTCTATGAGGGGGGGGCGGTCTGCAGTACCCTACCGTGCAGTCCTATCCGTCCCAAGTACGGGGGGACTTACCTAAGGGTCCCTGTTCAGGCGCCAGATGCTGGGGTCCAACCCCAGCAGGTCCAGGGGTCCCCAAAGGTGTGGACGGAGTCGGCGAAGAAGGAATGACACGGAGACAGCATTCAGTTGATCAGCAGCCTAGCCAGGATCTCCAGCCAGGATCTCCAGCCAAGTTCTGGTCAGGATCTCCAGTGAAGTTCTGGTGTTTATTGTCTTGTTACATCTGTATTTATACCAGTTGATTTTAATCCTGTCAATTTCTATTGCAAAGGTTAGGGCGTTTCTTATCTCCATTCCAGGGAGTAAAGATTATGTAGCTTAAGCGTGATTGTTTATAGTTAAAGTGATCATCTACCCGCCTGGCACTTAGTTAAGGAGTTTTATCCCCTCCCTGACTTCAGGGAAAAATCCCTACCTGGGGAAACAACCTTTCTCTGAGAGGTGATCTTGGTTAAAACACACAGCACTAAGGGGAGCAAACATATTAAGAACAGTATGCTATATACGCCAGGTCTCTTGAAACATATGCTGTGCAGATGTTTCTTTCCTGCAGCGACTGTGTCAAGCAGCAAGGATGGACCAGCTTCTGGCAACTCCCCACTTCACTCTCCTCCCATCTCCTCCTATTTTCTATAATCCCCATGTTGCTTTCTTTATAAATTCGACTATTCTAGTACCTCACATAAGAGGGATCATAAGTATTTGTCTTTTTCTAACTAGCTTATTTCACTTAGCATAATTTCCTCAGGGTTTGTCTATGTCAGGGGTCCTCAAACTTTTTAAACAGGGGGCCAGTTCACTGTCCCTCAGACCGTTGGGGTGCTGGACTATAGTTTAAAAAAAAAACTATGAACAAATTCAGCAACAGGCAGCAGTGGCAAAAACACCCGGCGGGCCGGATAAATGTTTTTGGTGGGCCACATGTTGCCCGCGGGGCCGTAGTCTGAGGACCCCTGGTCTATGTTATAGGATGTTTAAGGCTGAATAACACCTGGGTTGCTTCCACCCTTGGGCTGTGGTGTATAATCCTACAATAAACATGCTGTACAAATATCTCTTTGAGAGTCTGCTTTTGATTCTTGTGAATATATATCCAGTAGTAGAATTGCTGGATTATATGAATTATATAGGTTACTTAACATCTGCACTTTGGTTTCCTTGTCTGTAAAATTGATTTGATTACATTACCTATCTTGTAGGGTTATTGTAAAAATTAGATGAAGTAATATCTGCAGAATAATTATAAAACATCATTATTATCCCCTTTTAACAAAGAAATAATTTGAGGCATAAGGAAATCAAGTAGCCTGACTAAGTTCACAGATCTAGTAAAAAGTGGAGCCAGGATACACACCCAAGTTCACAACTGAAGTCTGTTATTTTAAATACTGTGCCTAAGTGATTTTACATCCTAGTTGAGTGAAGCTTTTACTGAGTAACTCCACCCAACTTGATTATGGATTGATTTAATTATATGGCACAGTTTTGGAGGAAGATGGGGGAGAGGAAAGGAGGGCGCCTTAAACACCGGAAAAGAAAAAGATCAGAATTTGTATGTAACAGTAAAAAGTATGGAGAATCAGCAGTAAAATGTAAAAAATAATTCCACTATTATTATTAGCATGACTTGTCAAAAGTGATATAAATCAGGTAGATTCAACTCTGTTTTATTTTTGAGTAGCCAAGTCTCAGTAACCTGTAGAGTGTGTGTCTGTGAGTAGGAGTGAGGATGTGAGAGTTTATTTGTATGTGCTGGGAAGTGGATGTGAAATCTTGCACCCTAACTCCACTCACCTCATCAGTCATTTGACATTCACTGTCAAGTTATTTCTCTCTCCTTTCTCTTCTTAGGGATTTATATGAAGACCATTCTTTATAAAAAATACATGTCTAAAATGCAAGAGGGATGTGTAATCATCCTAATATATAAAAACCCATGGTCCATAACATCCAAAACGACCAAAGGCTCGAACAACTGGAAGTCTGTGCTGGGTTGCCATGGCGACCCAGCACTGACTGCCTCCACTGGGGGCACCCTGACCCAGCACTGACTGCTGAGGGGCTGCAGATCAGGCCCAAAGAGAGGCCTGGAGAGAAAATCAGGGTCTGATCTATAGCCTCCATGGTGTAATGCCCAGATTTAAGGATCCCCAAAAGACCAACAGGGAGCCAGCCGAGTCCGATGCAAAAGCAAAAAGAGTCTTTATTCGTGCTAGCTCGAGCTCTCCATCCACCACACTCGCCGATGCAGTGGCAGGGGGTAGAGAGAGAGAGCCCTGTGGGAAGAGGGGTTTTATAGGGGGGTTGGATAAGGGGAGGAGAGAGGACTGTGGGCCCTGCCGATTGGCCAGGTGCAAGTCGGGGTCTTGTTACACAGGATGTGGTTGTGTCTATGGCACGCACTTCCCTTGATTGTCATTGGTTAGTGTAAAGAAATCCTAGGTGTGGCTAGCAGAGGCTTGGGCTTCTGGGAGGAAGCTCTTTGCTGAGCACATGGCTAATGGCTGCTGCCCAAAAATGGAGGATCCAGGGTAAGATGGAGCGCATAGCCCTTGCCCTTTCACATGGCAGCTGTTAATCAGCACTTGCCTCTCTCTTTCGCTTTGGGCCTGGCCAGCAGCTGCACTTCTCTTTCTCTCAGGCCTCCACTGGGGCTGCTGATCAACCCCAACTCTCTGATCAGACCTGTTGATAGGTCCGGAGATGCTGATGGCATAGAAACTAACCAATCAGAACCAAATCTGGGTGAAGTGTGAGGAGCCAATGGCTGCCTAGGAGGCGGAGCATTTGATGCTGACTGGCATAGAAACTGACCAATCAGAACCTAATCTGGGTGAACTGCGAAGGCAGAACCTAAGGTGGGGGCCTGAGGAGAGGTTTTAAGAGCAACAGTTGTTTGGTGTAAGGTGTAAGAAAGTGATTCAATTTTTTAATGACCGGTTTGGCAGTTTAGTGCATATGGCTAGCTATCAGTCCAGATATAGGGATTATGTATTTTTGTCTGCCAAGAGCATGTCCTCCTGCTGGAAAAGGCTTTTCATCCCCATTTAAGCAATCCTATCCTATATAATCTATCTATACTATTAAAAGGGTAATATGCTAATTAGACCGGGTTGACCAGCCATCTTTCAGACGTCTGACTTCCTTTTGGACAAATCCATGGTGGTGGGGGCTGAGGCAGAGGCCATTAGGGGCGATCAGGCTGGCAGGGGAGGGCAGTTAGGGGCGATCAGGCAGACAGGCAGAGAGGTTGGGGCAATCAGGCAGGCAGGCAGAAGGGTTAGGGGCAATCAGGCAGGCAGGCAGAGGCAGTTAGGGGCAATCAGGCAGGCAGGTGCGTGGTTAGGAGCCAGCGGTCCCAGATTGTGAGAGGGATGGCCTAAACTGGTGGTCAGACATCCCCCAAGGGGTTCCTAATTAGAGAGGGTGCAGACTGAGCTGAGGGAATCTCCCCCCATGCATGAATTTCATGCACCGGGCCACTAGTTATCAATAATATTTTACAAAAATCACAGCTTTAAGTTCAGTACTTATGTTTCTTTATGATAATGCTTCTAAAAACCATTAAACAGCTAATAAGTTTTCCAGCAACTCTGCTTATCGCACAGGGAGATTACACAAAAATATTAAGTAAGCAATTTGTTCAGAGAGGCTTACTGCTAATACCTGGTACATTCTAGTCTTTCATGAAGATGAGCTCATGGACAAATTTGGTGGTGTGGTCACTCTGAGTAAAAGTGGTTCAGCTTAGCCACATGTTTCATTGAGTGCCACCAAAGGCTATGCAGTTACACCCAAGAGAGCTGCAAGATGCTTTTGTTTTGGGAGAAAATGGCACTGGAACTTATTTTATAGAGAAAAACTTACTAGGTGCCCAGCTAGCTCAGTCAGTACAGCATGAAAAAAGCTTACCTTAGCTGCTGGGCATACACAATCTGACCACTAGTTGTATCCTTTGCAGACCTCTACCTTCAGCCTTCACCAGCTGGGCTTCCATCCAGATCACTCCACTGACCCTGCTTCTGCCAGGGTCAGGAGGCCAACTCTACTTCACCTCTGGTTTTCATTTCATTAGCACCTACTCTCTCAGCAGCATCAGTGGACCCAGTCTCTCTTTCTTGAAACATTTTCTTCTCTTGGTTTCTGTGGTCCTACATTTTCCTGGTTTTCTACCTACCACTCATGCTGCTGTTTCTGTCTTTGACAGCTTGTCTTCCATCCATCTGACTTCTACAGACAGAAGGCCCAGGGACCACAGGGACTACATCAGGTTCCCACACAGAGCTCTCCATGTCCTCAAACTGTTCACATGCCAGGTATGTTCTCATCTCAGGGAGTTTTCACTGGCTCTGCCTGGAACTCTATTCTCTCAGGTATCCAGAGTGCTAACTCTTCATTTCTTTGAAATCCTAAAGTCCACCTTCCTTATTTAAAAGCTCCACTCCTCTCAAAATGAATCCTCTCTTCCCTTTTTTATAACACTTCTCACCTTCTAAGATAATATATAATTCCTTGCTCTAGTACCAGTATATAATATACACACTAATACATAATAGGCAATTGATTGATTATTGATTTCAGAGAGGAAGGGAGAGGAAGAGAAAGATAGAAACATCAATGATGAGAGAGAATCATCGATTGGCTGCCTCCTGCATGCCCCCTTCTGGGGATTGAGCCCTCAACCCGGGCATATGCCCCTGACCGGAATCGAACCCAGGAACCTTCAGTCCACAGGCCAATGCTCTATCCACTGAGCCAAATCAGCTAAGCCTTGATATAGATCCTATATAATAAAAGCCTAGGTGGCATCACCCAATGTCATCACAAAATGGCCACCACAAGATGGCTGCCACAAGATGGCCGGCAAGGGAGGGCAGCTGTGGGTGATCAGGCTGGCAGGGGAGGGCAGCTGGGGGCGAATAGGCCAGCAGGGAAGGGCAGTTGGGGGCGACCAGACCTGCAGGGGAGGGCAGTTGGGTGCAACCAGGCTGGCAGGGGAGGGCAGTTGGGGGCCATAATGCTGGCAGGGGAAAGCAGTTGGGGGCCATAAGGCTGGCAGGGGAGGGCAGTTTGGTGTGACCAGGCCTGCAGGGGAGGACAGTTGGGGGTGACAAGGCCTGCAGGGAAGGACAGCTGGAGGTGAGATCAGGCCAGCAGGGGAGGGCAGTTGGGGGCTACCAGGCCTGCAAGGGAGGACAGTTTGGGGCGACCAGGTCTGCAGGGGAGGGCAGTTGGGCAAGATCAGGCTGACATGGGAGGGCAGTTGGGTGCAATCAGGCTAGCAGGGGAAGGCAGTTGGGGGCGATTGGGCCTGCAGGGGAGCAGTTAGGCATCAATCAGGCCAGCAGGGGAGTGGTTAGGGGGCAATTAGGCTGGAAGGCAGAAGCGGTTAGGGGCAATCAGGCAGGCAGGCAGGCAGGCGAGTGGTTAGGAGCCAGCAGTCCTGGATTGTGAGAATGATGTCCAACTGCCGGTGTAGGCCTGATCCCTGTTGGGCCTAAACCAGCAGTCAGACATGCCGCAAAGGGTCCCAGATTGGAGAGGGTGCAGGCCGGACTGAGGGACACCCCCCATGCACAAATTTTGTGCACCAGGCCTCTAGTATTTTTTTTTAAATCAATCTTTTATTGATTTTTTACAGAGAGAAAGGGAGAGGGATAGAGAATTAGAAACATCGATGAGAGAGAAACATCAATCAGCTGCCTCCTGCACACTCCCCACTGGGTATGTGCCTGCAACCAAGGTACTTGCCCTTGACCAGAATTGAACCTGGAACGCTTTAGTCCACAGGCTGACGCTCTATCCACTGAGCCAAACCGGTTAGGGCTAGGCCTCTAGTATTTTAATAAATTATTCAATCTCCATGCCAACAAGTGTCATTATATCTCCACTCGACTCTATCTCCTGAGCATCAGAAGTATATATTTAAATGACTACTTAACATCTGCATTGGAGTGTTTTAAAAGAATCTCAAAATTAACATGGCCAAAAAATGAACTGTTGGTGTACATCCTTCACCCAAACTTAGTTTTTCACAACTCAATAATGGCACTATCATGCCCCAAGTTGCTCAGGCTAAAAACCTGGGAGTCATGGTTGATTTTTCCTTTTCCTGATGCTCTGTATTTAATCCATCAACAAATCACTTAATTGTTGTTCTACAACATATCCCATCTTTCTACTTTTCACCTTCTTAACTGCCACCACTCTGTTCCAGCCATTATAATTTCTGGCTAGGAGTACTGACATGACCCCCTCATTGGTATCCCTACTTCTAATCATTAGCACCAACAGTCCAGAACAATGCAGTAAGCAATCAATTATGCAGATCCCTTGTTTTAAAAGCTGTAGCATAAAACCCCAAACCTAACCACAGGAGGTCTTTCACAAATTGCCACTCCAGTTCTGCTCCTTTCAACAGATTAAATTCATTCTCACTGCAAAGCCCAGACATTTGCTATCCTCAATGCCTGGAAAACTCTTCTCTCAGATCCCCTCCTCTCAGACATGATCAACCAGGCCTCAGCTCAGGGTCACTCCTCAGAGAGGCATCTTGTTCCCGTTCTTAAGGGAAATGAGTTTAGTTTTTGCCTATTTGAGTATGATGTTGGCTGTAAGTTTGTCATATAAGGCTTTTATTATGTTGAGGTATGATCCCTCTATTCCCACTTTGCTGAAAGTTTTTATCAAGAAAGGGTGTTGAATTTTATCAAATGCTTTTTCTGCAACAATTGATATGATTATGTGACTTCTGTCTCTCAATTTGTTTATGTGGTGTATCATGTTTATTGATTTGCGGATATTGTACCATCCTTGCATCCCCAGAATAAATCCCACTTGGTCATGGTCTATGATCTTTCTAATGTAATACTAGATTCTATTTGGTAGAATTTTGTTGAGGATTTTAGCATCTATGTTCATATTGGCCTGTAATTCTCTGTCTTTGTGGTGTCTTTATCTGGTTTTGGAATTAGGGTAATGCTGGCTTCAGAGATTGGAAGTGTGCCTTCCTCTTGAATTTTTTGGAATAGTTTGAGGAGGATAGGTTTTAGTTCTTCGAATGCTTGGTAGAACTCTGCTGTAAAGCCATCCGAACCAGGGATTTTGTTTGCTGGGAGATTTTTGAACACTACTTCAATTTTTTTGGTAGTTATCAGCCTATTCAGGTTTTCTGATTCTTTCTGATTGTGTTGTATTTTTCTAAGATCTTGTATTTTTCTAAGAATATGTCCATTTCATCTAGGTTGTCCATTTTGTTGGAATAGTGTTGTTCATAGTATTTTTACACAATCCTTTGTATTTCTGTGGGATCAGTCGTTACTTCATCTCTTTCATTTCTGATTTTGTTAATTTGGGTCCTCTCTCTTTGCTTCTTGGTGAGCCTGGCTAGAGGTTTATCAATCTTGTTTATCTTTTCAGAGAACCAGCTCTTGGTTTTGTTGATCTTTTGTATTGTATTTTTTGTTGTTGTTTTTATTGTTGTTTTTGTGTGTTTTTGTTTGGTTGTTTGTTTTTTGAGTCCCTATGTCATTTATTTCCACTCTGATCTTTATTATTTCCTTCCTTCTGCTTACACTGGACTTTTTTGTTGCTCTCTTTCTAACTCTTTGACTTATAGGGTTAGATAATTTGTTATCATTTTTTCTTGTTTTTTTGAGGTAAGCCTGTAGAGCTACGAACTTCCCTATCAAGACTACTTTCACTGTGTCCCACAGATTTTGGATTTTTGTGTTTTCATTGTCATTTGTTGCCTGGATGATTTTTATTTCTTCTTTATCTCTTGGTAACCCAATCATTGTTTAATAGCATGCCATTTAGCCTCCAGGTGTTTGATTTTTTTATTGTTTTTATTGTAGTTGATTTCTAATTTTATGCCATTGTTATCTAAGGAGATGTGTGATATGATTTCTACCTTCTTGAATTTTAAAAGACTTTGCCTGTGCCCCAATATGTGGTCTATCTTTGAAAATGACCCATATGTACTTGAGAAGAAAGTATATTCTGTAGCTTTGTGGTGAAATGTTCTGAAGATGTCAATTAAGTTCATCTGATCTAGTGAGTCATTTAGGATTGCTGTTTCTTTGCTGATTTTTTTTTTGTTTAGAGGATTTTCCCATTGGTGTTAGTGGGGTATTAGAGTCCCCTACTATGACTGTATTGCTGTAAATTTCTCCCTGATACCTTCCAGAAGTTCCTTTTGAAATATATTTGGGTGCTCCTGTATTGGGTGCATATATGCTTACCAGAGATATCTTCTTGTTGAATTGCGCCCTTTAGTATTATGAAGTGGCCTTCCTTATCTCCTGTTATGGCCTTCACTCTGAGGTCTAATTTTTCAGATATAAGTATTGCTAATCCAGCCATTTTTCATTTCCATTTGCCTGAAAATTTTTTCCCATCCCTTCACTATCAGTCTAAATGGGTCCTTTGTTCTGAGGTGGGTCTCCTGTAGACAGCAGATATATGAGTCATGTTTTCTTATCCATTCAGCTACCCTATGTCTTTTTTCTTTTTTAAGTTTATCAGTCTTTTTTAAAATTTTGTTTTATTTCTTAAAGTATTACAAAGAGTATTACACATGTCTTCTTTTTTCCTCTCCTTGACATTCCCCCGGCCTCCCCCACCCCCCAGTGTCTTGCGTCCATTGGTTATTCTTATATGCAGGCATAGAAGTCCTTCGATTGATCTCCTACCTACCCCCAACCCTCCCCAGGCTTCCCACTGTAGTTTGACAGTCTGATCAATGCTGCTCTGCCTCTGTATCCATTTTTGTTCATCAGCCTATAATGGTCCTTATTATCCATAAATGAGTGAGATCATGTGGTATTTTTCTCAGCTTCCCAGGGTCCATCTCAGTCTCACAGGGGCCATCTCAACCTCACCGGGGCCGTTTCAACCTCTCACGGGCCATTTCAATATCACTGGGGCCGTCTCAACCTCACTGGGGCCGTTTCAGCCTCACCAGGGCTGTCCCAGCCTCATGGGGGCCGTCCCAGCCTCACCGGGGCCGTCTCAACCCACTGGGGCTGTCTCAACCCCACCAGGGCCGTTTAAACCTCACCAGGGCCGTTTCAACCTCTCAGGGGCCGTTTCAACATCACTGTGGCCGTCTCAACCTCACCGGGGCTGCTTCAGCCTCACCGGGGCCGTTTCAGCCTCACCAGGGCCGTCCCAGCCTCATGGGGGCTGTCCCAGCCTCATGGGGGCCGTCTCAGCCTCACGGGGGCTGCCTCAGCAACACAAAGTTTGGCATTCTGTCTTTTGTTGGGCAGCTCCTTGCTGGACAAAATCTCCAGGCATTCTTGGTGGGTGAATATCTGGCATGCTTGCTTGGATTTTGTTTTCTACTAAGTTCACAGACTGCTTGTCTGCTGTCTCCCAGCATCCCATGTGAGACTGGATCTGGTGGACCTGCTTGTGCATTTGTTGGTACAGCAGTTCCACGTCACCGGCCCAGCCGGGTCCGGCTCCGGTTTCCTCCAAACCTGATTCTGCTTCTTGAGTGTGTCCCTTATGCATGTGAGGAGTTGAAATCTGCAGTTTGTTGGGTTGGGCTGCAAAAGCGCAGGTGGTTCTTTTTGTGCCACTGGCACAGCTTGGGCGGGGATGTAAATTGAGTAGGGCGGGGCCTCTGGGAATCACCAGGGTGGAGCAAGGGACAATGGTGTCTCCGCAACTCCTCGCCTCTGTCCGACTCCACATCTCGGTGTCCCCGAGTGCTGGCGAGCAGCTCCACGAGACAGCCACCCTCACTCTCCGGCCTGTTGCAAGGCTGTCCTGCCTCTCCTTGTATGGGTCTGGGACCTCAGAATCCCACCCCAAACAAGAACAGTGGATTTGAGAGTTTGTAGCCCCTTCCAATTGAAAAAAAACGCGCATCCAGTTGCAGCCTGCCTGGCGTATGACTCTGTACTTCCATTCTTGGCACCTCTGCACATCCTACTCAGTCTCAATGCTCTTCTTTCTTTCCTTCCAGTTGTAGATCTTCCACTGGGCCAGCTTTCCCATGGTTCTGAATAATAGCTGTTTGTCTTATAGTTGGTAGTCTCAATGTTGTTGTGGGAGGCAGCACGCACAGGTCTGTACCTTACGCCGCCATCTTGGTTCTCTACCCTATGTCTTTTGATTGGGGCATTTAATCCATTTACTTTTAAAGTTATTATTGATATGGACTTGTTTGTCACCATTTTTATTCTTTCTGCTTGTGTTCCTTCTTCTCTTCCTATTTGTTGTTTTTACAGCCGACCCTTTAGCATTTCTTGCATTGCTGATTTGGTGGTAATAAACTCTCTTAGTCCTTTTTTGTCTCTGAAGCTCCTGAATTCACCCCCAACTTTGATTGATAGCCTTGGTGGGTATAGCATTCTTGGATTCAGCCCATTGCTTTGCATGACTTTGTATATTTCATTCTGTTCCCTTCAGGCCTAATGTGTTTCTGTTGAGAAATGAATTGATAGTCTGATGGGAGAGTCCCTTGTAGGTAACTTTCTGTCTCTCTCTGGCTGCTTTTAAGACTCTTACTTTGTAGTTGGTGTTTACCAACTTAATTATAATGTGTTTTCGTGTTGTTCTTTTGGGGTTCACCTTGTTTAGGACTCTGTGAGCTTCTTGGACTTGTGTGAATTTTTTCTTCCCAATATCAGGGAAGTTTTCTGTCATTATTTCTTCAAACAGGTTTTCTATTCCTTGCTCAGTTTCCTCTCCTTCTGGCACCCCTATTATGTGGATGTTGTTTCATTTCCTGTTGTCTCAAAGTTCCCTTAGGTCAGTGGTCGGCAAACTCATTAGTCAACAGAGCCAAATATCAACAGTACAACGACTGAAATTTCTTTTGAGAGCCAAATTTTTTTTTAAAATATATTTTATTGATTTTTCACAGAGAGGAAGGGAGAGAGATAGAGAGATAGAAACATCGATGGGAGAGAAACATCGATCAGCCGCCCCCTGCACATCCCCCATTGGGGATGTGCCCGCAACCCAGGTACATGCCCTTGACCGGAATCGAACCTGGGACCCCTCAGTCCGCAGGCCGACGCTCTATCCACTGAGCCAAACCAGTTTCGGCGAGAGCCAAATTTTTTTAACTTAAACTATATAGGTAGGTACATTGTTATTAACTTAATTAGGGTATGCCTAAGCTGGCCTTTGCTAAAAACATCCTCAATCGAGGGGTCGACCTCAGCGAACGTACCCCCACTTCTTCTAACACCACTTCTTTAAAATAGACTCACCCAGGCCAAAAACTGACTTCTACACATGGGTCACGAAGTTTCAATCGCGCTGTACATGTGCGCCTGCACATGATATTTTGTGGAAGAGCCACACTCAAGGGGCCAAAGAGCTGCATGTGACTCGCAAGCCTCAGTTTGCCAACCATTGCCTTAGGTAATCCTCCTGTTCTTTAATTTTTTTTTTTCCAGTTGCTGCTCTGCTTGGGTATTTTTTCCAAACTTGTCTTCTAGCTCACTGATGCCATCCTTCACTTCTTCTAGTCTACTGTTGATGCTTCCTATTGTGTTCTTTATTCCAGAAATGTCATTCTTCATTTCTTCTTGGTTCTTACACAGGTTGTTGAATGTGTCTTCCATCCTCTTCAGCATTGTTATGACCATTGCTCTGAATTCTTTCTCTAACAGATTGATTGGCTCCATTTCATTTACTTCCTTTTCTGGTGATTTCTCCTTTTCTTTCGTATGGGGGCTGTTTCTTTGTCTCCCTACGTTCACGCCTTTCAGGGTGTCTGGTTATGTAGCTCTCTCTTGACCGCGTTGACTTAAAGGCACAAAATACAACATGAAAAGACACAACACAGAGGGCACCAAGCACAAATCTATTCATGACACCCCAAATAAAGGTGACCACCAGAGAAAAGAGAATTAGGGGAGAGAAAAGTGTGCAATAATGAGATTGCGAAAAGGAAAAATGTAAAAGAAGAAATAAAGAGAAGAAAAAAGGAGGGGAAATATATGTATATGGGGGAAAAACTCCAAAAAACCAACAACTAATCCAAAAAAATCAAACAAGAAACACCCAGAAAAAAAGGAGGGAAGCTGAATCTAAAGAAGCAGAACTTATTTCCAGAAGGTAAGGTCAAGGAATTGAATGAATGGGGAAATGGCCATGATTCACTATACAGAAGGTAGATAGAGAACAAGCGTATAAGAAGAAAAGTAAAAACAAAATACTAAAAAAAGAAAAAAATGAGAACTATATATAATAAAAATATATATTAAATAAAATTTATGTATATATAATTTTTCCCTTTCTTTAATATATTTATCTATGTATTCACCTATTATTAGAAAAGGAGAATAGAGAGTAGGTAGGCCTGAGTTGTTGATTGAAACTAGTTAAGCTATTAGTAGGAGAAGAGAATAAGCAAGGAGAGGAAAAACAGGAAAAGAAAAGAAAAGAAAAAGAGAGAAAAGGACAGGAAAAAAAACAAACTACAAACAATGAACATACGACAGAAAGAAAGGAGAAAAAGGAAAAAAATTTTGGCTAGTGAAGAAACAAAAAGGGGAAGTGTGCGTTAGACTTAGAGCAGGGGACAGGAAATTAGATATATGAGTAAGATCAATTTTTTACAGGGAGTAAAAAGAAAGGATAGAGAAAATCTAAAGCAGGAACAGGTTAAGAGAAACAGGATGAAAAGGGGGAAAAGTGATAAAGAGAGTGTTGGCATAAAGAAAAAATTGAGGGAGAAACCAAGATGGCAGCATAGGTAAACACCTGAAATTTCTACCTCGCACAACCACTTCAACTAGAAGGAAAGAGAAAAGCACATTGAGACTCAGAGGAGGTGCAGAATTAAAGTGCAGAGGTACAGAGGCGTGCGAGGAAAGGGCTGGCAACTGAGGACCCGGTTCTCTTTTTCAATCGGGAGTGAGGCACAAGCTCCTGACTGCTCTGAACTCAAGTTCCGGGCAACTCTCTGGGGACCCAGACTCATACGGGGAGAAACTGGACTGTTTGGCAGCGGGCAGAACTCGAGGGCTGCTTTCTCTCAGAGGTGCTTGCAGCGATTACCTCAGGACACTGAGACGCGGGGCCTCTTAGGGCAGGGTGGAGTATCAGTCATAGCTGTTTGCTCTGCCCTGTTGATTCCCTGAGACCCCGCTCCACCCAAGCTGTGTGCAAAGGCTTTTGCATATGAATGGCCTGGCCTTTGCAATCTGAAAATTACCTAACAAACTGCAGCTGGGTCAAAAAGACCCAGAACTTCCAAGAGAAAGCCCAAGGCCCCACAGCAGCTTGCATTGCTTCACAGCTGGGCCTCATCTGAGCACCTCCAAACTCCAAACAAAAAAGAGTAATCTGTAGATCTCCCCATAGCTCCTGCTGGGTAGCCTCAGGCAGAGGCTAAATTAGCACCTCCTTAGAGATACAAGAGCCAGTGTACCCAGTGGTCAGAGTGGGACCATCCAGATTACAACTCCTCAGATCCATAAGGGACACACTCAGGGGGCAGACACAGTGAGCACCAAAGCCCCACTGAAGTAAGTCTTGCCCCAGAAGGGTGTCTCCAACACAGAAGTTCTCCCACCATAACCACAGCTGATTCTCACAGCCAATTGGCCTGGAGGTCAATTCCTCCCAGTGATACCTACAGCAATCAAGGCTTAACTACAACAAGACTGTGCACAAAGCCCACAAAGGGGTGCACCAAGAGTGTCCACCTCAGGTAACTGGGGATGCTGAGCCACTGGGCCCTATAGGACACCTAGCACATAAAGTCACTCTGTCAACACAGGGAAGCATAAAAAATGCGGAGACAAAGAAACAAGTCTCAAATGACAGAAATGGAGGAAAGCAAACTACTGGATATATAGTTCAAAACCACACTTCTAAAGTTTTTCAAGAATTTTCTAGAAACCACTGATAAACTTAGTGAGAATCTTGATAAATCTAGTGAGACCATCGAGAAAATGAAAAAGGACCAACTAGAAATTAAGCATACACTGACTGAAATAAAGAATATCATACAGAGATCCAACAGCAGACTAGAGGATCACAAGAATCAAGTCAAAGATTTGAAATGCGAAGAAGCAAAAAACACCCAACCAGGAAAGCAAAATGGAAAAAGAATCCAAAAATACGAAGATAGTGTAAGGAGCCTCTGGGACAGCTTCAAGCGTACCAACATCCGAATTATTGGGATGCCAGAAGAAGAGAGAGAGCAAGATATTGAAAACCTATTTGAAGAAATAATGACAGAAAACTTCCCCTACCTGGTGAAAGAAATAGACTTACAAGACCAGGAAGCGCAGAGAACCCCAAACAAAAGGAATCCAAAGAGGACCACACCAAGGCACATCATAATCATAATTAAAATGGGAAAGGCAAAATACATAGAGAGAATTGTAAAAGGAGCAAGAGAAAAACAGTTTGTTACTGTAAAGGGAGTACCCATACGATTGTCAGCTGATTTTTCAATAGAAGCTATGCAGGCCAGAAGGGAGTGACAAGAAATATTCAAAGTGATGAATAGCAAGAACCTATAACCAAGATTACTTTACCCAGCAAAGCTATCATTCAGAATTGAAGGTCAGATAAAGAGCTTCACAGATAAGAAAAAGCTAAAGGAGTTCATCACTACCAAACCAGTATTATATTAAATGCTGAAAAGTATTCTTTAAGACAGTGGTTCTCAACCTTCCTAATGCTGCGACCCTTTAATATAGTTCCTCATGTTGTGGTGACCCCCAGCCATAAAATTATTTTCGTTTCTACTTCATAACTGTACTTTTGCTACTGTTATGAATCGTAATGTAAATATATAATATGCAGGATGTATTTTCATTGTTACAAATTGAACATAATTAAAGCATAGTGATTAATCACAAAAACAATATGTAATTATATATGTGTTTTCCGATGGTCTTAGGCTACCCCTGTGAAAGGGTTGTTTGACCCTGAAAGGGGTCGCGACCCACAGGTTGAGAATCGCTGATATATGTGTTTTCCATGGCCTTGGTGACCCCTTTTAAAGGGTCATTAGACCCCCAAAAGGGTCGTGACCCACAGGTTGGCAACCCACTGGTTGAGAACCGCTGCTTTAATAAGAGGAAGAAGACCATTTACAACAGCATGGTTGGAACTGGAGAGAATTATGCTAAGTGAAATAAGCCAGTCAATGAAAGAAAAATACCACACGATCTCACTCATTTATGGATAATAAAGACCATTAAAAACTAATGAACAAAAATAGATACAGAGGCAGAGCAGCATCAAACAGACTGTCAAACTATAGGGGGAAGGCTGGGGAGGGTTGGGGGTGGGGGTAAGAGTTCAACCGAAGGATTTGTATGCATGCATATAAGCATAACCAATGGTCACAAGACACTGGGGGGTAGGAGAGGCCAGGGGAAGGTCAAGGGGGAAAAAAAAGGAGACATATGTAATACTCTTTGTAATACTTTAAGCAATAAAACAAAATTAAAAAGAAAAAATGAAAAAATTGAGCTAGAGTAAAATAATGTTAACATAAAAATAGAATATAGAACACTAATCCAAAAATAAAATAAAATAAAATAAAGAAAAAATAAAATAAACTTAAAAAAGGTAAAATAATAGTAATAATAATAATAATTAAATATAAAAATATAGTAATAAAAAAAGTTAAATAAAGTGAGAAAAAAATTTTAGTTTCTGATGTAAAAGATAAAAAATAAAAAAGTGAAGTAGTGAAGGTTGTTTACTTCAGCGGAGCTTCAATGACCCATGGGGGCTGATTTATGACCCCTCTCTACTGTTCTGCTTGGCACGCCTGTTTCCTGTCAAGTAGTCAGCACAGTGTTGAAGTTCCCTGTGATCCACCACTACTCTGTGTCATAAGCCACAACCTTATTTTCAAGCAGGCGGGATCTCTCTGCCCACTTTGTTTTTCTGCCTGCCTTCAGTTGTATTAACACAAGCATCTATTTCTGACACAGCCGCTGGGTGGCGGTGTTTCTGTATTAGTTTCTGGGACCAAATGGCCCCTCAACCCAGTGTTTACCAGCCATGGGAAAACTACAGCCCACGGGCCGGATCTGGCCTGTTTGAAATGAATAAAACTATTGAAATAGGGAGAACCAAGATGGCGGCATAGGTTAACGCCGGAGTTTGCTGCTTTGAACAACTACTTCAAAAGTGAAACTAAAACACGGAACGGACATCACCCAGAACCACAGGAACGCTGGCTGAGTGGAAGTCCTACAACTAGGAGGAAAGAGAAACGCATACGGACACTCAGAGGAGGCGCAGTGCTGAAGTCAAATTCTGAGGTGCGGAGTGCGTGGAGCGGGCTGGCAGCGGAGGGCGCGGTTGGCGTTTTCAATCGGGAGGGAGTCGCAGACTCTGAGCTCCAGATTCGGGCGAGTCTTTAGGGACCCAGACTCAAACGGGAGAAGCGGGACTGTCTGGCTTCGGTCAGAGCGAGTGCAGCTTTCTCTCCGAGCTTTGCAGCGGGTGCTGGGACTCAGAGAGGCAGAGCCCCTGGGGACAGGACTGAGAGCCGCCATAACTGCTCTCTCTGGCCCACCCTGTTGATCCTGTGCGACCCGCCCCGCCCAAAGGCATTTGCCGGATAGCCTCAGGCAAAGGCTAGATTAGCACCTCCCTAGAGGACAGAAGTTCTCTCACTGCTGACACAGCTGATTCTCATAGCCACTTGGCCTGGAGGTCAAACCCTCCCTGGAATTAGCTACAACAATCAAGATTTATCTATAAGACTGCGAACAAAGACCACTAGGGGGTGCACCAAGGAAGCATAACAAAATGCGGAGACAAAGAAACAGGACAAAATTGTCAATGGAAGAAATAGAGTTCAGAACCACACTTTTAAGGTCTCTCAAGAACTGTTTAGAAGCTGCCGATAAACTTAATGAGATCTACACGAAAACTAATAAGACCCTCGATCTTATATTGGGGAACCAACTAGAAATTAAGCACACACGGACTGAAATAACGAATATTATACAGACGCCCGACAGCAGACCAGAGGAGCGCAAGAATCAAGTCAATGATTTGAAATGCGAGGAAGCAAAAAACATCCAACCGGAAAAGCAAAATGAAAAAAGAATCCAAAAATGCGAGGATAGTGTAAGGAGCCTCTGGGACAGCTTCAAGCGTACCAACATCAGAATTATAGGGGTGCCAGAAGATGAGAGAGACCAAGATATTGAAAACCTATTTGAAGAAATAATGACAGAAAACTTCCCCCACCTGGTGAAAGAAATGGACTTACAGGTCCAAGAAGCGCGGAGAACCCCAAACAAAAGGAATCCAAAGAGGACCACACCAAGACACATCATAATTAAAATGCCAAGAGCAAAAGATAAAGAGAGAATCTTAAAAACAGCAAGAGAAAGAAACTCAGTTACCTACAAGGGAATACCCATACGACTGTCAGCTGATTTCTCAACAGAAACTTTGCAGGCCAGAAGGGAGTGGCAAGAAATATTCAAAGTGATGAATACCAACAACCTACAACCAAGATTACTTTATCCAGCAAAGCTATCATTCAGAATTGAAGGTCAGATAAAGAGCTTCACAGATAAGGAAAAGCTAAAGGAGTTCATCACCACCAAACCAGGATTATATGAAATGCTGAAAGGTATCCTTTAAGAAGAGGAAGAAGAAGAAAAAGGTAAAGATACAAATTATGAACAACAAATATGCATCTATCAACAAGTGAATCTAAGAATCAAGTGAATAAATAATCTGATGAAAAGAATGAACTGTTGATTATAATAGAATCAGGGACATAGAAAGGGAATGGACTGACTATTCTTGGGGGGGAAAGGGGTGTGGGAGATGTGGGAAGAGACTGGACAATAATCGTGCACCTATGGATGAGGACAGTGGGTGGGGAGTGAGGGCGGAGGGTGGGGCGGGAACTGGGAGGAGGGGAGTTATGGGGGGGGAAAAAAAGGGAACAAATGTAATAATCTGAACAATAAAGATTTAATTAAAAAAAAAACTATTGAAATAAAAGACCGTACCCTTTTATGTAATGATGTTTACTTTGAGATTATATTAGTTCACACAAACACTCCATCCATGCTTTTGTTCCGGCCCTCCAGTCCAGTTTAAGAACCCATTGTGGCCCTCGAGTCAAAAAGTTTGCCCACCCCTGGTTTAGGCTCTTCTTTCCCTGCCACAATTAGGACTGGGTTGGAGGGACAGACTGCCTCAGAGTTAGTTTTCTGCTCATCTCTCCCTATTCTGACCCCAGTTTTCACAAAAAGAACTTTCCCCTGCAGTCTCGGTGAGTGTTTTTAATTGGAAGATCCTATGTACTGGTCTTAGCAAGCAAAAGCAAGGGAGAAAAAAAGACAAAGCAACTGCACTGACTCACGTCTTTCTCCCACTGGCACTGCACGGCTGGTATAGCACTTCAGGCTGCCTTTCTGGGCACAGTCTCCCACGGCTGTGGGCTTAGATCTAGAGTCCCCCTCTGTCAGAAGCCCTGTGGACCCCCTTCCACATTTGAGGGCTACACTGACCCCAAGGGCCGCGGATTTGATAGAACGCAGTCTCCCTCTGAGACTCTAGATTCCACTGCACATGTTTCTCCCTCCAGCCTGGATCCCAGATCTCACCTCTCTCCAGGAGATCTCTGACCTTTCCATCCACAGATTGTCTCACCAGCTGTGTTTAATTCACCAATTATGGGTGATGTTATTTGATTCAGCTGTTCCTTCTATCTTCTGTGTGAGAAGGTGCAGGACCCAATTGCGTATTCCGCTGTCACATGTCTGCCCCTGGACAAAATTTTTAGGCGCCTGAGGTCAGGGAGGCTTGAGTCTGGGTGTTTGTGGGTTTGCAGCTGAGTCAGCTGGTCCCTGGGCATTGTGGCTGTAGGGTCCTGGGAGGTATCCAAAATCTCCCTGGTTTGAAGGTAAGGCTGGGCTTCCAATCCCAGCCACTCTCCCCTTCAAGATGGCGTGGCCTCTCCAGCAGAGCCAGCTGTTTAGAGGGAAATTTCAGTGGTAGTAGAGGCTGCCCCGCCAGGGAGCCTGGTCCGCCAGTCCCCAGCAGTCCTGTGAAATATAACTGTCCCTCACTCACAAATACTAACACTCCCCCCATGTCCACGCACTCTCCTTTAGCTCTCTCATTCACACACTGTCTTGCAGCCTGTCTTCCCATCAGCCACCATCTCCCAAACTTTACTCTTTTTTAAAAAATCTGTCCCTAGTGGAGGAACCAAGATGGTGGCATAGGTACACATTTGTAGTTGCTGCCTTGCACAACCACATCAAAACTACAACTAAAAGACAAAACGGATATCATCCAGAACCATGAGAAGGCTGGCTGAGTGGAAATTCTACAACTAGAAGGAAAGAGAAAAGCGCATTGAAACTGGTAGGAGGTGAATAGGTGCGGAAGTGCAGAGGTATTGAGGCACGTGTGGAAACTGAGGATGCTGTTGTCTTTTTCATTTGGGAGGGAGATACAAGCTCCTGATTGCTCTGAACTCCAGTTCTGGTTAAGACTCTGGGAACCCAGACACATATGGGGAGAAACTTCACTGTCTGGCAATGGGACAGGAACACAAGGGTGGCTTTCTCACAGAGGTGATTGCAGTGATCATTGTTCCTGAATGGAGCTGTGAGACACAGAGACCCCGGGACCTCTCTGAGGCAGAGCAGACTGGCAGCTATTACGGTTTGCTCCACCCTGATGATTCCCTGAGACCCCGCCCCACCCAATTTACAACCGCACCCAAGCTGTGAGCAGAGGCTTTTTCATGTGAATGGCCTGTTCTTCTACAATCTAAAACCTAACAAACTGCTGCTGGGTCAAAGAGCAACAAAGCTTGCAAAAGTAAGGCTTAGACTCAACAGCAGCCTGCATTGCTTCACAGCTGGGCCTCACCTGGGCACTTCCAAACCCCAAACAAAGAGGAAAAATCTACAGATCTCTCTGTAGCTCTTGCTGGGTGGCCTTAGGCAGTGACTGAATTTGCACCTCCTTGGAGATCCAAGAGCCAGTGTACCCAGTGGTCAGAGTGAGACCATACCAGAATACAACTCTTCACATCCATAAGCGACACACTCAAGGGGCAGACTCAGTGAGCACTGAAGTCCTACTGAAGCAAGTCCTGCTCCATAAGGTTGTCTCCAGCACAGCAGTTCTCCCATTGTAGACTCAGCTGGTCCTCACAGCCAATTGGCCTGGTGGTCAATTCCTCCCAGTGATACCAACAGAAATCAAGACTTAACTACAACAAGACTGTACATACAGCCCACAAAGGGGTGCACCGAAAGTGTCAACCTCAGGAAACTGGGGAGGCTGAGCCACTGGGCCCTATAGGACACCTAGCACACAAAGCCACTCTACCAACACAAGGAAGCAGCCAAAATGTGGAGACAAAGAAATATGTCACAAACGAAAGAAAGGAAGGAAAGAAAACTACTGGATATAAAGTTCAAAACCACGGTTATAAGGTTACTCAAGAATCTTCTAGAAACATCCTAGAAATTTAGTGAGACCCTCAAGGATATGAAAAAGGACCAATTAGAAATTAAGCATACACTGACTGAAATAAAAAATAATATACAGAGATTCGACAGCAGACTAGAGGACTTCAAGAATCAAGTCAAAGATTTGAAATACGAAGAAGCAAAAAATACCCAACTGGAAAAGCAAAAGGAAAAAAAGATTCCAAAAATATGAAGATAATGTAAGGAGCCTCTGGGACAACTTCAAGCGTACCAGCATCCGAATTATGGGGGTGCCAGAAGAAGAGAGAGAGCAAAATATTGAAAACCTATTTGAAGAAATAATGACAGAAAACTCCCCTACCTGGTGAAAGAAATAGACTTACAAGTCTAGGAAGCGTAGAGAACCGCAAACAAGAGGAATCCAAAGAGGACCACACCAAGACACATCATAATTAAAATGCGAAGGGCAGGAGCCAGGTGTGGTGTTCCGCACGCAAGTCTGTACGTGGCGGAAAGAAATGGAGGACTCCGCTTCAGCACCACCCGCAGCCTCAACCGCAACTCCAGCCTCAACTGCAACTCCAGCCTCGACCTCAGCAATGCCGCCGCACTAGGGCAGCTGGATGAAGAGCAGGCCAGAAAGGCAGTGAAAGCTCTATTGGCACATTCCAGGTCCGGGAAAAATGCAAATGGATTGCTTTTGAATGAGAATGAAAAAATTTTTTTAATGGTGGTATTATGGAAAATTCCAAGTAAAGAACTGAGGGTCAGATTGTCCTTGCCTCATGGTATTCGGTCAGATTTAGCAGATTTCTGTTTATTTACTAAGGACAAACCGAATGTAACTCCTGAAAAGATGGGACATTTTTATAAGAAGCTTCTAAACAAGCATGGAATAAAAACCATTTCTCAGATTATCCCCCTCTGAACTTTAAAAAAGGAGTGTAAAGCCTATGAGGCCAAGCTCTGCCTCCTGGGTAGTTTCGACTTGTTCCTTTCTGATGCAAGAATCCAGCAGCTTTTACCCTCACACCTCGGGAGACATTTCTATAAGAGAAAGAAAGTTCCAATACCTGTCAATCTGAAAGCCAAGAATCTTTCCCAAGAAATCAACTCATTAATAGGTGGAACTGTCTTAAACATCTCTAAAAGTAATTCTTGCAGCACTATCCACATTGGTCACACTGGAATGCAGGTTCAGCACATCACCGAAAACATTCTTGCTGTTAAAAAAAAAGCTTTTACAAAAATTGCCAGAGAAGTGGGAGAGTGTGAAACTCTTGTACGTGAAAACTGAGAGATCAGTTGCCCTTCCTATCTTTTCTTCATTTATCAGCAGGTGGGATGAAACTAAAGGAATGAACATTTTTAGTCTGAAGAAACAAGAAGCAAAGAAAATATTAAAACTAAAAGAACATAAAAAGAGACGAAAGGAGAAGAAAAGAATCAGAAAGCCTATGAAACAGGGTAGAAAGTCTACATCAGCCCTACCTACAGAGGAGATGGCCTCTAAAACATGCGGTTCTCCAGTGAAGGGCTTTGGACCCCAGAAGAAAGTGACCCCTAAGCCTGAGAAGAAAGAAACCTGCAGAATAAAAACCAAAAATAAAGTTCACAAGTTGAATCTGAAGAAGAAATCCCATTGCTGGTCCCAATAGGAGAAACTCCTGCCAAAGAAAATGTAGAGATGCAAAAACATGCCACAGATGAGAACTCTCCAGTAAAGAGTCCTGGTTCCAACCCACCTCATGGGAAGAAGAGAAAGGCCTTTCCAGCTTTGTAGATGCCGAAAGCACCAGAGCCCAAGACCCCAGGTAAAGGCCCAGGGAAGAAGCCAAGAGTCAAAGAAGAAGTGGAGAAGCAAAGAAACTCTCCTTTGGGGAAAAAAGACCCAAGACAGATGCCCAAAAGGCCAGAGGCCAAGTTCTTCACTACAGCTAATAAATCTGCAAGAAAAGCTTCCCATACCTCCAAACAGTGGCCCCCAAAACCCAAAGAGCCCCAGCCCACCTAAAGTCAGTGACTTGGCCAGGAGGAAACATCAGAGCTGCCTGGAAAGCTTTTGAAAAATACCTGGTGCCTGACCCCTGCCACAACCTTCTCTGAGAATGAGACCTGGACTTAAAACCTCACCAGTGATTCTGATGTATGTTTGTGGGTGTAAGAACCAGTAGTTTGAATCCATTTTTTAAAATTGTTCTTTCATGTATTCGCTAATATAATAGAAATTACAGTGCTTTTATTAAAGTGTAAAAAAAATGCGAAGGGCAAAAGACAAAGAGAGAATATTAAAAGCAGCAAGAGAAAATCACTTAGTTACCTACAAGGGAGTATCCATATGACTGTCAGCTGATTTCTCAACAGATACTATGCAGGCCAGAAGGGAGTAGCAAGAAATATTCAAAGTGATGAATAGCGAAGAAGAAAATGGTGGAGGTATAGACGGACGTGTCCCGTGCCTTGTCCTGGAGCAGATAAGAGTGAGCAGCTGAAACGGGTAACATACAGCCCGAATAAGAAGATATTCATCTGGGAGACAGTTTGTAGCAGGGAAAGACAGAGGACTCCCAAAGAAAGGGAGCGGTTGGAGACTGCGGCTGAAATCTCTCCCGGAGTGCCAGCTGAGCTGCGGAGAATGCACCATCTTGAGTGGCTGTTATTGGAAGCCTATACATCCAAAGACCCGGCATCCAGAGATTGGCTACTAACCCAGAAAAATGGATCTCAAGCAGTGCGACTACGTGAACTCAGACGAGCCCTGCTTCTTCTCACGTAAAGGTCAGATGTCGCCTAACAGTGCGGTTTGCAATTCAGGTTGGAGAGAGGAACGCCCGGGGGAAATCTGTGCCCCACAAATTCCGCAGCCGTTGGGGCCAGCATGATCCGCGAGTATGGAAGGGCTCCCGCAGGCTTGCTGGTAGAGAGGAACGCTAAAAATAAGCCCATAGCTGGACTGGATGCAAAAAAGCAGCCTCAGGTGTGAGAGAAACCAAGATGGCGGCATAGGTTAACGCCGGAGATTGCTGCCCTCGAACAACCACTTCAGAGATATAACTAAAGGACAGAACAGACAGCATCCAGAACCACAGGAAGGCTGGCTGAGAGGAAATTCTACAACTAGGAGGAAAGAGAATATCATACCCAGACTCAGAGGAGGCGCAGTGCTGAAGTGAAATACTGAGGCAGAGGGCGCGGTTGTTGTTTTCAATCGGGAGGGAGTTTCAGACTCTGAGCTCCAGATCCGGGCGAGTCTCTGGGGACCCAGACTCAAACGGGAGAAGCGGGGCTGTCTGGCTTCGGTCGGAACTCGAAGGCAGCTTTCTCTTCGAGGTTTGCAGGCATTTCTGGGACTCTGAGAGGCAGAGCCCCTGGGGAAGGAACTGAGAGCAGCCATAATTGCTCGCTCCGCCCACCCTGTAAATCCCAGGGGACCCGACCCACCCAAGCCCGGCAAAGAACCATTTGCCGGATAGCCTCAGGCAAAGGCTAGATTAGCACCGCCCTAGAGATCCAGCACAGAAGCCCTCCCACTGCAGGCACAGCTGACTCTCATAGCCAGTTAGCCTGGAGGTCAAATCACCCCCGGTATTGCCGACAACAATCAAGGCTTAAAGGCAACAAGATTGCGCACAAAGACCACTTGGGGGTGTACCAAGAAAGCATAAAAAATGGGGAGACAAAGAAACAGGACAAAACTGTCAATGGAGGATATTGAGTTCAGAACCACACTTTTAAGGTCTCTTAAGAACTGTCTAGGGAGAACCAAGATGGCGGCATGGGTTAACGCCGGAGTTTGCTGCTTTGAACAACTACTTCAAAAGTGAAACTAAAACACGGAACGGACATCACCCAGAACCACAGGAACGCTGGCTGAGTGGAAGTCCTACAACTAGGAGGAAAGAGAAACGCACACGGACACTCAGAGGAGGCGCAGTGCTGAAGTCAAATTCTGAGGTGCGGAGTGCGCGGAGCGGGCTGGCAGCGGAGGGCGCGGTTGGCGTTTTCAATCGGGAGGGAGTCGCAGACTCTGAGCTCCAGATCCGGGCGAGTCTTTAGGGACCCAGACTCAAACGGGAGAAGCGGGACTGTCTGGCTTCGGTCAGAGCGAGTGCAGCTTTCTCTCCGAGCTTTGCAGCGGGTGCTGGGACTCAGAGAGGCAGAGCCCCTGGGGACAGGACTGAGAGCCGCCATAACTGCTCTCTCTGGCCCACCCTGTTGATCCTGTGCGACCCGCCCTGCCCACGCCCTGCACAGAGGCATTTGCCGGATAGCCTCAGGCAAAGGCTAGATTAGCACCTCCCTAGAGGACAGAAGTTCTCTCACTGCTGACACAGCTGATTCTCATAGCCACTTGGCCTGGAGGTCAAACCCTCCCTGGAATTAGCTACAACAATCAAGATTTATCTATAAGACTGCGAACAAAGACCACTAGGGGGTGCACCAAGGAAGCATAACAAAATGCGGAGACAAAGAAACAGGACAAAATTGTCAATGGAAGAAATAGAGTTCAGAACCACACTTTTAAGGTCTCTCAAGAACTGTTTAGAAGCTGCCGATAAACTTAATGAGATCTACACGAAAACTAATAAGACCCTCGATCTTATATTGGGGAACCAACTAGAAATTAAGCACACACGGACTGAAATAACGAATATTATACAGACGCCCGACAGCAGACCAGAGGAGCGCAAGAATCAAGTCAATGATTTGAAATGCGAGGAAGCAAAAAACATCCAACCGGAAAAGCAAAATGAAAAAAGAATCCAAAAATGCGAGGATAGTGTAAGGAGCCTCTGGGACAGCTTCAAGCGTACCAACATCAGAATTATAGGGGTGCCAGAAGATGAGAGAGACCAAGATATTGAAAACCTATTTGAAGAAATAATGACAGAAAACTTCCCCCACCTGGTGAAAGAAATGGACTTACAGGTCCAAGAAGCGCGGAGAACCCCAAACAAAAGGAATCCAAAGAGGACCACACCAAGACACATCATCATTAAAATGCCAAGAGCAAAAGATAAAGAGAGAATCTTAAAAACAGCAAGAGAAAGAAACTCAGTTGCCTACAAGGGAATACCCATACGACTGTCAGCTGATTTCTCAACAGAAACTTTGCAGGCCAGAAGGGAGTGGCAAGAAATATTCAAAGTGATGAATACCAAGAACCTACAACCAAGATTACTTTATCCAGCAAAGCTATCATTCAGAATTGAAGGTCAGATAAAGAGCTTCACAGATAAGGAAAAGCTAAAGGAGTTCATCACCACCAAACCAGGATTATATGAAATGCTGAAAGGTATCCTTTAAGAAGAGGAAGAAGAAGAAAAAGGTAAAGATACAAATTATGAACAACAAATATGCATCTATCAACAAGTGAATCTAAGAATCAAGTGAATAAATAATCTGATGAACAGAATGAACTGTTGATTATAATAGAATCAGGGACATAGAAAGGGAATGGACTGACTATTCTTGGGGGGGAAAGGGGTGTGGGAGATGTGGGAAGAGACTGGACAAAAATCGTGCACCTATGGATGAGGACAGTGGGTGGGGAGTGAGGGCGGAGGGTGGGGCGGGAACTGGGAGGAGGGGAGTTATGGGGGGAAAAAAAAGGAACAAATGTAATAATCTGAACAATAAAGATTTAATTAAAAATAAAAAAAAAGAACTGTCTAAAAGCCGCCGATAAATGTAGTGAGATCCTCAAGAAATCTAATGAGACCCTTGATGTTGTGATAAAGAACCAACTAGAAATTAAGCATACACTGACTGAAATAAAGAATATTATACACCGGGGAGGGTGGGGGTGCAGGAGGTAGGGGGGTAAGAGATCAACCAAAGGACTTGTACCAATGGACATAAGACACCGGGGCATAGGGGGGGCTAGGGGACTGTCTAGGGCTGGGGGGGAAAAATGGACACATATGTAATACCCTTTGTAATACTTTAAGCAATAAAAAAAAAAGTTTTTTTAAAAAAAGAATATTATACAGACACCCAACAGCAGACCAGAGGAGCGCAAGAATCAAGTCAAAGATTCGAAATGCGAAGAAGCAAAAAACACCCAACCGGAAAAGCAAAATGAAAAAAGAATCCGAAAATACGAAGATAGTGTAAGGAGCCTCTGGAACAGCTTCAAGCGTACCAACATCAGAATTATAGGGGTGCCAGAAGATGAGAGAGAGCAAGATATTGAAAACCTATTTGAAGAAATAATGACAGAAAACTTCCCCCACCTGGTGAAAGAAATAGACCTACAGGTCCAGGAAGCACAGAGAACCACAAACAAAAGGAATCCAAAGAGGACCACACCAAGACACATCATAATTAAAATGCCAAGAGCAAAAGACAAAGAGAGAATCTTAAAAGCAGCAAGAGAAAGACAGTCAGTTACCTACAAGGGAATACCCATACGACTGTCAGCTGATTTCTCAACAGAAACCATGCAGGCCAGAAGGGAATGGCAAGAAATATTCAAAGTGATGAATAGCAAGAACCTGCAACCAAGATTACTTTATCCAGCAAAGCTATCATTCAGAATTGAAGGTCAGATAAAGAGCTTCACAGATAAGGAAAAGCTAAAGGAGTTCATCACCACCAAACCAGCATTATATGAAATGCTGAAAGGTATCCTTTAAGAAGAGGAAGAAGAAAAAGGTAAAGATAAAAATTATGAATAACAAATATGCATCTATCAACAAGTGAATCTAAGAATCAAGTGAATAAATAATCTGGTGATCATAATAGAATCAGGGACATAGAAAGGGAAGGGACTGACTATTCTTGGGGGGGAAAGGGGTGTGGGAGTTGCGAAAAGAGACTGGACAATAATCGAGCACCTATGGATGAGGACAGTGGGTGGGGAGTGAGGGCGGAGGGTGGGGTGGGAGCTGGGAGGATGGTTGGGGGAAAAAAAGGAACAAATGTAATAATCTGAACAATAAAGATTCAATTAAAAAAAAAAAGCAGCCTCAGATTTTGCCAGTGTGCCGGCTGCTTAGTGCCAGGGTAGAGAGGATGCGTGGAAGAGACTGTGCACAGAGCTGGAAGGTGGAGGGTTGCGAATTCGTGCAACTTCTCAGGCTCTTGTTTTTTCTCTTCCCCTTAAATCTTTGTGTTTGATTATTAAACCCAGTGCATGGGATTGCCCAGTTGGGGTCACTCGCAGACACTGCAGGGGAAAGTTGTTTTTGTGAAACCTGGGAAACAGAGCGGGAGTAACGATTAAAGAACAGGCTCTAGGGCAGTCGACTCTCCAAAACCAGTTTTAAGTGCAATAGGGAAAATAAACCCTAACTGCTGGATAGAGAGGACTTATAGCCTTGGAGGTCAATCCAGAAACACTGACACCCAGGGGCTGATCCATGAACTGACTCTTCTGTAAATACAAATAAAGGCAGTCTGGGAAACAAATACGGTCTGCCTTAAAATCAGGACTGTGGTTTACAACACGGAGGAACAGTGTATCACAGGGAAATTCAACACTCTCCTGAATACCTGGCAGGACTAAGGCATTCCAGAAAGAAGAGTAGAGGACCTGAAGCACCTTCACTACTGCACATTTTTATTTTTATTTTTAATTATTTTTTCACCTTTTAATTAAGAAACTATTTTTTTCTTTTTTCATCACCTGATTTTACCTTTTTAATTACTACATTTTTATTTTTAAACAGTATTATTACTACTACCATTTTACCATTTTTTAAAGTGTCATTTTATTTTCTCTTTATTTTATTTTGGGATTAGTGTTCTACATTCTATTTTCATCATTCCTTTAGCATCATTTTTCCCTACCTCAACTTTACCTTTATGTCAAAACTCTCTCCCTAACTTTTCCCCTTTTGTTGTCCTGTTTCTCTTACCCTATTCCTGCTTTAGATTCTCCCTATTCCTTCTTTTCACCCCCTGTCTAAATTTTACCCTGCGTATATATCTAATTTCCAATCCCCGGCTCTAAATCCATATACACCTCTCTCTTATCTTTCTTCACTATCCAAATTTTTTTTTCTCTCTGTCATTTTGTTATTGTTTGCTTGATTGTTGAATATATTGGGTTTTTTATGCTTGTTTGTGAGATTGTTTTGCTTTTGCTTTTTATTTTTCTGTTGTTTTTTCCCCCCTCTGGTTATTTTTGTGCTTCTGTTTTCCCTCGCCTCACTTGATATTAGTGGTTGTTTGTAGTTTGTATTCATCTCCAGGGATCTGTTGGTTGGGATTAGTGGTGGTTCTATTGGAGTTTTCTCCCCATATAAATAGTCTCTTCCCCTCTTCTATTTCATTCTCTCTCTTTTCTCTCTTACTTTTTTTCTCCCTTTTCCCAATTTCATTTGAGCACTCCTTTTTTTTCTTTTTCTCTTTTCTCTTTTTCTCTTCTTTCTTCCTAATCCTCTAATTCTCTATGCTTGGGTGGTCACCTTTATTTGGGGTTATTAATATCATGAATACATTTATGTTCAGTGCCTTGTACGTTGTGCCTTGTTGTGTTGTATTTTGTGCCTTTAAATTAACGCAGCAGAGAGAGAACTACATAACCAAACACCTGGAGAAGAGAGATCATGGTGAAACAAAGAACCAGCCCGCATATGAAAGAAAAACAGGCATCATCAGAAAAAGAAATAAATGAAATGGAGGCAATGGAGGCAAGCAACCTCTCAGAGAAAGAATTCAGAGAAATGGCCATAAGGTAGATGAAAAGAATGGAAGACAAATTCAACAATATGTGTAAGAACCAAAAGGAAATGAAGAAAAACCAAGAAGAAATGAAAAATGGCATCATTGCTATAAAGAACTCAATAGAAAGCATCAATAGTACACTTGAAGAAACAGAAGACCGCATCAGTGAGCTAGAAGACAAGGTAGGAAAAAATACCCAAGCAGAACAGCTTCTAGAAAAAAAAAAATTAAAAAGCAGCAGGAGAGCCAAAGAGAACTCTGGGACAACACGAAACGAAATAACATCCGAATAATAGGGGTTCCAGAGGGAGAGGAAACTGAGCAAGGAATAGAAAATCTGTTTGGAAAAATAATGACAGAAATCTTCCCTGATATAGGGAAGAAAAAACTCACAAATACAAGAAACTCACAGAGTCCCAAACAAAATGAACCCCAAAAGACCAATGCCAAGGCACATTATAATTAAATTGGCAAACACCACCAACAAAGTAAGAATCTTAAAGTTTGCCAGAGAGAGACAGAAAGTTACCTACAAAGGATCCCCCATCAGACTAGCGATTGATTTCTCAACAGAAACACATCAGGCAACAAGGGAATGGAATGAAATATACAAAGTCATGCAAAGGAAGGGTCTGAATCCAAGAATACTGTACCCAGCAAGGCTATCAATCAAAATTGAGGGTGAAATCAGGAGCTTCACAGACAAAAAAGGACTACGGGAGTTTATTACCACCAAACCAGAAATGCAAGAAATGCTAAAGGGTCTACTGTAAAAATAAAAAATAGGAAACGAAGAAGGAACAAAGGGGTAAAGAATAAAAATGGAGAAAAACCAAGATGGCGGCATAGGTAAACCCCGGAAATCGCTGCCTCCCTCAACAAATTCAAAAATACAACTAAAAGACAAAACGGACATCATCCAGAACCACAGGAAGGCTGGCTGAGTGGAAATTCTACAACTAGAAGGAAAGAGAAAAGCACACTGAGACTCAGAGGAGGTGCGGAAGTGCAGAGGTACGGAGGTGCATGCGGCAAGGGCTGGCAACTGAGGACACGGCTGTCTTTTTGAATAGGGAGGGAGTCACAAGCCCCTGACTTCTCTGAACACCAGTTCTGGGTGAGTTTCTGGGGACCCAGACTCATACCGGAAGAAACTGGACTGTCTGGCAGCGGGCAGAACTCAGAACTCGAGGGCACCTTTCTCTCAAAGGTGCTTACAGCAATTACTGGGACACTGAGACGCAGGGCCCCTTAGGGCAGGGCTGAAGATCAGCCATAGCTGCTTGCTCCGTCCTGTTGATTCCCTGAGACCCTACCCCACCCAAGCTGTGGCAGAGGCTTTTGCATATGAATGCCCTGGCCCTTTGCAATCTGAAATTACCTAACAAACTGCAGCTGGGCCAGAGAGACCCAGAACTTCCAAGAGAAGGCCCAAGGCCCCACAGAAGCTTGCATTGCTGAACACCTGGACCTCGTTTGGGCACCTCCGAACCCAAACAAGGAAGGGGAATCTGCATATCTCTTCATAGCTCCTGCTGGGTAGCCTCAGGAAGAGGCTAAATTAGCACCTCCTCAGATCCAAGAGCCAGTGTACCCAGTGGTCAGAGTGGGACCATCCATCTACAAGTTCTCAGATCCATAAGGGACACACTCAGGGGGCAGACTCAGTGAGCATAAAAGCCCCACTGAAGCAAGTCTTGCCCCAGAAGGGTGTCTTCAGCACAGAAGTTCTCCCACTTCAGACACAGCTGATTCTCACAGCCAATTGGCCTGGAAGTCAATTCCTCCCAGTGATCCTACAACAACCAAGGCACCAAGAGTGCACCAAGAGTGTCCACCTCAGGTAACTGGGGAGGCTGAGCCACTGGACCCCATAGGACACCTAGCACAGAAAGCCACTCTATCAACACAGGGAAGCATAAAAAATGTGGAGACAAAGAAACAGGTCTCAAATGACAGAAATGGAGGAAAGCAAACTACTGAATATAGAGTTCAAAATCACACTTCTAAAGTTTTTCAAGAATTTTCTAGAAACGGCCAATAAATTTAGTGAGACCCTCAAGAAATCTAGTGAGACCCTCGAGGTTATGAAAAAGGACCAACTAGAAATTAAGCATAGCCGAAAACCGGTTTGGCTCAGTGGAGAGAGCTTCGGCCGGCAGACTCAAGGGTCCCGGGTTCGATTCCGGTCAAGGGCATGTACCTGGGTTGTGGGCACATCCCCAGTGGGAGATGTGCAGGAGGCAGCTGATCGATGTTTCTCTCTCATCGATGTTTCTAACTATCTCTCTCCCTTCCTCTCTGTAAAAAATCAATAAAATATATTTTTAAAAAAAGAAAGAAATTAAGCATACACTGACTGAAATAAAGATTATACAGAGTTCCAACATCAGACTAGAGGATCACAAGAATGAAGTCAAAGATTTGAAATTTGAACAAGCAAAAAACACCAAACCGGGGAAACAAAAAGAAAAAAGAATCCAAAAATATGAAGATAGTGTAAGGAGCCTCTGGGACAACTTCAAGCGTACCAACATCCGAATTATGGGGGAGCCAGAAGAAGAGAGGAGCAAGATATTGAAAATCTATTTGAAGAAATAATGACATGACGGAAGCCGGTCCATCCTTGCTGCTTGACACAGTCGCTGCAAGAAAGAAACATCTGCACAGCATATGTTTCAAGGGACCTGGTGTATATAGCATACTGATCTTATTATGTTTGCTCCCCTTAGTGCTATGTGTTTTAACCAAGGTCACCTCTCAGAGAAAGGTTGTTTCCCCAGGTAGGAATTTTTCCCTGAAGTTAGGGAGGGGATAAAACCCCTTAACTAAGTGCCAGGCGGGTAGTTAATCACTTTAACTACAAACAATCACACTTAAGCTACATAATCTTTACTCCCTGGAATGGAGATAAGAAACGCCCTAACCTTTGCAATAGAAATTGACAGGATTAAAATCAACTGGTATAAATACAGATGTAACAAGACAATAAACACCAGAACTTCACTGGAGATCCTGACCAGAACTTGGCTGGAGATCCTGGCTAGAGATCCTGGCTAAGCTGCTGATCAACTGAACACTGTCTCCATGTCATTCCTTCTTCACCGACTCCGTCTACACTTTTGGGAACCCCTGGACCTGCTGGGGTTGGACCCCAGCATCTGGCGCCTGAACAGGGACCCTTAGGTAAGTCCCCCCGTACTTGGGACGGATAGGACTGCACCGTAGGGTGCTGCAGACCCCCCCTATAGAGGATAAGTAGGGTAAGCGGGTAGTTAGTACAGAACTTAGATTGACAAGATGGGTCATACTGAGTCTAAAGAAAAAAGACTCTGTATTAATCTTTTAACGCATATGCTTGCTAGCAGAGGAGTTAAGGTTACTCCCAGTCAGACAGAAAGTTTTATACAAAACGTATGTCAATGGCTTCCTGAGGATGGAACTGATAATTTAGAAACTTGGATTAAAGTAAGAGAGCAATTAAAGAACTATTACAGCTACCATGGATCTGAGAAGGTCCTGCCAAATATCTTTTCCCTCTGGAATTCAATTTGTGACACCTTGGCACCAGAGGCAAAAACGGTTGAACTTTCTCAAACTTTAAATAGTCCCTCGGCTCCACCTAGAGAGGATACATCATTATTGTCTCCAGCTCAATCGAAAAGCAATGTAGTTATGCCTACTGATCGGAAGGAGAATAAATATCATAAACATGACCATTGGTCCTTTCCAGTCAGTAGAGAGGAGAGAGGCCCTCCCATTCAAAACAGGCTCCCCAAATTAGAAAGGAAGCCTAAACCAGATCCTGCGGCTCCTATGAGCTCCATGTCTAAATATCAAAGGGCGATAAGAGAAGCTGAAGCTAATGGAGATCTTGAATTCTCACTCCGTTTCCCAGTTGCATATGAGAATGAGTTTGGTGAAGACGAAAACCCCACCTGGGAGCCTATACCTTACAAAGTACTTAAAGAATTAAAATTGGCCTGCTCTGAATATGGACCTCTAGCTCCTTACACACAAACCTTGGTAGAAACCCTAGCCAGTAAATGGATGACTCCTTATGATTGGTCACAGGTTTGTAAAACCTGTCTCTCAGGAGGCGATTACTTATTATGGAAAACTGAATATGATGATCTTGCTAAGAGAGCTGTAGCCACTAGCAAAAATTCCAGAAAAGGCATAACCCTAGACATGATATTAGGAGAAGGTGATTTTAACACGGCTCAGGAGCAAATGTATATGCCCAAAGAGGCACTTATTAAAGTAACCAGTTGTGCACTAAATGCCTAGTAATCCCTACCTTATACAGCAGAAAAAACAACCACCCTTACAGAGGTTAAACAGAAGGTCAAGGAACCATATCAGGATTTCCTTTCTTGCCTCATACAGGCAGTCAAGAGAGTAATCAATAACGAAGAGGCAGCCGATATCCTAATCAAACAACTGGCTTTTGAAAATGCTAATAATACCTGTCAGGCTTTATTAAGGCCAATTCGCAGAACAGGAACTATAAATAATTTTATAAAATAGTGTGCTGATGTAAGTCCAGCATTTATACAGGGTGTAGCTATAGCTTCAGCTCTCAAAGGGGAGTCATACCCTCAATAAGTGCAGGGCATAGGACAAGCCAGCAATAATACAAGTAATAAAAGAAATATGAACTGCTACTCTTGTGGCTTATCTGGGCACTTTAGCAGAGAATGACCAAATAAAAATAATAATACTCAGGCCAGATGGCAAGCTCCTTGTAAGCCTGGAAATACGTTAGGGAATAATATTAATCCTCCAAAAACCGTTTGTCCCCGATGTCAGAAAGGATTCCATTGGGCAAAGGAATGTAGATCAAAATACCATAAAAATGGTCGGCCTTTAAACTCTACAAATAGCTCCCAAGGAGGTTACATCCCATCACCTCAATTGGGAAACTTGAGAAGGGGCCAGCCCCAGGCCCCTGCAATAATAGGGGCATCAACCCTCAACCCCTCTGCAAATTTCGAGCAGTCAGTGACCTCTTCAGGGCAACCACAGGCAGTGCAGGATTGGACCTCCACTCAACCACCCATGCAATACTAACCCCAGACTCGCCAGTAGCAGCCATTCTTACAGGAGTGTCTGGGCCACTGCCTGAGGGAACTGTAGGTTTATTATTAGGACGGAGCTCCACCTCGTTACAGGGGATCTTAGTCATCCCAGGAGTTGTTGATGCAGACTACACAGGAGAAATACAGATTTTACTTTCCCCACCCACCACAACTATACAGATTCAGCCCAACCAGAGAATTGCCCAATTACTCCTGTTACCAATACATAAAATAGGGACAGCTGTTACCCAGAAAGCTAGAGGGGCTGGAGGCTTTGGATCTAGTGATGCAGCATTTTGGATACAAGAAATCCATGCTACTAGACCTACAAAAATTTTACAAATTCAGGGAAAACCAATTGAAGGTCTATTGGATACAGGAGCAGATGTTTCCTGCATAGCAGGGAAGGATTGGCCCTCTTCATGGCCACGCACACCACCTCCACTTCCCTAGTAGGACTAGGCAAGGCATCTAATGTAAAAAAGAGTTCTCAGATTTTAACTTGGGCTGATGAAGATCAACATTCAGGAACATTCTGTCCCTATGTAATTACGACTATCCCCTTTACATTATGGGGAAGAGATATCTTGTCTCAAATGGGAGTTCTATTATATAGCCCCAGTGATAGAGTAACATCACAGATGCTAGACACGAGATTTAATCCAGGAAAGGGATTAGGAAAAGAAAGTAATACCTCACACTCCTCGACAGGATTTATAATTGGGGCCATTGCCCTTAGGACTGCTGATCCCATAGTCTGGAAATCATCACAACCAGTATGGGTCGAGCAATGGCCCTTAACATCTGAGAAAATAGCAGCAGCCTGACAATTAATTGATCAGCAATTAGCAGAGGGACATATAGAGCCATCAAATAGTCCCTGGAACACACCCATATTTGTAATACGAAAGAAATCAGGCAAGTGGAGACTTTTGCAAGATCTAACAGCCATAGATGCCACCATGGAAGATATGGGCTCCTTACAACCTGGATTGCCCTCCGCTGTGGCAATTCCACAGGAGTATTGTGTTGTTGTTATTGACTTACAGGATTGTTTTTTCACTATACCTCTTCACCCGGCTGATTGTCTAAGATTCGAATTCAGCATACCATCAGAAAACTTTAAACAGCCTTATCAGAGATACCAATGGAAGGTTCTCCCACAAGGGATGAAAAATAGTCCTACATTATGTCAAAAGTTTGTAGATCAGGCATTGCAAGTTATTAGAAAGAAATTTTCAGATCTATATCTTATTCATTATATGGATGATATTTTACTAGCTCATAAAGATCGGGCTACTTTACAGGAAATTCTTACTCAGACTGTCCTTGCTTTAGAAGAACATGGTCTAAAAATAGCCCCAGAAAAGATTCAGACTGAACCTTCTTTTTCCTACTTAGGCAGAATATTACATACCTCTACTATCACCCATCAGCCTTTACAATTAAGAAAAGATCATTTAAACACATTGAATGATTATCAGAAACTATTAGGTGATATCAACTGGGTCAGGTCATATGTAAAAATAACCACTCTTGACTTAAAACCTCTATTTGCCATTTTAAAGGGAGATTCTAACCCTAAGTTTCCCTGACAATTAACTGTAGAAGGAGTAAAGGCTATAGCAAAAATAGAACAGGCCATCAATAAACAGCAACTACAGTATCTAGATTATTCCAAATCTTGGGCCTTAATTATTCTAGCCACTAAATATACTCCTACAGGATGCTTGTGGCAGGAAGGATCATTAGAATGGATACATTTACCTGTCACTCCTAGGACGATTGTACCACCCTATCCCTCCCTAGTGGCCACTCTCATTATCAAAGGTAGACGACGCAGTATCGAACTCTTTGGAAGAGAATTTACTGAGATAATAATACCTTATAAAAGAGAACAATTAGACACACTATTACAATTTGAAGAAGAATGGCAAATAGCTATAGGTAACTTCCCAGGACAAATTTTACATCATTTGCCAAGATCACCTATATTGCAATTTCTCTCCCTACATCCATTTATATTTCCTATTAAATGTTCAAAAGAGCCATTATCACCTCCTGCATCCTTAGTATTCACAGATGGTTCCTCTAATGGTAGGGCAGTAACAATCATTGACTCAATAACCCATGTTCAACAAACCCTAGTGACGTCAGCTCAGAGAACAGAGCTTTTGGCAGTCATTTATGCTTTTGAACAATTGCAACAGGTTCCCTTTAACTTGTACATTGACTTCCAATATATAGTTAAATTATTTCCTCATATTGAGACCGCCTTTCCCCCACAAGGAAGAACAGCCATTTCCTCTTTGTTAACTCAGCTACAAACTTACATTCATAAATGAGAAAAGGCTTTCTATATTGGACATATTAGAGCTCATTCCTGCCTACCAGGACCCTTAAGCGAAGGCAATTATCAGGCGGATTTACTAACTCGCCCAGTAGTTTGTACAGCTCTAGAAGAAGCCCAGCGGTGTCATGCCATTCACCATCAAAATGCTTCTGCTCTTCGTCTATATTATCGCATATCTAGAGAAGCTGCTCGAAGTATTGTGCGTGACTGCAGCCATTGTCCTACTCATTTTCCTAGCCCTGCTACTGGAGTTAATCCAAGAGGACTTAGACCCTGTGACTTATGGCAGATGGATATTACTCATGTCGCATCTTTTGGCAAACTTTGCTATGTGCATGTTTGTATTGATACCTTTTCTCATTTATCCTTGCTTCTGCACGTACAGGAGAAGCCTTTAAAGATGTAAGTCAACATCTATTCCAATGTTTTTCCTACCTAGGAATACCAAGGGCACTTAAAACAGACAATGGGCCTGCATATACCTCTAGAGCTTTTAAAAACCTATGCTCTACATTCGGAATCACACATACTACAGGAATACCCTACAATCCTCAAGGCCAAGCAATAGTAGAAAGGGCTCACCAAACTTTAAAAACACAAATTAAAAAATTACAAGAAAATGAGTTTAAATATTCCTCTCCTCATCATGTTCTACAACATACTCTATTTGTAATTAATATACTAAATGTTGATTCTGAGGGAAATTCCCCGATGTACAGACATTGGAGCCCTGATCTAACTAAACCTAAAGCCCTCGTCAAATGGAGAGACTTGCTTACAGGAGCCTGGAAGGGACCTGATGTACTTTTAACCTGGGGGAGAGGATATGCTTGTATATTTCCACAGGATGCAGACTCACCTGTGTGGATTCCAGACCGTCTAGTCCGACCTTATGTCTCACCGCCCTCTGTTTCCACCTCACCATAGCACACCTGACCAGTGCCCATCTGCAGCAAATGTGCAGCCCTGAGCTGGAACAATCTGTCCATTGGGACGATCACATGTACCTCCTTTTTGTCTTTCCACATGTCCCAGCTTTGCCCCACATCTCCTTTCCTTTTTCCTTTTTTTAAAATCTAACTACTTGTTTGCTGGTTCTTTGGCCTTTCTCCTTCTTTCCTGAACACAGCCCTTTCTAGAATCTCCCTACCCTGCTGTTCCAGGAAGGGCACCTCCCTTTTATGCCATGACTAGGGGTGTTTGGTATATGTCCCATAAATGGAGTTGTCTTGTGCCAAGAGCCTGACATCCTGGGCTGAGAAAGTCCTGTTCCGGGACTCTCCTTTGTCCTGTATTGGCCCCTCTTACCCTTGTGTCAAGAGGGACCCTCTTCTTACAATCCAATTGCCCATAGCTGTTGCCTGAGCTCTCTGTTCATGCTGAGGTTGAAGCTTCATGGTGGCTGGATCCATGGATCTGCCTCTCACCCAATAGCGTGAGCTGGGCCCTCCCTGGAGAAGAATCCTGGGTTCCCCAAGATACGTGATCAATGCCGGGGCCCCGCCAGCAGTCAAGGAGATCCCAAGGCAGTTGCTGGGCATGGAGGCCAGAGGGACATAGGCTACCAAGGAGACAGAACTGAACCTCGCATCACCCTACTTGGCCCAGAGATGGCTGGTAGTCAAAGACGGGTAAGACCCCACAGGGTGGGGCAACCTAAGACAGGCACAGTCAGGGGGCCAGTAGGAGAGAACTTGGGGTTCAACAGAGGTGGAGCACAGATCCTCACCCCCCCAATGTTTCAGGGGCTTGAACACTCACCCCTTCTAAGGAAGGTCTCCTGTCCCCATGGCTGCTTCCCGCTTCACACACCCAGCTCAGATCGGGACCCAGGTAAAGACAGAGACTGGCTGACAGCAGCTGCCCTCTCACTGAAACAGGACTTGTTTCCCATTTCTACCTTGGATCACAGGGAAAGGGGAAGCTGAAGGAAAGGGCTGTGTCAGGATGCTGCCTTCTTCCCTTTCTTCTCCCTCTTTTTTCTAAACACTTCCATGCCTTGTAGTTCTTTTGCTTTCTCTTCTTTTTCTCTCTACTACCCTCCATCTTCCATATCAGCTGGCCCAGAGGGCACAGCTTACTCCTCCTCGGACACCGACACCACCATCAACCACGGCCCTGATGGACCCTTGGATGCAGCCCTTCAACTCACTGACGCTTCGGGAAGCCCGTCGCCAGTGACACCGCCTGCTAGCCAATCCAACAAAGACAATCAAACCAACAACCTGAGGACAGCTGAAATCCCTTGACTGAAGAGGCCGGCAACCTTCTACAGGAATGGGGCTCCTTGTGTGCTCCATCCACTATGTTTATAGTTATGCTCACTGTCATTGCTTGCCAGTCTTCTTCTGAGTCTTAAACGGCCCAATCTGAGAGGTGGCCACTGATTTGCATGCGCTATCATTTAAAAAATAAAAAAGGGGGAATTTGCCGGAAGCCGGTCCATCCTTGCTGCTTGACACAGTCGCTGCAGGAAAGAAACATCTGCACAGCATATGTTTCAAGGGACCTCTCGTATATAGCATACTGTTCTTAATATGTTTGCTCCCCTTAGTGCTGTGTGTTTTAACCAAGATCACCTCTCAGAGAAAGGTTGTTTCCCCAGGTAGGGATTTTTCCCTGAAGTCAGGGAGGGGATAAAACTCCTTAACTAAGTGCCAGGCGGGTAGTTAATCACTTTAACTATAAACAATCACGCTTAAGCTACATAATCTTTACTCCCTGGAATGGAGATAAGAAACACCCTAACCTTTTCAATAGAAATTGACAGGATTAAAATCAACTGGTATAAATACGGATGTAACAAGACAATAAACACCAGAACTTCACTGGAGATCCAGACCAGAACTTGGCTGGAGATCCTGGCTAGGCTGCTGATCAACTGAAAGCTGTCTCTGTGTCATTCCTTCTTAGCCGACTCTGTCCACAGAATTTGCCTGGCTGGTGTGGCTCAGAGGTTGAGCATCCACCTACGAACCAGGAGGTCTCAGTTCCATTCCCTGTCAGGGCACATGCCTGGGTTGTGAGTGAACCCCAGTAGAGGGTGTGCAGTAGGCAGCTGATCTATGATTCCTTCTCATCATTGATGTTTCTATCTCTCTCATTCCCTCTCTGAAAGCAATAAAAATATATTTTAAAAAATAAAGAGCATAGAATTTTAGATTTGCAATATGAAAAGTGTGCTGGACATTGGTTATACAATAATGTAAAAGTACTTACCACTGCTGAACTAGTCACTTAAAAAGGAATAAAATGGCAAATTTTATGTTAAATATATTTTACCACAATTAAAAATAAAAAAAAATGAACCAACCAATAAAATAAAAGAAAAATGAAAACAAACAAGAAAAAGAAAGCTAACAGAGTAGGGTTGAGAACATAGTGATTCTTTATTGTTGAGAGTTACAAAAAGTTGGGGAAAATGTGCCTGTTGGATAAAGAAGACTTGAAGTCAGTCATTGACAAGCCCACGTTTAGTGTTTAGTTGTGGGGAAGCACGGGACTTGGTTGGAATGTCTGTTAAGGAGGATTCTCTGAAAGGTTGGGGGCTTCTGAGGTGATTTGCTGAAGGCGGCAGCCCCAACCTTGACTTTTCAAGCAAGTCTGATATCCTGGGGTATTTTGCTAGAATCTCTATGTTTAGTCTTTAAAGACCTACCTTGTAGATGCATATACTTTCTCAAGGATACTTGCCCCACTGATTGTACCTAGAGGTTAATTTGAGTTCAAGCTGTTGTTACAATAAAAAGCCAATGAGGCAGGTGAACAGGACTGCTTTTACTGCTGAAGTAAAAGAGTCCCTTAGCCCCTTCTTACAGAAATGTGCGTGAGAGCAATCTGTTCATCTGTTGCTCAGGGTCTGCCAGTCAGCCCCAGCATTTAGTAGTGAACCAAATAGAAATGTTCAGTCATCAACTAGGAATGCTAACCTGAGGTTGGCAATCTGTACCCATCCATAGAGGTACTACAAAGTCAAAGCAGTAGCCCTTTTACAGCAGGGTGGTAAATATAGGAAGGTGGCGATGAGAACAAAAGAAATAGAGGACAACTGCTATGATTCTAGTTTAGGAGAATAGTGAAGATTCTGCCATATCCAGGAAAGGGAAGCTGGAGCCGGAGCAGAAATAATAGGCAACTGCGTTCAATAACAGATGTGTTAAGTTTGGGATCTGTAAAGCTATTCAGTTGGTAGTTAGTTTAGCCTCTGAGAGGGTGATTGGGGCTGAGAAGCTATATTGCCTCTCTTCAAGTGGGCTTAGTCCTCTCAGAAATGGTTCTCTCTGATATTCACAGTGTACATGAACAATCAGAAGCTCTGAGAGTTCTTGGGAAACATAACTGCTTAACTTTGTTTAACATACATCTTTTTAAACTCATTTGACTGTCCAATCCTTTTTTAAAATGAAATATGTATTAATTTACTGAGGACTATACTTTGGGGAATTGTTTTCTGGTCTATGCAGATATTTTTCTGTTAACAAAGTAGAGTGAAGGAGAAACTTATTAGAGGGTTAATAGATCTGTGGGTATCAGTGTGTTCCTATTAGATCACCAGAATAAGGAAGCTTCCAGAAACCCAGGCCTGACCTAGAACCTGAGGACACTGATCCCTGTGCGTGGGCAGTGGTGGTGAAGGCTGCTGGGGGTCTTGATCAAAGACAGCTTGTTTTCTTGGCCTTCTTTCTACACTCCATGTGCCAATAAAGCCTTGCTCCAACCCCTCCCCAGATTCCTTTTTATCCTCTTTGTTGGCTTTTTGTCCTTGCTTTTCCATTTGCATAACTAATGCACACAACACAGAGTTCCTGCAATTTTAAAGACAGCTGGCCAGCACATCTTGGATGCTAATGTCAGGAAACATCTGGAAGAGGGCTAAAGTTACTGCAGCCCAACTGAGAACAATGGAAGCACATTAATATGGAAAATTCAGTATGGGAGGGCTTGTGTACATAAAAATGGTTGCCAGGCCAACTTATAACAGCCTTGTGCAAAACCCTCCTATAGTGTGGACATGGTTCCCACCTAGCCATGGTTCAGTCCCCCAGCTCAACTGAAATATTGCTACTCTTTCTTGGACCCTCATCTTTGAGGCTTTCTTTCCTTTCTTTAAAAGGGTTCCTCAAAGTTCTGTCAGCTAACCAAGATACTTAAACGAAAAGTCATGAGCTAGTATTTTATTTTATTAGAATAATGTTAGGCTAATCTCCTTCTTTCCCTCTAATTTCAAAATATAAAGATAGGAAATAGAGTCTAATGCACACATTTTTTCTGTCTCTAAGCAGTAAGTGTTGGCAGAAATATTAAGCTTCACAAAAATTGTGACTGCAGTAGTTAAATATAAACATTATTTCCCAAGCCTGCAAAGCATAGTAGCTAAAAAAATGGGTTTTAGTGTTTGCATTCCAGCTTGTCCTCTTAAACAGTGATAGTGACTTTTGGGTCAATTACTTAATTAGCATAACTTAATCTATAAAATTGTGGTTATTCTTTCTGCCTATTTGGATTGTCATAAGGAATAAGTGAATGTGTGTTAGAAATTGTTACTGAAGAAAACCAAGATGGCAGCATAGGTGAACACCAGAAATTGCTGCCTCGCACAACCACTTCAAAAAAACAACTAAAAGACAGAACGGACATCATCCAGAACCACAGGAAGGCTGGATGAGTGGAAATTCTACAACTAGAAGGAAAGAGAAAAGCACACTGAGACTCAGAGGAGATGCGGTATGGAAGTAAAGTGCAGAGGTACGGAGGCACATGTGGAAAGGGCTGGCAGCTGAGGACTTGGTTGTCTTTTTCAATCAGGAGGGAGGCTCAAGCTCCCGACTGCTCTGAACTCTAGTTCTGGGTGAGTCTCTGGGGACCCAGACTCACACGGGGAGAAGCTGGACTGTCTGGCATCGGGCAGAACTCGAGGGCGGCTTTCTCTCAGAGGTGCTTGCAGCAATTACCATGGAACAGTAAGACCCGGGGCCTCTTAGGGCAGGACTGAGGAGCAGCCATAGCTGCTTGCTCCGCCCTGTTGATTCCCTGAGACCCCGCCCCACCCAAGCTGTGTGCAGAGGCTTTTGCATATAAATGCCCTGGCCCTTTGCAATCTGAAAATTACCTAACAAATTGCATCTGGGCCAGAGAGACCCAGAACTTCCAAGAGAAGGCCCAAGGCCCCACAGAAGCTTGCATTTCTTCAAAGCTGGGCCTCATCTAGGCACCTCCAAACCCCAAACAAAGAAAAGGAATCTGCAGATCTCTCCATAGCTCCTTTTGGTAGCCTCAGGCAGAGGCTAAATTAGCACCTCCTTAGAGATACAAGAGCCAGTGTACCCAGTGGTCAGAGTGGGACTATCCAGATTACAACTCCTCAGATCCATAAGGGACATACTCAGGGGGCAGACACAGTGAGCACCAAAGCCTCACTGAAGCAAGTCTTGCCCCAGAAGGGTGTCTCCAGCACAGAAGTTCTCCCACCATAACCACAGCTGATTCTCACAGCCAATTGGCCTGGAGGTCAATTCCTCCCAGTGATACCTACAGCAATCATGGCTTAACTACAACAAGACTGTGCACAAAGCCCACAAAGGGGTGCACCAAGAGTGTCCACCTCAGGTAACTGGGGATGCTGAGCCACTGGGCCCTATAGGACACCTAGCACACAAAGCCACTCTACCAACACAGGGAAGCAGCCAAAATGCAGAGATAAAGAAGCAGGTCACAAATGACAGAAATGGAGGAAAGCAAACGACTAGATATAGAGTTCAAAACCTCAGTTATAAGGCTTTTCAAGAATTTTCTAGAAACCTCTGATAAATTTAGTGAGACCCTCAAGGATATGAAAAAGGACCAATTCGAAATTAAGCATACATTGACTGAAATGAAAAATATTATACAGAGACCCAACAGCAGACTAGAGGATCCCAAGAGTCAAGTCAAAGATTTGAAATACGAAGAAGCAAAAAACACCCAACCTGAAAAACAAAAAGAAAAAAGAATCCAAAAATATGAAGATACTGTAAGGAGCCTCTGGGACAACTTCAAGCGTACCAAAATCCGAATTATAGGGGTGCCAGAAGAAGAGAGAGAGCAAGATATTGAAAACCTATTTGAAGAAAGAATGACAGAAAACTTCCCCTACCTGGTGAAAGAAATAGACTTACAAGTCCAGGATGTGGGGAGAACCCCAAACAAAAAGAATACAAGAAGGACCACTACAAGACACATCATAATTAAAATGCTAAGAGCAAAAGACGAAGAGAGAATCTTAAAAACAGCAAGAGAAAGAAACTCAGTTACCTACAAGGGAGTACCCATAAGACTGTCAGCTGATTTCTCAACAGAAACTATGCAGGCCAGAAGGGATTTGCAAGAAATATTCAAAATGATGAGTAGCAAAAACCTACAACCAAGATTCCTTTATCCAGCAAAGCTATCATTCAGAATTGAAGGTCAGATAAAGAGCTTCACAGATAAGAAAAAGCAAAGGATTCATCACCACCAAACCAGTATTATATGAAATGCTGAAAGGTATCCTTTAAGAAGATAATTAATTTGATGAACAGAATAAACTGGTGAATATAATAGAATCAGGGACACAGAATGGGAGTGGACTGACAATTCTCAGGGGGGAAGGAGTGTGAGGGGAGCAGGAAGAGACTGGAGAAAAGGCATACACCTATGGATGAGGACAGTGGCAGGGGTAAGGGCAGAAGGTGGGGTGGGAACTGGGTGGAGGGGAGCTATGGGGGGGGGGAAGAGGAACAACTGTAATAATCTGAACAATAAAGATTTAATTTTAGAGCTTTCCAGGAGAACCAAGATGGCGGCATAGGTTAACACCGGAGTTTGCTGCTTTGAACAACTACTTCAAAAGTGAAACCAAAAAACGGAAGGGACATCACCCAGAACCACAGGAACGCTGGCTGAGTGGAAGTCCTACAACTAGGAGGAAAGAGAAACGCACACGGACACTCAGAGGAGGCGCAGTGCTGAAGTAAAATTCTGAGGTGCGGAGTGTGCGGAGCGGGCTGGCGGCGGAGGGCGCGGTTGTTGTTTTCAATCGGGAGGGAGTCGCAGACTCTGAGCACCAGATCCGGGCGAGTCTTTAGGGACCCAGACTCAAATGGGAGAAGTGGGACTGTCTGGCTTCGGTCAGAGCGAGTGCAGCTTTCTCTCCCAGCTTTGCAGCGGGTGCTGGGACTCAGAGAGGCAGAGCGCCTGGGGACAGGACTGAGAGCCGCCATAACTGCTCTCTCTGGCCCACCCTGTTGATCCTGTGCGACCCGCCCCGCCCAAAGGCATTTGCCGGATAGCCTCAGGCAAAGGCTAGATTAGCACCTCCCTAGAGGACAGAAGTTCTCTCACCGCTGACACAGCTGATTCTCATAGCCACTTGGCCTGGAGGTCAAACCCTCCCTGGAATTAGCTACAACAATCAAGATTTATCTATAAGACTGCGAACAAAGACCACTAGGGGGTGCACCAAGGAAGCATAACAAAATGCGGAGACAAAGAAACAGGACAAAATTGTCAAAGGAAGATATAGAGTTCAGAACCACACTTTTAAGGTCTCTCAAGAACTGTTTAGAAGCTGCCGATAAACTTAATGAGATCTACACGAAAACTAATAAGACCCTCGATCTTATATTGGGGAACCAACTAGAAATTAAGCATACACGGACTGAAATAACGAATATTATACAGACGCCCGACAGCAGACCAGAGGAGCGCAAGAATCAAGTCAATGATTTGAAATGCGAGGAAGCAAAAAACACCCAACCGGAAAAGCAAAATGAAAAAAGAATCCAAAAATGCGAGGATAGTGTAAGGAGCCTCTGGGACAGCTTCAAGCGTACCAACATCAGAATTATAGGGGTGCCAGAAGATGAGAGAGAGCAAGATATTGAAAACCTATTTGAAGAAATAATGACAGAAAACTTCCCCCACCTGGTGAAAGAAATGGACTTACAGGTCCAAGAAGCGCGGAGAACCCCAAACAAAAGGAATCCAAAGAGGACCACACCAAGACACATCATAATTAAAATGCTAAGAGCAAAAGATAAAGAAAGAATCTTAAAAACAGCAAGAGAAAGAAAGTCAGTTACCTACAAGGGAGTACCCATACGACTGTCAGCTGATTTCTCAACAGAAACTTTGCAGGCCAGAAGGGAGTGGCAAGAAATATTCAAAGTGATGAATACCAACAACCTACAACCAAGATTACTTTATCCAGCAAAGCTATCATTCAGAATTGAAGGTCAGATAAAGAGCTTCACAGATAAGGAAAAGCTAAAGGAGTTCATCACCACCAAACCAGGATTATATGAAATGCTGAAAGGTATCCTTTAAGAAGAGGAAGAGGAAGAAAAAGCTAAAGATACAAATTATGAACAACAAATAAGCATCTATCAACAAGTGAATCTAAGAATCAAGTGAATAAATAATCTGATGAACAGAATGAACTGTTGATTATAATAGAATCAGGGACATAGAAAGGGAATGGACTGACTATTCTTGGGGGGGGAAGGGGTGTGGGAGATGTGGGAAGAGACTGGACAAAAATCGTGCACCTATGGATGAGGACAGTGGGTGGGGAGTGAGGGCGGAGGGTGGGGCGGGAACTGGGAGGAGGGGAGTTATGGGGGGGAAAAAAAGAGGAACAAATGTAATAATCTGAACAATAAAGATTTAATTAAAAAAAAAGAAAAAAAAAGATTTAATTTTAAAAAAAAGAAAGAAAAGAAATGGTTACTGAGATGCCTCGTCCAGGTTAGCTAGAATGATTGTGGTGTTGTTGATAACCAAGGATTAAAAATAAATCCCTGCTACAATCTATCTCTCAACCCAACTCCAAAACATTGATCATTTGCTTGCAGTTTCTTGTCCTACAAGTGTATGTTTTGGAGTTAGGATGTCTTCGAAGTGATCCTTAGAGTTCTACCTACTATTTCCTTTATTGTTTTAGAGACAGAACCAGTATCGCTCTTGTATGGATTAATAATATAGACCCTGAGAAAGAAGATACCAAATAAGATGTACTTCCGGTGGCCCTGGCCTGTGTGGCTCAGTTGGAGCATCATCCTGTGCACTGAAAGGTTGCCAGTTTGATTCCTGGTTAGAACATGTACCCTGCTTGCAGGTTTTATCCCCTGTCGGGGGCAAACAATGAATGCTTTTCACATCAATATGTCTCTCTTTCAAACAACAACAACAAAAACCACAGCCTAGCAGCCATTTCTGCACAAAGACTGTCAGGCAAAATGCACTTCAAGGAGAGGTCTGCACTGAACTACTGTCTGCACTGTGTTCCTGCCATCTGAGCCAGCCTTCATAAAGGAGTTCCTGGAATTGTATTCCGATCTATGGGACTGAGGCTTTCCCAGTCCAATCAAAGTTGTGCAGCATATTCCCATCAGTATCTTTACCCACCAAAACCAATCAATCTGGAGGATTTGGAGTTCTCATCTGCATGAGGATGGACCAATCATGGATCAGAACTGGGAACTTCTGTTTATATAAGTCAGCTCCCCTTTCGCTGAGATGGCACACCTTCTCTTTTCACAAAAGAAAGAAGGCTGTGGAGCTGAAATACCCAAGACAAAGCACTGAAGATGTCTGGCCCTACCAGAGTGAAGAAGAGGGAAGCAGACCTGCACAACAGGAACCAGAGCAGGCAGAGCAGAGCAGAGCAGAGCTGTCTAGCTGAGGGGGCCTCACAAGCCATGGTGCATCGCAGCCTAGCTGCTTCATAATTGAGCTATAACACTATTGAGCTGCTCCACAGCTGGTTTTATCACAACTGAGCTGTTTGAACTGAATAAAATGTCTTTCTTCACTGCATCGCCAATTGCAGATTCCTATTGGTGTTGAATTGGCCCCAACGACCACCATTTGACAATTACCTTCTTGTACTACTGCCTTCCAATATTGGTACTCTCAGTCCTTTGTATGACACATTCTTTTTTCCCTTTGAGAGCTTGTTGAATTTTTATCCTGTCTCCAGGGTTCTTAAATTTCACTGGGATATGTTGGTCTGTTTGAATCCATTGTATGGGTAACATTTGCCCTATCAATCTGGCAGATTTGTCCCTTGGTTTGGGAAATCTTGAATTATTGATTTATTATGAGTTCCTCCCCATTATTATTTCTAAATTCTCTCTTTTTGGAACTCTTAGTTATTGGAATATTGGGCCTTCTACATTGATCTTCTGTCTTATCTCTTCTTTCCTATTATCCTTTTCTTTGTCTTTTGGCTTTATTTCCTCAGAGTTCCTCTAGAAAGTTCTGTTAAGTTTTTAAATTATATTATCACAGTTTAAATTTCCAAACATTCTTTATTGTTCTCTAGTGATTCTTTTTTTCTTTTTTATACCATCCTATTCTTATAAAATCTTTTTACTTCTCTGAAGATATTAACAGCTTTTTTTTGGGGGGGGGGGTGATCTTTTCCTTCCTCACATAGTCTGTTTCCTCTCCTGTTGATTTGTTTTTCATCTTTGTGTGTTTTGTCTTTATGTTCTCTGGTAGAGGCCTGCTTCAGATCCTTGCCCTTCACTCATAATTTAAAGCTGGTGGAAAATGCTGTGAGGTAGATGAAGGTGGTTGAGTTCAGTCTTTACTCTAGTCTAGGACATTGATATGAACATTTCCTTTCTTGGTCTGTTTGAATTCTTTAGGGAGAAACATCTACTTGCCTACCTAGAGGACATGGCTGCCAGTGTCTGTAAGCTGAATGTGGACTGGGAAATCACAGCACATTATGGAAAGCTTTTTTTTCAATCTCTCTGCTTTCAGTATAGTATTCCCACTCAGTCTGCTTAGGGGTCTAATCTTGGCTTAGAGCCCCTTATCCTCTGCTGAGGAAAACCACAGTCTTGCTGCTTTGGAGAGAGGCAGTGGCTAAGCTGCATTTGGGAGGGGGCTTTTGGGGTTGCCTATCCTGGGAATTGAGTTACTCCTTGGTTTTCTTATCCGCTGGTTTAAGATTTAACTTCCTCAATTTTCTATGTCAGATACCAACTGGTCTATTATTCAGCCTCGAAAGTTTTGTAGCTATCATTATTTCCTTTTAATTTTTTAAAAAATATGTCTTTATTGATTTTGGAGAGGAAGGGGGAGAGAGAGAGAGAGAGAGAGAGAGAGAGAGAGAGAGAGAGAGCGAGAGAGAGAGAGAGAGAGAGAGAGAGAGAGAGAGAGAGAGAGAGAGAGATATACATCGATGTGAGAGAGAAACATTATTTGTCTCCCATATGAACCCCAACCTGAGACTGAACCCACAATATAGGTATATCCCCTGACCAGGAATCAAACCTGTGAACTTTCAGTGAACCACACCAGCCGGGCCTCTCCTTTAATTTTTTAAATTCCCCTTATTTCTATTTTAATGGAGATTTGGGGGAGGGGGTAAATACATTTGTTCAATCAGCCATCTTTAATCAATAATTTTTTAAAATATATTTTTAGTGTAATTATTTATTCTGAAAAATTAGATTTTCTGTGCTAGAATCTCAAGTCAACTGACTCACTTAGAATAATTGTGTAAATGTGTCCATTGATTATTTTCTAATTGGTTTTTAATATTTTGGCCATTATAACTACTGCGTGGTAAAAGGTTCATTTGTTGGCAAACCCTCTTAGGCTGTTCATCACCTTTTATGTGTTTAGGGATGTAAATAACATGTGTGCCCCAGATGGGCTGTGACGCCCAGGCTCCCACTTTGTGACACTTCGTCACAGCACCAGAGGCTTCTCAATGACCCTTAAAGCTCATTTTCAGCTTGTATCCTGGCAATCGCAGATTCAGTCACTCTGACTAAAATTCTCTATAATGAGAGATTTATATTTATATTCAATATATACTTTGATAGGAGACTTTATATTCTACCTTTGTTGTGCCCAGATTTCATGATTCCCAAGAACCCACAGGGAGCCAGCGAGTCCGATGCAAAAGCAAAGAGTCATTCATTTCAAACCTAGGTTTGGCTCCCCTGCCACACTCACCGATGCAACGGTAAGCTCCAGTGGCTGAGAGAGAGAGAACTCTGTGTGGAGAGAGGTTTTATAGGGGGTTGGGGTAAGGGGAGGAGAAAGGACTGTGGGCCCTGCCGATTGGCCAGGCACGAGTCGGTGTCTCATTACACAGGATGTGGTCATAGTGATGGCGTGCACTTCCCTTGACTATCTTCCGGGAAGAAGCTTGCTGAGCACATGGCCAAGGTAAGATGGAGGGCATAGCCCTTACCCTGGGGCAAGGTGGAGGGCGTAGTCCTCGCCCTTTCACCTTCTTTTGAAGAGTGAGGTGTAGGAATAGATTTGGACTTAGGTTGGGGGAGAGGAGGGCAGGAACAAGAGTAACAATAGGAGCAAGGATTTAAGTCCATGCTCAATATGAAGTATGGTACCTATTTGATTTGTTTAACAATGGACAGGTTATTTTGATTTTCTGAATTATATAAATCATTCCATTCAATTAAATGCCTTATTGATTGTAATGTGAATATCCCATGGGTTGTGGTTATACTAGTCTTAGAAAGCACATTTTCCTTTACCTGGGAAGGACAGCACAGTTATCCCAAGGTCAGAGGGCTCCAGTTAATGTATCCTTGTTGACTCAGTGTTCCAGAGACCCAAAACTGTAATTTAGATAACATGCCTAAGTTTAACCCAGGTTCCTCATTCCAGACCCTAGAGCTCTAGATAATGTGTTTCTGTCAATTCAGTGACCCCAAGACCCAAAACTGTAATTAACATGCTGCTTCTGCTTCTGTAAACTGCTTTTTTTGCAAACCAGGTTCCTCATTCCAAACCTTGGGATGTAATCAATACCTTTGTGATTTTTTGCCTATATAACCCTGGAGCTGCGACCATCTTGTTACTATGAGATTTGGGGAATGGCCCCTCATAGTCCCGGATTGCAATAAATGTGACTCTTTAATTCGACTTCTTGAGGCTTCCTTCTGTGATTCGTGGGATACATTACAACAAATATTGATAACTTTCACATTTTAAACTCTAATTTATGTGCTGGTGAGAATTCCACAACTGACACCCTCCTGGCACAGCTGACTTCATAGGGGGACAACTCAGGCAATCACTTCAGTGGTCTGGACTGTGTCATGTGGCTAGTCTCACAGCAAAACAAAATCAACAGCCCTTGCAATCTCAGAAATGCCATGGCCAGTCTGGTAAGCAGTAGTAAAAAAATGAAACTTCTTAAACTGATATTTGGCCTCTGTAGTCAAAGGAAGACTGGTCTTGCTTGTTTTTTTAAATTAGTCAATCAGAATGTGTCTGAGAGTACCTTTTCAGTTTACAAGATTAAAGTAAAAAAAAAAACTGCTTTATTATTATTATTATTATTATTATTATTATCCTCATCTGAGGATATTTTTACATTGATTTTATGAAGAGTGGAAGAAAGAGGGACAGAGATAAATATTGATGTGAGAGAAACACATTAATTGGTTGCCTCCTGCATGCCTTTGACCAGGGCCCGGGCGGAAAAGGAGCTTACACTGGGGTATGTGCACTTGACGAGAATTGAACCTGGGACCCTTCAGTCCGCAGGCCAACACTCTATCCACTGAGCCAAACCAGCTAGGGTGAGAAAAGCTACTTTAGAAAAAAAAATTATAGGAATTTTTATTACTTAGTGCCTACTATCTGCTAAATATGTTATAGCATGGTAAGAAGCTAGGAAAATTCCAGGACAAGAGGAATAGGGAAACTAAGACAGATAGTTAAACAGCAATTTGTGGCCACCTAATAAATTCTATCTTCCCTGAACCAAGGACACGTTAAGAGTAAATGGTTTGCACTTCTCCTTCCCCAACCAGCGGGTAAATAGCTTAAATCACCCTACTCTGGGAGACAGATAACAGAAATCCAATTATCGCCATTTGCCAATCACACCCAAGGACAGACAAATTAAGAGAATAAATCTTATTTTGGTATATCTGCATAAAGCTGATGAATATTCTATTGATCCTCCCCTAAACACCCAGCCTTTGGAACCTCTCAAAAGGAAGGTGACTGCAGGCTCTCCCTCCAGGGAGTATACCCATACCATTCCTTTTCCCCTCCCCTTCCCCTACATGTCTCTTAAACTCCAAGGGACCCCATGAGACTTGCAACCAGGGGAGCAATGGGCAATGGCAGCTAGTCCTGGGTTAACCCCCTGAACCTGTCTAAAAGACCCCCTTTTTTCTGACTTCCCAGTGATCTAAGTCAGCCCAGCCTAGGCTCTCCTGTTGTTTCTTCTAAGCCCTTCCTTGTTTCACTGTCCTAAGTGTGTGTTTGTTGCTGTCAATAAATTCTTGCTTGCTTTTCTACACTTTGTCTCTTGATTGAAATCTTTCCTTCAAGAAGACAAGACCCGGGGTCTCATCCTCTCACTGGTAACAACACCTAAAAGATTTTAGGGATGGAGTCTGAGGGGGGAATGAGACAGACTAGTAAACCAGGACAACTGGAATAGGGAAATAGATAGTTAAACAGCAGTTTGCAGCCATCTAGAAAATCTAGATGCCAAGTAGTTTGCATCTATCTAGTAAATCGTATCTTTCTTAAACCAGGAACAGTTAAGAGTAAATGGTTTGCCCTGTCTGGTTTAGCTCAGTGGATAGAGTGTCAGCCCCTCAGACAGAAGAGTCCCAGGTTCAATCCTGGTCAAGGACATGTACCTCCGTTGCAGGCTCGATCATGGCCCCAATTGGGGGGAGTGTGGGAGACAACCAATCAATGTGTCTCTCTCACATTAATGTTTCTTTCTCTCAGTCTGTCCCCATCCCTTCCACTCTCTCTAAAAACCAATGGAAAAGTATCCTCAGGTGAGAATTAACAACAACAACAAAAAGAAATCTTTTTTGGTTTGCACTTCTCCTCCCCAGCCAGAGGGTAAATCGCTTAAATCACCCTACTCAGGGAGACAGCAGAAACTCATTTGGTGCCGTTTGCCAGCCACACTGAAGGACAGATGAAGTTAAAAGAATAAACCTCATTTTGATACATCAGCCAAAGGCAGATGAATATTCTGTTAAGATCCTCCCCTTAGACCTCCCTTAAATGCCCAGCCATTAAAACCCCTCAAAAAAAGGTCTGGCCCAGCTGGTGTGGCTCAGTGGTTGAGCATTGACCTATGAACCAGGTCATGGTTTGACTTTCCATCAGGGCACATGCCCAGGTTGCAGGCTCAATCCCCAATGTGGGGTGTGCAGGAGGCAGCCAATCATTGATTCTCTCTCATCAATGATGTTTCTATCTCTCCCTCTCCCTTCCTCTGATATCAATAAAAAAAGTTAATAAAAAACAAAACAAAAACAAAGGTCTAGCCCTGGCAGGTGTAGCTCAGTTCATTGGGCATCGTCCTGTGCACTAAAAAGTTGCCGGTTTCATGCCCAGGTTTTGGGCTTGATCCCCAGTGAGGGGTGTGCAGATGGTAGCCAATAGATGTTTCTCTTTCACATCAATGTTTCTCCCTCTCTCTTCCTCTCTCTCTAAAAATTAACAAAAAATCTTTAAAAAAAAAAACTTTAAAAAAAGGTTCCAGGAACACACACCTATGTGCCCCCACTTCTTCCTCTAAGGCATGCATCTTCTAAACTCTACAGGACCCCACCCATGAGACTTGCAACCAGGGCAGCCATGAGCAGTGGCAGTTGTCACAGGCAAACCCCTGAACCTGTCCCCAAGCTCCTCTTTTCTCTGACTTCTAAGTGAGCCAAAGCAGCCCAGCCTCAGTTCATTTCCCCAGCCCTTTCTTGTTTCATTGTTCTCAACTTTAATAAATGTCTTTTAAAATTAAAAACAAAACAAACAAACAAAAAACCCAGAGATGTTTAAATTGTCTAAAAAAAAAAAAAACTCTAAGTGAATTTGGGGAGTAGACTATAAATATAAATATATCTATACCTTAAGAGTAGGTCGGCAGAGGTATGTCTCTCTGGGTTTTCTTTAAGCAGATGGTCATTTATCATTATTTTTTCCTTTGATGTTAGATTCCCCTAAAGGAGTTAGCTGTGGGATATGAGGAGATGGCTAATGCTCCCCTCTCCACTTCCCCTTACAGATACTTGTTTCTGAAAATAGTTTTTATATTGATATTTTGGGCCTTGATAGCACCCCTGAGCTTTATTTCCATGCTTCTGATTAGGTGCTGGCAATTTTCACATAGAAACACCACTATTTTTCACATTCAACATTTATAACACTGAGAGTTTCATCATTTGCCTCCAAATCCTTCCTTTCCTCTGGCCTTCCTCATTTCTCTCTTCAGTCTCCTCAGAAATCAGGAGGCTGGGTGGCAAGACAATATGATCAAGGACCCTCCCTGGTTGTTCTGTCTTTTTGTTTACCCATCTTCAGGGCAGCTGCCTTTCTGATTACAAGATAACAGCAGAGATCTGGGCATCACAGTGAAACACCCCAATGTGCAAATACAGCAGAGGGCACCTCCTCATGCACATCTAGTCAGAATAAAGAAATCTCCCCTAGATGTCCCTTTGCAGACTTCTCACATCTCATTGAACAAAACTGGGTCACGTGCCCATTGTTAAAACAATCACTGTTAAGGAGTAGACTATTGTAATTGGCTTAGGGTCATCTTTCCTGAGATGTGGATTCCCAGATAAAGTTACAGTTTTACTGATGAGAAAGAAGTAGTAAATAAAAAGAAGGAAGATATATCATCTTGGTTTCCTCCTACCACCTTAGTCCAAGCCCTTGAAACCTCCCTCAGAGTCAACTATAATAGCTTCCTAACTGATCTCTCAACTTTCTTTTCCTCATAGCCCACCTTACACAATAAGGCCACATTCATCTTTGAGAAACACTGCTTTGCCACATAGCCTTTTTGTTAAAAATTATTATTGGTTCTCTGTGACCTTTAGAAAAGCACTCAAATTTACTATAGAATTTTCAAATCACAGAATATAATAATTGGAAGGGCCAGGAAACTTGGAATGTCAAATGCTGGCACCAGGAATATCAGCTGTTAGCTGAACTAGGAAACACAGATGTGTGGTCCCACTTAAATATTTTGTCTAATCAGAGGCATGATCTACAAAAATCTCTCTAAAAGAGCAATCTTCAATCTGAGTTAAGCAACATTCCAAGGGATTTCTTTTTAAGGGAATCAGTGTCTAGATTTTCTTTCTTTTTCTTTTTTTAATAGGCTTTATTTTTTAAAGTAATTTTACATTTACAGAAAAATTAAGATAGTACAGAGCTGTCATGTACTTGGCATCAGTTTCACCAATTACTGACATCCTACAGTGGTATGCTGTATTTGTTACATTTCATAAACCAATATTAATACATTACCATTAACTAAAATTTGTATTTGCATTTTAATTACAATTACATAAAGTCAAAACAAACTACTTATTTTGCTAGAAACCTACAAATTCAAATATATGCTGAAAATACATCAGAGTAATTGCCCATGCAGCTATGAGATAGGAAGTAAGAAATGTGACTAAAAGGGAATAAACAAATAAATGAAATAAGAGCTTTTCAGGAGCAGATAGCTGGTTACAAACTGAAAAGTACAATGAACTAACTCGGGTATCTAAAAAAAGGAGGAGGTTGAAGTGAGAATGACTTTAGGGTAAAGGACTGTCATACTCATTTAGCTGTTAAGTCCCACAGGAAAAGGGAATGAAATTTAGGTTAGGAATTATTAGCATCTTAGTGGGAGTGTCCATTTTCCCCATCTCCCCCCCCCCCAGCCCCCCCATGCTGCATTATCTTTAATTAAGTACAAAGACTCTTCTAATCATGTCACGTCAGCTCATTTCACCAACTGTTTGGCCGCCAGTCTCTTGTCTCTCTCTTCAGCAATGGTGAGGCGAATACCCTTTCCATGGGGAAGGGAAATCCGTGGTTTGTTGCCTTTGCCAATAACAAAAATATTGGAGAGCCGGGTGGCAAAGCTATTGCCAGTGTTATCTTTGACATGAAGTACGTCAAAAGAACCAGGATATTTCTCTCTGATATTGGTGATCACACCAATTCTTCCCAGGTTGGCACCTCTGGTGATTATACACAGGTTACCTGTGTCAAACTTGATGAAACCAGTAATTTTGCCAGATTCCAAATCACCTTGATGAGGGGATCAGGGTAGCGGATGGTACGAGCATCATGGGTCACCAGATGAGGGATTCCCTTTGTGCCCACAAAGATCTTCCGCACTTTGCACAGCTTGTACTTGGCCTCCTCAGGTCTTATATGATGAACAGCAAAGCGACCCTTGGTGTCATAGACCAGACGGAAATGCTTTCCTGTCTTATCAATGCTGATGACATCCATAAAGCCAGCAGGGTAGGTTATATCGGTTCGGACCTTGCCATCAATCTTAATGAACCGCTGCATGCAGATCTTCTTTACTTCATCTCCTGTTAGGGCATACTTAAGTCTGATTCTTAGGAAAATGATGAGAGGGAGACATTCTCTCAGCTTGTGGGGCCCGGTAGATGGGCGAGGAGCAAATACCCCAGTCAGTTTATCCAGCATCCAATGCTTTGGAGCTGCTACATGCTTCAGATGCTTCTTGGGACCACGAGCCATGGCTGTGCTAGGCACGGAAAGAGGACTCTCTTCTTGCTAGTAAAAACAAAATGAAGTTTAAGAAAGTAGTCACCCATGTGCCTCGGTCTCCGACGCAATGGTGTCTCAGTGTCTAGATTTTCAACTTGTTCTTTCTGAAAACTAGCCTCAAGTTTAATATAAATTCTTTATTTTCACCTTCCATTTTGAAATAACCTCTCTTCCCTTTACCCATCCTGAAACTTACCTTGTAATATCATCTCCAGTATCTCAAGAGCTTGTGGGGAGTGGAGGAAAAGGCAAACAAAGGGATGATTTAAAATACTGATTTTGAAAGAGCCTCCTTTAATGATTAAGCAAAATCACCTGGAAGGTCTTTCCATGCAAGGTAAGGTGTAGTGTTTGACCTGGGGTATTTGAGCCTGTGTTGGGAGGCTCTGGATTCAGATATGTTGTACAGTGCAGAGGTGAAGTGATTCAGCATTTCTCATCCAGATTATTGTCAAAGAATGCATAATTCTTTAGGGAGAGACACATGATAGCAATTCAAAGAACACTTGAAATGCTGAAAATGGTGTCTACCATTTGATTTCAGTTATTCCCCAAACTCAGCCATAGCAGGTACTATTAGTTGGAAAGAATCATCCATGAGTAATGCAAACAGTACAGGTTGCGGACGCTGATGCAGGGCTGAGTGGTACAACAAACACAACAAAATGCTCACATGCTGGATTCTCACACACCTTCCCTGTGCCATCCACTTTTACTAGAGCACATGTGAACGATGCTCTTTAAACTGGTGCTGCTTCGGGGATGTGAAAATCCTTTTCAAGTTAACGAAAATGTTTCTGAAACTACTACATTCTCTGCTGCACTAGATAACACTCATGGGTAAAAATTTTACATACTTCCTTTACATAATGTGGATAGAGTAATTAATACTTACATATATGAAATTATATCATGGAATATCTTTCCATTGGTAGTCAATTCTCATCTTAATTATTCTTTTAAAATGAACAAATAAAATAAAACTAGACTTATTAGTATAGAAACAGAGACCAAAGGAATGACTGGCAGAGGGGAGAGAGTTGGAGGGACTGGTGAAAAATGGAAGAGGGATATGGTCAATAATACTGTACTAAGTTTGCTCAGTGACAGATGATTACTAGAATTAGTGACATGATCACAGTGTAAGGTATAAAAATGTCGAATCACTCACTATATGGTACACCTGAAACTAATATCCTATATAATAAAGAGTGAATAGCAAATTGACTGTCGCTCCATCACAAAGATGGCGGTGCCCACAGCGGAGGCCGAATTCCAGTAATGAGCCTTAACAACCAATCAGCAGGGACCTGAGGCTGTGCCCCCCACCCCCTTCCCATGGGGCTTGACAGGGGACCTCAGGCAGCACCCCCCACCTGGCAGGGCTTGAAGGGAGACCTGAGGCTGAGACCCCGCCCAGAGGGGCTTGACAAGGGTGGGACCGGCCAAGTCTGGATCTAGCCCAATGGGGGTGGGGCCAGCCAAGTTTGGGTCTTGTGTGATTTTGAGGTGCACGCGGGTGGGCAGAGATGACTCTGGGTCCCGTGGTGCACCCCAGAGTCTGACAGGAAAAAGATTTTCATATACATTTTACTACTTTTCTTTCATCTCTGACATTTCTATTATAGAAAAAGGGTAAATAGCAATATTAAAATACTTCCTCTAATTAATCCCCTATTAATGTGCATGAATTTCATGCACTGGGCCACTAGTCCTATCTAATAAAAGACAAAAAGGGAAATTAACCGTACCTCCGCTATGCTTCCCATTGGCTAATCAGGGCGATATGCAAATTAACTGCCAACAAAGGCATATATATCAATAGAATAGAATAGAAAACCCAGAAATCAACCCGAACCAATATGCTCAATTAATATTTGACAAAGGAGGCAAGAACATACAATGGAGTCAAGACAGTCTCTTCAATAAATGGTGTTGGGAAAATTGGACAGATACATGCAAAAAAATGAAGCTAGACCACCAACTTATACCATACACAAAAATAAACTCAAAATGGATAAAGGACTTAAATGTAAGATGGGAAACCATAAAAATACTAGAGGAATCCAAAGGCAACAAAAGCTCAGACATATGCCGAAGCAATTTCTTCACCAATATATCTTCACTGATGAGCTCCTAGGGCATTGGAAACTAAAGAGAAAATAAAAAAATGGGACTACATCAAAATAAAAAGCTTCTGCACATCAAAAGAAACCATCAACAAAACAAAAAGAAAGCCCACTGCATAGGAGAACATATTTGCCAATGTTATCACCGATAAGGGATTAATCTCCAACATTTTTAGGGAAATCATACAACTTAACAAAAAGAAGATAAATAATCCAATCAAAAAATGGGCAAAGGACCTAAATAGACACTTTTTAAAAGAATACAGAAGGAATGCCAAGAGACATATGAAAACATGCTCAAATTCACTAATCATCCGAGAGATGCAAATCAAAACAACAATGAGGTACCACCTCACACCTGTCAGAATGCCTATCATCAACAAATCAACAAATGACAAGTGCTGGAGAGGATGTGGAGAAAAGGGAACACTCGTGCACTGATGGTGGGAATGCAGACTGGTGCAGACACTATGGAAGACAGTATGGAGTTTCCTCAAAAAGTTAAAAATGGAACTCCCATTTGACCCAGTGATTCCACTTCTAGGAACATATCCCAAGAAAACAGAAACACCAATCAAAAAGGATATATGCATCCCTATGTTCATAGCAGCACAATTTACCATAGCTAAGATCTGGAAACAGCCTTAGTGCCCATCAGCAGATGAATGGATTAGAAAACTGTGGTTTATCTACACAATGGAATACTATGCTGCTGTAAAAAAGAAGGAATTCTTACCATTTGCAACAGCATGGATGGAACTGGAAAGCATTATGCTAAGTGAAATAAGCCAGTCAATGAAAGAAAAATACCACATGATCTCACTCATTTATGGATAATTAAGACCATTATAAACTGATGAACAAAAATAGAAACAGAGGCAGAGCAACATTGAACAGACTTTCAAACTATAGTGGGAAGGCCGGGGAGGTCTGGAGGTATGGTTAAGACTACCAAAGGACTTGTATGCATGTATATAAGCATAACCAATGGACACAAGACACTGGGGGGCATGGTAGGCTAGGGGAAGGTCAAGGGGAGGAAAAAAAAGGAGAAATATATAATACTCTTTGTAATACTTTAAGCAATAAAACAATTTAAAAAACAAACAAAGAAAAAAAGTGTGGTACATTTACACAATGGAATACTACGCAGCTGTAAAAAAAGAATTTTTATCATTTGCAACAGCACAGATGGACATGGATAGTATTATGCTAAGCAAAATAAGCCAGTCTGAGAAAGACAAGTATCACATAATCTCACTCATACGTGGAATCTAATGAACAACATAAACTGATGAGCAAAAATAGACCTAGAGACATAGAAGAATGAACAGACTGTGGAACCTCAGAGGGAAGGCAGAGGAAGATGGGTGGGAACAGATCAACCAATGAACTTGTATGCATATATGCATAACCCATGGACACAGACAATAGGGTGGTGAAGGCCTGGCTGGGGTGGGGGGCAGGGGCATTCTGGAAGAGGTCAATGGATGAGTTATTTGAGGTCAAAGAAAAAGAAGAATTAAAGTCTGATTTAGCTGATTGATTTGACAACCAGGACTGCCTTTTCCAGTTAGTCTGTATGGGAAGTATGTCCTGTAAGTTGAATGAGCCAACTCAGCAGCTCCAAACTTCTGACAAAATACTATTTAAAATATGTTAAAATAAAAGCATTTTTACCCTGGCCAGGTGGTTCAGTTGATTGGAGTGTTGTCCTGTACACCAAAAGGTTGTTGGTTCAATTCCTGTCAGTGCATATACCTAGGTTTCAGGTTTGATCCTTGATTGGGATGTGTACCAGAGACAGCCGATTGCTGTTTCTCTCATGTTGATGTTTCTCTCTTCCGCTTCCTCTCTCTCTCTCTCTCTCTCTCTCTCTCTCTCTCTCTCTCTCAAATCAATAAACATATCCTCAGTGAGGATGGAAAAAATGTAAAAAAAATCATGTTTTTGATAATAATGTATTGGCAAAAGTATATTGAGACTAATATTTTCATTTTCAGAGTAAGAAAGACACCTCTAATGAAAAGAGGTGTGAACGGAGTCAGTGAAGAAGGAATGACATGGAGGCAGTGTTCAGGTGATCATCATAGCCAGGTTCTCTAGCCAGGATCTCCAGCCAAGTTCTCCAGGTTCTCCAGCCAGGTTCGGTCCCCAGGTTCTGTTTTTTATTGTCTTGTTACATCTGTATTTATACCAGTTGATTTTAATCCTGTCAATTTCTATTCCAAAGGTTAGGGTGTTTCTTATCTCCATTCCAGGGAGTAAAGATTATGTAGCTTAAGCGTGATTGTTCATAGTTAAAGTGATTAACTACCTGCCTGGCACTTATTTAAGGGATTTTATTCCCTCCCTAACTTCAGGAAAAAATCCCTACCTGGGGAAATAACCGTTCTCGGAGAGGTGACCTTGGTTAAAACACATAGCGCCAAGAAGGGGAGCAAACACATCAATAACAGTATGCCATATATGCCAGGTCCTCCAAGACATATGCTGTGCAGATGTTTCTTCCCTGCAACAACCGTGTCAAGCAGCAAGGATGGACTGGCTTCCAGCAGGGAGAGAGAGATAGAAACATCAATGATGAAAGAATCATTGATTGGCTGCCTCCTGCATGCCCCCTACTGGGGATCAAGCCTGCAACCCAGGCATGTGCCCTTGACCAGAATCAAACTGTGACCTCCTGGTTCATAGGTTGATCAATGCTCAACTATTGAGCCACCCTGGTCAGGCTGCAAATACATATTTTTTAAAGGAAAATTGTTACTTTTTTTTTTTACTTTTCCTCAATGAAATATTTATTGCATATTATTAGTGACTAGAGGCCTGGTGCATGAAACTTGTGCACTCAGGGTGGGGGGGTCCCTCAGCCCAGCCTGCACCCTCTAGCAGCCTAGACCCCTTGGGGGGTGTCTGCCTCACAGTCTGGGATCCCTGTTCCTTACTGCCCACCTGCTCACTGTTCCTTACCGCTTGGCTCACTGCTCCTTAGCACTGCCTCAAATGTGGGAGAGGCTCCCACTACTGCTGCTGCACTCGCCAGCTGTGAGCCCAGCTTCTGGCTGAGCAGCACCCCCCTGTGGGAGCGCACTGACCACCAGGCAGCAGCTCCTGCATTGAGTGTCTGCCCCCTGGTGGTCAGTGAGCATCACAGTGACCAGTCCTTCTGCCGTTTGGTTGATTTGCTAATTAGGCTTTTATTATATACTAGAGGCTCGGTGCACAAAAATTTGTGCATTCAGGGGGGAGGGGGGGTCCCTCAGACTGGCCTGTGCCCTCTCGCAGTCTGGGACTCCTCGGGAGATAACGACCTGCTGGCTTAGGCCTGCTCCCAGGTGGCAGAGGGCAGGCCTAATCCCTAGGTGCAGCCCCTGGTCGGGCTCAGAGCAGGGCCGATTGGGGAGTTGTGGCGCCGCCCCCTGTCATGCACAGAGCAGGGCGGGTCGGGAGGTTGTGATGCCACTCTCAGTCACACTCAGGGTAGGGCCGATTGGGGGATTGGGGAGCTCCCCCCATCAGGCACAGAGCAGGGCTGATCAGGGGGTTGTTGTGCCGCACCCTGTCACACACAGAGCAGGGCTGATCAGGGGGTTGGGGCACCGCACTCTGTCATGAACAGAGCAGGGCGGATAGGGAGGTTGTAGCCCCGCCCCCTCTCACACACAGAGCTGCAGGGTGATCAGGGGGTTTGGGCGCTGCCCCCTGTCATGCTGATCCCGGAGCCGGGAGGCCTCACGGCTCCACTGATCCCGGTGCTGGGAGGCATAATACCCTTTTACTATATAGGATAGAGGCCTGGTGCATGGGTGGGGGCTGGCTGATTTGCCCTGAAGGGTGTCCTGTATCAGGGTGGGGGCCCCCACTGGGGTGCCTGGCCAGCCTGGATGAGGGGATGATGGCTGTTTGCAGCTGGTCACACACCCTTCAGGGTGGGGGTCCCCACTGGAGTGCCTGGCCAGTCTGGGTGAGGGGCTGAGGGCTGTTTTCAGGCTGGCGGGTGACTGAAGCTCCCAACTGCTCCTTTCTTTCTTTCTTTTTTTTTTTATTCTGGGCCAGCTTTAGCTCTGACTCCAGCTCTGAGGCCTCTGCTGCTGAAAGCAGGTATCTGGTTTGTTTGTGTTCTATAATCGAAACACTGTATCAACTCCAGCTCTGAGATCCCGGCTCACTGAAAGCAGGTTTCTGGGGTTTTGTTTAGCTTCTATATTTGTAACTATGTTTCGAACTGCAAGCTCAGAGGCCGTCAAGGCAGGCGGGGAACATTGGTTTCCTCCGTCACTGAAGCAAGCAAGCCTCATGTTAGTTTCAAGCTGCCTGGCTGCTGGCTGCCATCTTGGCTGGCAGTTAATTTGCATATCACCCTGATTAGCCAATGGGAAGGGTAGCGGACGTACGCTAATTACCATGTTTCTCTTTTATTAGATAGGACTAGAGGCCCAGTGCACAAAAATTTGTGCACTTGGGGGGGTACCTCAGCCCGGCCTGTGCCCTCTCACAGTCTGGGACCCCTTGGGGGATGACCACCTGCTGGCCCAGGCCTGCTCCTTGGGGTATCGGGCCTAAGCTGGCAGTCAGACATCCCTCTGGCAGCCTGGGAGCCCTCAGGGGATGTCCACTTGCCAGCATGGAGCAGGCCTAAGTTGCAGTCGGACATCCTTAGCGCTGCTGAGGAGGCAGGAGAGGCTCCCACCACCACTGCTATACTGGCAGCCATCAGCCTGGCTTGTAGCTGAGCAGAGCTCCCCCAGTGGGAGCACACTGACCACCAGGGGGCAGCTCCTGTATTGAGCATCTGCCCCCTGGTGGTCAGTGTGTGTCATAGTGACCAGTCATTTCCAGTCTTTCTGCTGTTAGGGTCAATTTTCATATTACCCTTTTATTATATAGGATAGAGGCCTGGTGCATGGGTAGGGGCCAGCTGGTTTGCCCTGAAGGGTGGCCCGGATCAGGGTGGGGGTCCCGCTGGGGTGCCTGACCAGCCTGGGTGAGGGGCTGATGGCTGTTTGCAGGCTGACTACACCCCTTTCAGGGAGGGGGGTCCTGCTGGGGTGCCTGGCCAGCCTGGGTGAGGGGCTGATGGCTGTTTGCAGGCTGGCCACAGCCCCTTCAGGATGGGGATCCCTTCTGGGGTGCCTGGCCAGCCTGGGTAGGGGCTGAGGGCCGTTTGCAGGCTGCTCACACCCCTTTTAGGGAGGAGGGTTCTGCTGGGGTGCCTGGCCCCTTGGGTGAGGGACTGATGGCTGCTTTCAGGCTGGCCTATGCCCCCAGTGGGGATCCTCACCCCATGAGGGTGTGGCCAGCCTGGATGAGGGGCTGATGGCTGTTTACAGGCCGGCCATGGCCCCCAGCCACCCAAGCTCCCCATGGAGGCTGGCTGGAAGCAGGTATCTGGGATTTATTTATCTTCTATAATTGATACTTTGTTGCCTTGAGCGAAGGCCACAGCCTGCCAGGGCAGGTGGGAAGCTTGGCTTCCTGCATCGCTGGGGCAACCAAGCCTCCTGCTTGCTCTAGTTCTGTGGCTGCCGGCCGCTATCTTGGTTGGGTTAATTTGCATATAGTCACTCTGATTGGCTGGTGGGCGAGGCTTGGGGCATAGTGGAGGTGCAGTCAATTTGCATGTTTCTTTTTTATTATATTAGACTAGAGGCCCAATGCACAAAATTCGTGCAAGAGTAGGCCTTCCTTCCCCTGGCTGCTGGCACTGGCTTCCCTCTGGCACCTGGGACCCAGGCTTGCTTCCCTCCAGCCTCCCGCAGGCATCCAGGACCTGGACTTGCTTCCCTCCTGCTGCCTGCCAGCACCCATGACCTGGGCTTCACTCTGCCTGCCGCAGGCACCAGGGACCCAGGCTTCACTCCAGCCTCAGCTTCATCCGGAAGGACGTCTGGTATAATTAGCATAGTACCCTTTTATTATTATAGATGATCATATTTTACAGAAAAATTAAATTAAATGTACACACTTTTCAAAAACATAAAATTGAAATCAAGGCATCTGTCACATTTATATGCTGAAACAAAGTCCTGGTTTTCGGAATCCCACAGTCAATCATGATTCTGGTCCAGGGCCACCTGTCCATGATTTCCAATAGTTGCAGA